>NW_026587759.1:9257188-9312220 GCF_907164565.1 Psammomys obesus
ATACATACATACATACATACATACATACATACATACATACATACATACATAAATGGCAAAGGGGTATCTGTAGAACTGACAATAGAAACAGTGAGAAGGTGTTCCATGCCAGAGAATCCCAAGAGTTGCTCCTCCTCTGCTCTGACTTACAAGTTCCTTTGTCCCTTTTCTTGCCTGAGACTCTTCCCTGGAAGGAGGGACCGGCACCCAGTGACAGTACTGCCCGAATGGGTTGACAAATTGCTTTTGACTCCTTACCCTGCTTCTCCGCTTACCGGACATTAAACTTGGGCAAATTTTTAAAACTGCCTTAAGCTTAAGTTTCTTCTTCTGCAAATTGGAATTGTGCTGCAGGAACAGAATGCGACAATGTGAGGAAAGCTGTTAGTACTGTGCCTGGCATACCACAGCCACTCAAGAAAGTGTGGCTTCAGTTGAATCCCGTCATTAGCAGAGCGCAGAGGTAACAGATGAACTAAGATTTATTAAGTTCCTAGTACTCCTTGGGCAAAAAGAGGTTCTAAAAGTTACTATCTGTCTTCCCATTCTCTTTTCTCATGTTCACCCGCACAAGGTTCTTCTCCATGCATTAGAAAGCTAATATGTCTGTACATGTACCATCTCTTTCTTTTATCTCCCCTAACTCCTCAAGATCCCTTTTAAAAATACCAGAGAAAAATAAAAATTATTATGACAAAAAAGAAAATATTACTTAAAATATTTGTTAGGAAACATGTCTACATTGTAGAATTAATGATTTTTTTATTCTCTTAACTTATATGCTTCTATTAGTGTATTTTTAATGGTATGCACACTTACAGGAAAGTCGTTTATTAAACTCAATAACTATGTAGTTGTAGAGAAGTGTGAATCAGCTGAAGTTTGTAATAAGTACTAAAGGGAAACCACTTTTATAAAATCCAGGACTTAAAAGACGCTGGGTTGGGTTTTAGTACAATGATATCCTGGTAAGCTTCATTTGTCATATCCTTAAAAATGGCGTAGTAACATTCTAGTATTTCATTGGATGATACTGATTAGAAGAAATACATGGTCTATGGGTCAGATCTGGCTCTCACATGTGTTACATGCCAGAAAACTGAGGAATATCTAAGTGATTTAAAACAGAATTAACTGAGCCATGCACTGTTGTGCACACCTGTAATCTTAACACTCAGGGAGGCAGACGGCAGCCTGGTCTACAAAGTGAGTCCAGGATACACAGATACACAGAGGAACCATGTCTCAAAAAAACAAAAATAAACAAAAATGAACAAAAAAAAAAAACAGAACTAATTGAAAAACCTAGACAAAGACATTTATAATTATTACAATTATCTTAGACTTTTGGATATATTATCCTTAGTTGAAGCATGATATGCTAAAAAACATATTCTCATACTTCCCATCCAAAGCACCTGCTCTTCTTATATTTATTGGTACTGTTGGTTGAAAGGCCCATTTTGTAGCTCCTGGAAATAATAATATTGATTCATTCCAACTTTAAAAGTGTTTATTACATTTGTGTGTGTGTATGTATAAATTTGTTATTGTATATGTATGAGTGTGTTGTGCACACCTGCATACTTACACAAATGTGTTTCAAGTGTGGTGATCAGAAGACAACTTGAAAACTTGATTCTTTTTGTAATGTAGGTTACAGGGATTGAATTATTGAACTCAGAAGTCAGCCTTGGCAACAGACATCTTTACCAACTCTGCAGCCCACATTCTAACTACTAATTCTGTGATCGTCAATGTGCTCCTCATTCCAACTATGTTTCTTCTGAAACATGAATTTAAATACACTTTTTCTGTATGTTCCTTTGGCATATCTATGGTATAGTCTGCCCCTACCACTCCTAGTAGACAAGGCAGCCCAGATAGTGAGAAGGGATCCACAGGCAAGCAACAGACCCAGAGACAGCCCTTGAGCCAGGTGTAGAAGATGTTTTTATGTGGGACCCATTAAGTTCAGGGGGCCTAGGTCCAGGCCATGCCTGCTTTTTGTTTATTGGTTTAGTCTCTGTGAGTCTCCATGGACCCAGGTTATTTTGCTCTGTAGGTCTTCTTGTGGTGTACTTGACCTCTGAAGCTCTCTCAATCCTTCTCCCCATCTTCCACAATACACCCGAACTCCAAAATGTTTGGCTGTGGGTGTCTGCATGTGTTTTCTTCAGCTGCTAGGTGAAGCCTCTCAGAGGACAGTTATGTTAGGTTCCTGTCTGCAAGCACAGCAGAGTATTGTTAATAGTGTCAGGGGTTGGCTCTCTCCCATGGGGTGGGTCTCAAGTCAAGTTGGACCAGTCATTTGTTGGCCATTCCCTCAATCTCCGCCCCATCTTTATCACTGCACATCTTGTAAGCAGGAAACATTGTGTGTCTAAGGTGGATCGGTATCCCCATCCCTCCAAAAGAAGTTCTGCCTGGAAACAGGAGGTGGCTACTTCAGGCTCTATATTCTCTGATGCTAGGTGTCTCAGCTAGGGTCACCCCAATAGACTTCTGGGAGCTCTGAAATTCCATCTTACAGCTGTCAGAGTGTCTGAAATCACTCAAGTGACAGCACATGCTGGTGAAGGTGTTGAACAAGGGGAACACTCTTCAAATGCTGGTGGAAGTGCAATCTCATACAACCTCTTTGTAAATCACTTTGGCAGTTTCTGAGAAAAATGAGAATAGTTTTATCTGAAGACACAGCTATACCACTCCTGAGCATATGCCCAAAAGATACTCTACCATACAACCAGAACATTTGCTCAATCATGCTCATCGAAGTTTTATTCATAGTATCCAGAAACTGGAAACAATCCGGATGTCCCTCAACAAAAGAATGGATATAGAAATTGTGGTAGATTTACATATGGAATACTACTCAGCTATTAAGAAAAAGGAAATTATGAAATTTGCAGGCAAATGGATGGAACTAGAAAAGATCATGCTGAGTGAGCTAACCCAGACCCAGAAAGACATGTGTGGTATTTATTCGTTCATAAGTGGCTATTAGCCGTAAAGTACAGGATGATCAGGTTACAATCCACAGACCCAAAGAAGCTAAATATCAAGGAGGTCCCCAAGGAGTATGCTTGAATCTCACTCAGGGAGGAGAAAAAATAGATATTGGAGGTGGATAAAGAGAGGGAAGAGAGTGGGAGAGTGAGTGGGGAGGGAGAGCAGTAGGGGGATATGGTGGGGAGGGCTAGGAGAGAGAATGAGAATTGCTGTGCGGGGGCATCTCTGAGACAGGCCAGGAACTTTCTATGTAGACCAGGCTGGTCTCAGAGTCACAGAGATCCATCTGGCTCTGCCTGTGAGTACTAAGATTAAAAGTGCACATTACCACCTCCATCCTCCTTTGAGAATTTTAAATTCTTCATGTTGTGTTCAAAAATCTTTATGTTTCATTTACTGACCCAACCACCCAATGTTATATTTCTCCAAATTCAGCTCTGATTGTTCTAAAGAGTATAGATTGTCACTTAGTTCTGTTCAAATGTATTTATCTTTGTTCTGCACAGAGAATACCACAGCTCTGAAGACAACCTGATTCTTGGGTTCCTGGACCTTAGCATTACTGATATTTTTGGATGAACTGGTTTTATTTGTTTGTTTGTTTGTTTATTGCTGTTGTTTTTGTTGTTGTGGGGAGCTGTCCATTCCATCAGAGGACATTTAATGACTTCCCTGTTCTCTATTGAGTGACATTTAAAAACGTTCACAGACATCCCCAGGGCAGAACTGCTCCCAGCGGAGAACTGCCGCTGTACTTGTGCCCTTGCTGGTGTGCACTAACACAGTCACTCTCCTTGTACCGGAGCTGTGGGTAGCACAGTGAGCATTTAGCTCTTACCAGCAACTGTTGTCATGAATGTGGATTCCAGTGACTTGGGCAATATGATACATAGCACCTGTGGTCATGTCTCAGCATCCCCACCCCCTTTAGATTCTGGTTTCCTGGTGGAAGAGTCCTATGCATTGTGAAGACTCCCTACTACCTACTACCGAAATTCACTCAGGAAATCGACTAGCTTGAAAGGCTCACTTCCTAATTTGGTTTTGCTATGCTAACTTCACCAATACCTATTTTTTTCACATATCACCCTGATGCCACATTATTCAGAGGAACTGGTTGTAATTTTGCATTTATCAAAAAAAAGGGGGGATGGGCCTGTCTTTTGAAATCTTTGGTTTTAATTTTCTTAGTTACATATCACTTACTGCTAACTGTAAGGACATGTGTTGGGCTCGCAGCACCCACAGGAGGTGCTTCATAATTGTCTGTAACTCCAGTTAACTCTTTTGGTTCCTGATAGGACCTGCACAATTGTGGTACATGTATATATACACCCAGGTACACAATGCATACATAAAATAAATCTTTTAAAAAGACATATTAATTTCATCATAGAAAGAAAATGCAGTACATACCTGATCTTATCATAGAAATAAAATGCAGGTTTTCCCTCGAAGATGGCGGTGCCGGGAGAACACCGTGTCTGAGAAGCAGGACAACACACTCCGTGCAGCGACCAGGAGACTGAACTCTGGGCCCTGAAACAAAAGCTATCCTGTTTCCCAGGTGAGGGGAGGATCCCACAGCGTGGGAATCGGTCAGGTCCACTCTTGGCTGCCCAGCCAGAACCCGGAAGAGAACCCGGCTATTGCGGGCTTTGGGTCTCCAGGCTGGTGCCACAAGCCTGCATGTCCCTATCACTTTCCCAGGCTGATCAGTGAGCACAAGGGTGCCTGAGACTGAGAGTCCCAGTCGCAAGAAAACCCCGCGGGAAAGGAAAGTTGACAGACTGGTCACAGGTCGCCCAGTCTTTCCCTGGAAGGTCTCTCTGACCACGGGTACCTGCCACCATCACAACTGAGCTTCCACCGCCATGCACTGAGAGAAGCTGCGTGCCCAGCTCAAAATCCTTACTCCTTCTTTGGAGGAGGCAGGAGGCGTCCAGCAGAATCTGCCACAGACCACATTGTCTGTACCCCAACCCGAGATTGGGGCTGAGAAAACCCAATCCTTTCGGGCATTCCCCCAAACGCCGCCATAACCCTGCTGCAGTGGAGTGGAAGGACAAAGAGGTGCACAGCGGCTTCACAGTGCCAGAACTCCAGAGTTGCTGGCCCCTCCTAACAAACAAACTACAGCTCGGGATCTGGGAATGTGGTCATTCTACACATCCTGAGATTCTCCTGGGTCCAGCGCAATAAGGTCTAGCAGCAAGCTCTGTCACCGGTACCCCCCCATCCCTGGCAGAGAAACGCCAGCTCAGGGCTCAGGATCCGACTGAGAAGCCCCAACCCCTGCTGGCACTCCCCTGAGAGCACCTCCATAAGCTTGCCCTAACAGAGGAGAAGGTCAGAGGGGAAGGACAGAGAGGCAGCCTGCCAAAGACACAGCACCCTCTCTCCAGCTCACCCAGCGGCCCCTAGCAGAGAAACCCAAGCTCTGGATCTGAGGACACTCAACCCTAACTGGTACTCTCTCGGGATCAGCAAACATATATTCTACCACCAGGCTGCTTCTGGCAGAGAGATCTGGGCCCGAGATCTGGAAAAGAGTACACTCAACCTAACTCTTTCCCCCGCCAACCAGGGACCAGTCAACATAACCCCTCCTGGCAGAGGGAAAGGACAAAGAGGCAACACACAGGAAAGGTGGACACCGAGTCCTGCGGCCACAGTATCACAGACCTGACTGTTAGCCTACCCGTGCACTTCCGCAGCAGGACCAAAATAGAGAGTAGTGAGCAAGGGGAACCCCTGTGCATTCCAACTGGTCCTGCAAGAGAGTGAGTGAGCCTTCTAGGGAGAGATTGCCCCAGACCCAGGGCCTCTCCACAGAAGCAACCAGACGAGATCCCTGCCACCCACACCCCTAGTGTGGGCATCATAGGGATTCTTGGGATAGCTACCCCAACAGTGAAGCCTCTGCCTTGCGGGTCCACCAGGGTAATCCAGGCAAACAATCCCTGGATCTCAGTCAGAACTGCGTAATAGTGGCTTGCAGGCCACTGCAATAGTCAGAGAATACGCGCATGCACACTGCGCCCGCTAAAAGCATACGCAAATAGTGCCAGTGTCACATTCCTTATTTAGGCAAAACTGAAACCACAGCGCACACTCCCAAACCAGTGAACCTCTCTCATCTTCCTGAAAAAACAGTCCAGAAAACAGAAAGAGAGGATCATAACCGAACTACAATCTCGAGGAACAAACAGTGAGGATTATAAATAACCAGATGGCTAGAGGCAGACGTAAGAACACTCCCAACAAAAATCAGGACATAATGACCTCACCAGCAACCCCACAAAACAATGGACACTTCAATTCACTACATACACAAGAAAACGACCTCAAAACTATGTTTCTCCAGCTATTAGAGGCCCATAGAGATGAAATGAACAAAGCCCTCAGAGAAATAACCAAAGAAATCGAGAAAAACCAAGAGGAAACAAATCGTGCTCTCAGAATAATGACCATGAAAATTGAGGCAAACAGAGAAGAAATGCACAAAGCTCTCAAAGAAATGTCCACACAAATGAAGGCAAATAAAGAAGAAATAAACAAAGCTCTCATAGAAATACAGGCAATTATACCCAAAGAAGTAGAGGCACAATTAGTGATACATAGAGAGGAAACGGACAAAAAAATAGAAGCTATCATCGAAAAGCAGGAGTCCACATTCAAACAGATGAACGAAATGGTGCAAGACATGAAAACAGAATTAGAATCAATAAAGAAAACACAAATAGAGAAAAACCAGGAGCTGGAAAACATAGAGAAAAGATCAGGCACTACAAAGGTAAGCATCACCAACAGAATACAAGAAATGGAAGAAAGAATCTCAAGAGCTGAAGATACACTTGTGGAAATTGACACATCTCTCAAAGAAAAAATAAAATCAGAAAAGTTCCAAACACAAAACATCCAAGAAATCAAGGACACTATGAAAAGATAAAACCTAAGAATAATAGGAGTAGAAGAAAAAGAAGACATCAGGCTCAAAGGTCCGGAAAATATTTTCAAGAAAATTATAGAAGAAAACTTTCCCAACTTAAAGAAGGAGATGGCCATAAACATACAAGAGGCCTACAGAACACCAAGTAGACTAGACCAGAAAAGAAATTCTTCACGTCACATCATAGTCAAAACACTGAACCTACAAAACAAAGAAAAAATTCTAAAAGCAGCAAGGGAAAAAGGCCAACTAACATATGAAGGTAGACCTATCAAATCACACCAGATTTCTCAACAGAAACTATGAAAGCCAGAAGGGCCTGGACAGAAATCATACAGTCCTTAAAGGACCACAGATTCCAACCCAGACTACTATACCCAGCAAAACTTTCAATCAACATAGATGGAGAATTCAAAATATTCCAAGACAAAACCAAATTTAAACAATATCTACATAGTAACCCAGCTCTATAGAAGTTACTAGAAGGAAAACTCCAAACCAAAGAAAAACACTACATCTAAGGAAACAGAGGAAATAGATAACTACACAACAAAAAAACCAAAAGAACACAAGCAATGAAACTCAGTGACACCACCAACACCACATCTAAAGTAAGTAACGATTGTTGGTCACTAGTTTCTATCAACATCAACGGACTCAACTCCCCAATTAAAAGACACAGACTAACAGAATGGTTAAAGAAACAGGATCCAACATTCTGTTGCATCAAAGAAACACACTTATGCAACAAAGATAAACACTACCTCAGAGTAAAGGGCTGGAAAAATGTCTTTCAACCAAATGGTTCCAGAAAACAAGCGGGAGTAGCCATCCTAATATCTAATAAAATAGAATTTCAACCCAAGTTAATCAAAAAAGATAAGGAGGGCCACTATATTCTCATCAAAGGAAAAATCCACCAAGAGGACATCACAATTTTGAATATCTATGTCCCAAATACAAGAGCACCTACATTCATAAATGAAACAATATTAAAGCTTAAATTACACATTGATCCTAAAACCCTAATAGTGGGAGACTTCAACACCCCATTCTCACCAAGGGACAGATCAACTAGACAGAAAACAAATAGGGAAATAAAAACACTTACAGAGACCCTAAATCAAATGGACCTAATAGAAGTCTACAGATCTTTTCATCCAAACTCAAAAGAGTATACCTTCTTTTCAGTACTGCATGGAACCTTCTACAAAATAGACCATATAGTTGGTCATAAAGACAGCCTCAACAGATACAAAAAGATTGAAATAATCCCTTGTATTCTATCTGACCACCATGGACTTAAGCTGGACCTCAACAACAACAGAAATAACAAACACCCTACACGCACATGGAAACTGAACAACTTGTTACTCAATGAGAGCTGGGTTAAGGAAGAAATAAAGAAAGAAATTAAAGACTTTCTAGAATTCAATGAAAATGAAGGCACACATACCCAAATTTATGGGACACATTGAAAGCAGTGCTCAGGGGATAAATTTATAGCACTAAGTGCCAGCAAGAAGAAATACGTAACATCACATACAAATGTGATGGCCCAACTTAATACAACTTAATGGCCCAACTGAAAACCCTAGGAAAAAAAGAAGCAGATACACCCAAGAGGAGCAGACGGCTGGAAATAATCAAACTCAGGGCTGAAATCAATCAATTAGAAACAAATAAAACTATTCAAAGAATCAATGAAACAAAAAGCTGGTTCTTTGAGAAAATCAACAAGATAGACAAACCCTTAGCCAAACTAACTAAAAAGCAGAGAGAATCTATCCAAATCAACAAAATCAGAGATGAAAAGGGTGACATAAGTACAGACACTGAGGAAATCCAAACATCATTAGGTCATGCTACAAAAGCCTATATGCCACAAAATTTGAAAACCTAAATGAAATGGACAATTTTCTTGATAGATTCCATCTTCCAACATTAAGTCAAGATCAGGTAGAAAGACTGAACAGCCCTATATCCCCCAAGGAAATTGAAGCAGTCATTCACAGTCTCCCCTCCAAAAAAAGCCCTGGGCCAGATGGTTTCAGCGTGGAATTCTACCAGACCTTCAAAGAAGTGCTCACACCAGTTCTCCTCAAACTATTCCACAAAATAGAAACAGAAGGTACATTACCAAACTCATTCTATGAAGCAACAGTCAACCTGATACCTAAACCACATAAAGACCCAACAAAAAGAGATAACTTCAGACCTATCTCTCTTATGAACATTGACACAAAAATACTCAATAAAATACTTGCAAACCGAATCCAAGAACACATCAAAGATATCATCCACCACGACCAAGTAGGTTTCATCCCAGGCATACAAGGTTGGTTCAACATACGGAAATCCATCAATGTAATCCACCACATAAGCAAACTGAAGGAGAAAAACCACATGATCATCTCCTTAGATGCTGAAAAAGCATTTGACAAAGTCCAACACCCATTCATGTTTAAAGTCTTGGAGAGATCAGGAATACAAAGCACATACCTACAGATAGTAAAGGCAATATACAGCAAGCCTATAGCCAACATCAAACTCAACGGAGAGAAACTTAAATCAATCCCACTGAAATCAGGGACAAGACAAGGCTGCCCATTGTCTCCATATCTCTTTAACATAGTACTTGAAGTCCTAGCCAGAGCAATAAGACAACTAAAGGAGATCAAGGGGATACAAATCGGAAAGGAAGAGGTCAAAGTGTCACTATTTGCAGATGATATGATAGTATACATGAGCGACCCCAAAAATTCAACCAGAGAACTCCTTCAGCTGATAAACACCTTCAGCAAAGTGGCAGGATACAAAATCAACTGAAAAAAATCAAAAGCCGTCCTGTATACCAAAGACAAAAAGGCTGAGAAAGAAATTAGGGAAACAACACCCTTCACAATAGCCACTAATAACATAAAGTACCTTGGTGTGACTCTAACCAAGCAAGTGAAAACCTGTTTGAGAAAAACTTCAAGTCTCTGAAGAAAGAAATCAAGAAGATCTCAGAAGATGGAAAGATCTCCCGTGCTCATGGATTGGTAGAATTAACATTGTGAAAATGGCCATCCTGCCAAAAGCAATCTACAGATTCAATGCAATTCCCATCAAAATACCAACTCAATTCTTTACAGACCTTGAAAAACAGATTCTCAGCTTCATATGGAGAAACAAAAAACCCAGAATCTCCAAAACGTTCCTGTACAACAACAGATTATCTGGAGGTATTTCCATCCCCGATCTCGAGTTGTACTACAGAGCAATAGTAATAAAAACTGCATGGTATTGGCATAAAAACAGAAAGGAGGATCAATGGAACCACATAGAAGACCCAGAAATAAACCCACACACCTATGAATACTCAATTTTTGACAAAGAATCCAAAACCATTCAATGGAAAAAAGACAGCATCTTCAACAAATGGTGCTGGTCCAACTGGATGTCCACATGCAGAAAAATGAAAATAGATCTATATTTATCACCCTGCACAAAACTAAAGTCCAAGTGGATCAAAGACCTCAACATAAAACCAGGTACTCTAAATCTGTTAGAAGAAAAAGTGGGGAACAGTCTAGAACTCATTGGCACAGGAGACAACTTCCTGAACAGAACACCAACAGCACAGGCTCTAAGAGCAACAATCAATAAATGGGACCTCATGAAACTGAAAAGCTTCTGTAAAGCAAAAGACACCATCATTAAAACAAAGCGACTGCCTACAGATTGGGAAAGAATCTTCACTAACCCTTTATCTGACAGAGGACTAATATCCAGTATATACAAAGAACTAAAGAAGCTAAAAAGCAACAAACCAAGTAATCCAATTAAAAAATGGGGAACAGAGCTAAAGAGAAAATTCTCGACAGAGGAACACCGAATGGCAGAGAAACACTTAAAGAAATGCTCATCCTCATTAGCCATCAGGGAAATGCAAATCAAAACAACCCTGAGATATAACCTTACACCCATCAGAATGACCAAGATGAAAACCTCAAGGGACAACACATGCTGGAGAGGTTGTGGAGAAAGGGGAATCCTCCTCCACTGCTGGTGGGAATGTAAACTGGTACAACCATTCTGGAAATCTACCTTTCTAAGACAATTAGGAATAGTGCTTCCTCAAGACCCAGCTATACCACTGCTAGGTATATACCCAAAGTTTGCTCAAGTACACAAAAGGGATATTTGCTCAACCATGTTTATAGCAGCTTTATTTGTAATAGCCAGAACCTGGAAACGACCCAGATGTCCATCAACGGAGGAATGGGTACAGAAATTGTGGTATTTTTACACAATGGAATACTATTCACTAATCAAAAAGGAGGAAATCATGAAATTTGCAGGCAAATGGTGGGATCTAGAAAAGATCATCCTGAGTGAAATATCCCAGAAGTAGAAAGACAAACATAGTATATACTCACTTATATAGAATTATAAGATATGATAAACTTAATGAAATCTGTACACCTAAAAAAGATAATCAAGAGAGCGGACATGGGGTAAGATGATCAATCCTCGTTTAGAAAGACTGATGGGATGTGCATTGAACGTATGACAGGAGTCTATTGAGCGCATTTGAAAGACTCTAACTAGCAGTGTTTTCAAAGCAAAGACTCATGACCAAACCTGTGGCAGAGTACAGGGAACCATAAGAAAGAAGGGGAGTTAGTCTGATGAGGAAAGGATAGGAGCTCCACAAGGACCAAATATATCTGGGCACAGGGTCTTTTCTGAGACTGACATTCAACCAAGGACCATGTATGGATATAACCTAGAACCTCTGCTCAAATGTAGCCTGTGGTAGCTCAGTAACCAATTGGTTTCCCATAGTGAGGGGAACAAGGACTATTTCTAACAGGAACTCAATGACTGGCTCTTTGGCCTTCTCACCCCCCAAGGGAGGAGCAGTCCTGTTAGGCCACAGAGAAGAGCTTTGCAGCCAGTCCTGAAGATACCTGATAAAACAGGATCAGATGAATGGGGAGGAGGTCTCCTGTATCAGTGGACTTTGAAAGGGGCACGGTGGAGATGAGGGAAGACTGGGAGGGAATGAGGGATCGGGACACGGCTGGGATACAGAGTTAATAAAATGTAACTGGTAAGAAAAAATAAAATTAAAAAAAGAAATAAAATGCAATCTGTAACTTATATTGTCTGTAATCCATGTAAATGTTTAATAGTAGATTGATTAAACATTAAATAATTAAATATTATATGCTTTATATGATGCATAGATCTTTTGTAGATTAGTTTAGAGTGTTCTAGTAACATTATCAAGAACTGATTATAAGTTTTGTGTGTACCAGAATGTGGGGGTGTCCATTGTTTACAATGTTTGGTTTTAAGTTTTGTTTGATTTATTTCTGGAATGGGGAGGCCTATGTGTGGCCCAGGGTGCATGCGGCTGTCCGAGGACAACCTTCAGGATCCATTCCTTCCTTTCGCCGGGGGTCCTAAGAATCACACTGAGATCGTCAGCTTGCCACTCAGCACCCACAGCCATTGAGGCATCTCACCTGCCCCAATTTGCCCATCTTGAATATAAAAATTTGCTTTCCCATTGACTGTCAGAAGTCGGTTAGATTCAGATGGTAAGAAGTGCCTGTCATTATATCCTTACTTAAGATTTCGTGGTAAACATTTAATATACATAATTTCTTTAAAGCAAACAACTCCAACAGAAATATCTAGAAATAATAAGTAGAGAACAGATGTGTGAGATAGTTTATTTTATTTAACTTTTTTCAAAACACATATAAAGTATTGTTCTGTTTAATTCTGAAATAAGATAAAATATAGCTATTCTCTTTTTGAGCAAGGCTCTCCATCTTTTCCTTTTCCAGTTTTGCCCCATATCCTCTGAGTCCTAGCTTCTGTGTCTATCATTTCACTAAAATTCTATCAATTTTATTCAACAACAGCTTCTTGTGGTACATCTGATGAGTTTCCTGTTTTTTCCTCTGCAACTTCTTGATTTAACACTCTTGGCCAAGCACAGATCTTCTGCATGACCAACAGACAATATGCAGCTATACAGATACGTCACAATTTGGATGGCTCACAGACAGACTTATGACTGGGCAGCACTGAAATAATCTCGCTTCACTTCTTCTATCACAATTGAGACAAAGGGGGTCTTGTGGTGGCCTCATATTTTGAGCCAGGGTAAAGTATGATCCTCAGCTGTCAGCTTAATGCACTCAGTCATTAAGTCCTATCTATTTTCTCTTCAAGTATCTTTGAAACATCATTCCTTCACATTTTTACCATTCCCCAACTATGAATCTTACAGTCCTGGGCAATTTTATTGAACAATTTAAAATTGGCTTCTCAGTTGCTCAACTAAGTATAAAATATAGATTTCTTTCTCTTTTGAGTTGACCAATAACATATGTTAATAGACGAGATACTTGGTGAGGCTGGCAAGCCATGTGCAACAGACTTGGATACAGCCAAGCTGAGAGAAGATCAAGGGCAGTCATGGAAGAAAGCAAAATCTGATTCCCAGGAATCATACATGCAGAGTCAAATTCTGAGGTAACAGTAAGAAACAAAGAGCACATACCACAGCAGAAGCCTTTGTAAGCTTTTGTAAAACACTACATTTTCTAAACTGATCTGTTTTATTTTAATTTTTTACAGGCAGAATTATGTGACATTTCCTAGCCTGAAGCAATCTACTTTCCTCTGTCATGCAAGTAGCTGGGCCCATCGGGTAGCCTATGTCCTGTTCAGACTTGTTTGTAGTGAACCAGGCACATAGTTACTTACATCATGTCACAGCATCCTTCTTGAGCTAGCCAGCCTCAAAAAAAATAATAATAATAAAAATGATTAAATTTTGTGACATATTAGCATTTATTTTATTCATCAGCTGAGGGTAATACCTGAATAAGCTAGTTGGAGAATAAGTAAAATTTATGTTAAATTTTATGTAATTTTTAGCCTTTCTTTGTATGTTTCATTCTGAGGGAGCTTAAGGTAAAGAACGTACTTTTATCTCTTACCTAGCTGCCTGTCTTAGCTTTTGATATTTGCTTAGGCCACACTGCTCTTCCTTATTATACTTTTACTTATGCAAAACAAGAGCCTTTACAATTTGTTCTTGTGCTTACCATGGGTCGGAGAGAAAGTTTACATGATATGTTCTTTGAATAGAATAGTAAGCAGCCTACAAAAACAATTAGTGGCCAATAAGTAATGTGCAGAGCAAAGGATGTAATTTTAGGCAACTACACAGAGATTGGAAAATTCTAACTATGAATTAACTATGAATTCTATCTTTCTGGATATTAAAGAGCTATGGAGCATATTACATGAAATGCTATGAAGTTAAGAGTAATTAATAATGATTATATCATGGATTAATTAATAAATCCATTTCAATTACTTATAACAGAAAATTTAAAAGTGACTTTATGCTAATAGATCAGTGAGGGCCCAAGGAAAGCTTTTACATTTTTGGAGAATAGGTGTGTGGGTAGTACTTCATGATACTATGTGAATGTCTTAGCCAGTAATATTTGTTCATATGTCTTCTGAAAAGCTAGATATTTTCCTCTCATTTCCACGTTCAGAAAATTTCATGTTGACAAGTGCCCCATACCTTAGGATCATTTAGAAGCCACTAAGTGACTCTGCTTACTGATCAGATTTTCTGTAAAAATAAATAAATAAATACAGCGCTCTGTCACACAATACACACCTGACTTACATTACTCAATAGTTCATAATCTTTTATTTTCCAATAAAGCCATATTTTTAAGACTCAAAAAGCAAAGTAGGCCACCAGGTGAAAGTACACAGGAAAAGGGGAGAAGCTGATTTTCTCTACCTTTCAGTGGGGAACTCCACTAGAAAAAAGGAAAAAAAATAAGTCCAGAGTGGGGAAACATGGTCATAACTGTGTAGAAAATTTTGAATGCAAATGTTAACTGAATCTGAACATAAGATCAGCTATAAATTCATAGGCTCAGTGACACTTTTTTTTGTAGATCTTATATTCAGTACTCTATGACATGTGAGAACCAATTCTGAACAAAATGAAGGGAGGATATTTTGAAAATTAATAAATAGCTCACTCTAAATATAAATGTTTGCATTAATTTCAAATGTCTGTAAAAATCAGAGCAATAAATTTAAATCATAATATGTCAAGGCAGAAAATGTTTGTCTTTCAGGTAATGTCGACACATCAATACTCTGTTTATTGAATGTTGGTTCTGTCTTACTGACATTGAAGAGCTATCCTTCCATCTTTACCCCTGTGTGTTGACTGGTTTTCATGGTAACTCTCTACCGTAAGATAGGAATTGACCTAAATCAGGCTCTGCATCTACAATTGTAATTAAAAGCAAACACACTGTTTTCTGTAATAAAACTAGAAGAAAAGAACAGTAGGCTGGGGTCATCTCATTCCTCTACGCTGAGCCGTACAAGTACGCTCCTAGGGGCCTCGGGTAGCCATGCTCTGTTCTCAAAGAGAGTCAATGTGGTATTTCTATAACTTACTGTGGATTCAAACAAAATTTTGTTGAAATCAGTTAAAATGGGTTTACTTACAAGATATCCATCTGAGGCAAACATGTGCAGAGATTATCTGGTTTTTGTCTAGAAGCGCCCCTCAGAGACACTCTTCCACTCTTTCTCTGCTTGTTGGTTTGTCTTTATTATCCACATGGTAGGAAATGAAAGAGAAAAAAATTTTGGAAGTGTGTCTTAGTTTGCTTTCTGTTGTGATGAAATACTAACTGAAAGCATGCTGGGGAGAAAAGGGTTTAGTTCATTTCACAAGTTACAGTCTGTCATTGAAAGACCCCATGTTTGCAAACTCAAGTTAGGAGCCCGAAGCAGAAACTGAAAGAGCCCATGGCATAGTACAGCTTACTGACCTCCTCTCTCACTTGTGTTCATCTTCCTTTCTTATGCAGTCCAGGCCACTTGCCTAGGGATGGCACTTGCTATAGTGTACAAAGAACACCTGTATGAAAGAGAATCAAGGAAATGCCCAGAGAATGTCTATGGCCAATTAAATGGAGGAAACTCTTCAACTGAGATCTCCTCCCAACTGTGTCAAGCTGCAATCAAGGTAAGACACCAAAAATGGTTTTATGACAAACACAATGATAAAATCAAAAGGCTTTGCAGATTGATCCTATTTTTTCAAGATGAAAATGTCTTTCAGCTTACCTCTGCTGCAAATGGTTGTTTAGCAGTGTTTGGACCGTGGTTTAGCTGACTGTCTTAAGTCATACATTACAAGAGATGGAATTGAGATTTGTGTTGTTCTTTACATTCAGGAATATACTGCTTTTAATTAAAAATGAAACAGGACAATAGTTTAAATCAAGACAGAAACCATAAACCTCAGCTACTAAACCCAAAAAACAATTCGAATTCCCAAATTTTTCACAAGTGTGAGAAAGGTCTGAGTATTACAACAGCACCAAAACCTATTGTGTGACTGTTTTTGCTAATGGCTCCCACGCGTTGTGAATAGTTGATGCACTTATTCTGGGTAGTCCTTTTGTAATTTGTATAGCACAATTGTTGAAAGAAAACTATAAATAACTTCTCAAATTTAACTGAATAATTTAAATCTTTACAGGTATATACACCTATGAATCTATCACCTGTCAAAATAATGAACATATATCACTACCAGGCTCAGTAGTGCATGCCCGTTATCCCAGCACTCAGGGAGGCAGAGGCAGGAGGATCTCTGTGAGTTAGAGGCCAGCCTGGTCTACAAAGTGAGTCCAGAACAGCAAAGGCAACACAGAGAAACCCTGACTCAAAAACAAGTAAGCAAACAAACAAAAATATGTCACCCATAAGTTCCTTGTCCTGGAACTTTTTACAAACACCCTCTGCATGTTACTGACCTACTATTTGTTACTAAAAATTATTTTTAATTTCCTGTAACATTACAAAAATGGTTTGTATTCTCCCTCCACCTCTGTCTTTTATTCCTGGTCTGTTAATTTTAATAAAATACAGTTATGCTGAGATTCTTCCATCTTGTTTTTTTTTTAAATTACAATTTAGCAATTACAATTTATTCACTTTGTATCCCACCTGAAGCCCCTACCCTCATCTCCTCCTAATCTGGCCCTCCCTCCCTCATCTCCTCTCATGCCTCTCTCCAAATCCACTGATAGGGGAGGAGGACCTCCCTTTCCATCTGACCCTAGCCTATCAGGTCTCATCAGGACCGGCTGCATTGTCTTCCTCTGTGGCCTGGTAAGGCTGCTTCCCCCCTGAGGAGGAGCTGATCAAAAGAGTCAGTCACTGAGTTGGATTCTTCCATCTTGTAAAAAGCAATAGCGTATTCTTTTTCATTGTTAAGTAATATTCCACTCTTAGAATAGACTATGGTTTATTTATTGTCTTGTTGATGATCTACTCTTAAATTTTAAGGCTGTGGAAGCTATGCAAGTTTGGGCTTTATGTGGATGTACACTTATAATCTATTTTGATTCTGTGTTTTTCTATGACTAGTTAGCAGTTCATTAAACTATGACTCTCTCAAAGGTGCACTATTTTTAAAAAATGTTTTTTTAACTTTTATTAATTACACTTTATTCATTTTGTATCCCCCCATAAGCCCCTCCCTCCTCCCCTCCCGGCCCCACCCTCCCCCCTTTTTGCAGGCATGCCCCTCCCCAAGTCCACTGATAGGGGAGGTCCTCCTTTCCTTCTTTCTGATCTTAGTCTATCAGTTCTCATCAGAAGTGGCTGCATTGTCAGGGTTCTAGGTTATCTCCACGGATAGTCCTTGGTTGGAGTATGAGTCTCTGGGAAGTTCCCTGTGTTCAAATTTTCTTGTTCTGTTGCTCTCCATGTTTGTAGCAGCTTTATTTGTAATAGCCAGAAGCTGGAAACAACCCAGATGCCCCTCAACTGAAGAATGGATGCAGAAACTGTGGTACATCTATACAATGGAGTGTTACTCAGCAATGAAAAATAAGGAAATCATGAAATTTGCAGGTAAGTGGTGGGACCTGGAAAGGATCATCCTGAGTGAGTTGTCCCAGAAGCAAAAAGACACACACAGTATATACTCACTCATATAAACATACAACATAGAATAAACCCACTAAAATCTGAACATCTAAACAAACTAAGCAAAAGAGAAGACCCTAACTAAAAATGCTCAATCCCCATCCTGAAAGGCAAAGAGGATGGACATCAGAAGAAAAAGAAAACAGGAAACAACCTAGGAAGTTGCTACAGAGGGCCTCTGAAAGCCTCTGCCATGCAGACTGTCAAAGCAGATGATGAGCCTGATGGCCAACTGACAGGCAGAGTGAATGGAATTATATGTAAGAAGTGGGAAATAGTAAAAAATGTTTTAAAATTTTAAAGCTAGCAGACAATCTCATTTTCCCTCTTAATTAATGTATTTAAAAATTGGTCACCTCTGTTAGTAATTATAAACTATCTGGTGACCTGAGTGGCCAAATTATGAAACGTGTCTGACCTTCAGGATTATTATAGACTTTTTTTCAGAGTTTTACTTTTTCTTTCTTTCTTTTGTTTCTCTTTGCTTGAGGAAACTATCAAACCTAGACACTTAAAACTATAAAAAATAAAATTAAATATAGCTTTGTGTCTATAACTACAGTAAGAGGAAAAGATATATTTACATAAAGGGAACTTATTTTATGTTCTTATTTTGAATTATTTTAAAATTTATGACTGACTTTTTTAATTAAAAAATGATGATGTTATTTCATTAATTGAAAAATACAGGAGTAAGATGGGACAGATTTCCAGTTTTATTATAGGAAAATGTTCATATTTCACAGGTATGTCATTATTAATGCCCAACTTCATTGTCATTTTTCATTCAGAACTCCCATTGGGAGTACCACGAGAAAGAAGTGGAGGATGAGATCAGATTATTGTAATACACAAGACTAATTATAACTTTGAGTTTTCTTGAATAAGCTAATTCTTTCTGCACCTTGGGATCAGTAAGCATAAGAGTAGTCTCACAAGGGCTACCATTGCATATATTTATAAAGAAATTTGGTGACACAAAATAGCATTTCAGTTTTCTATTTTCTTTAGAGTTTGTTTCTAAAGTTATTTTGTGGGGCAAATATTAGCTAAGTACAAAGATTGTGTGTGTGTGTGTGTGTGTGTGCGTGTGCGCGCGCACGTACGTGAGAGCAAAAATGTCATAATGAAAACCATTATTCTGTATACTATTAAAACAATTAATTTAAAAATCCAATGCCACAGGTATATTTTAACTAAATAATAATAAAAGGCACACATTAATCATGCATTATGGGCCTAAACTCATTTGTTTTAAATAAGCTGTTTATTTTTATTGGCATCAATGGAGAACAAGAGTAAAGAGGATCAAGGGAAAGCAAGGATTATAGAGAACTTGAAGGACAGCAGGCAGACAGGAGGGGAATGGAAAGCTGGAGGGGAGGATGCTGGGAGAAGTCAAAAGGCTGGCAGGAGCACTGGGGTTTGGTTTTTATATGTGTTTGTGTAGAGTATTGTGAGTGACAAAATGATTAGATCTTCTCTAATGACTTGAAATCCGTTTGAGATGTTGGTCTGACAGATCCCACAAATGTGGGTCCCAAGGCTGCCTATGATGATGCTATTAATAAGTCCTGCCAGGAGCCCCTTCCATTCGGTCACTCATTGTGCATCTACCAGAGAGGAGTTTTCTTTGTGCATTAAGTAATTTCCACATTGTGAGGCTTCTTGTTTTTCCATTTACCTCTAGTTTTGTGCTTGCATTTTGTTCCAAGATAATAATGCAACAATAATAGATATTTGTGCCTTTTGCAAAGATGTAGGCCTGCATACCCCACCAACATAGCAATAAATTATGTAAGGTCAAAACTCCTTTTCACACACCTCTAATACTACACATTTTATGAGGTAGAAGAGCAAACACTGACCCCCCTCTAGTACAGATACACAAACCAAGCAATTGCAGCAGTGGTGGGGAAATATTATGAAGTTCTGTGACAAAACCAATTTTTAACTGGTAGGAGAGATTCAACGAAGCAAGCCATGTAAGGAGCTTAATGAGCTCTTGGAAAGAAGCCACTCTATAAAATTTTCTAACACAGCTATGTCACCAGGAAGAGGGACACACTTTCTCTTTTATATGACAGCACATTGTATACTGGATGTATGTAATACGGTACGTTTGTGTGCAAGACACATATAATCACTATAATTTTCTGTTGACTTTTCTATCTTAAATTGCCATTTTCTCTATTACTAATTTACCTAATATCTTAGCAAGGATATGATTTGTTGTCACTTAGTGCTTTGCAGGTAGCCCTTGGTTATGATTAAATAGACATAGAAGATCACAAACAGTTCTTATATAGAGTCATCTATTGCTACAATAAATACTACAGGTATAGAAATACCTAGCTATAGAAAAGTGTTTAATCTGAGGAAAAGGGCTAACAAGAGTTTGCTTACACTGTACCATCCTTCCTGTATTGTAAAGCACAGCAATGAAATGTGCACTCCTCACAGCAGTCAGTCTTTTCAGTATAATCAGCGCTCTCTCTGCTCTTTCACATACCTAGCCTCAACTGAAGTCAAGAAGATCTTATTCCCTTACTATAAAGAACCACTGTTCTAGGTCCCTTAACAAATTCCACCACCATGAATGAAGCCAGAGCAAAAAAGGCAAGTACTCTTGCATTTAGGCATATATCAGGCAATTCCATTTAACACATTTTAAAGCTACATTTAAAGAACCTGGAGGTTATGACACAAAGTGACAAATCTGAGCATGGAGTTGAATGAAGCCATCTGCAGCTGTCTCTCTGTGCCAGCACAGGAAGTTGTGCCCAGTGAATACAGAAGCTTGACTCTGGGTTTTCAGGATTGTGAAGGCTCTTTTTGAAGTTTCAATGTTCATGTACACATACACACACACACACACACATAAAGACATATACATGTACACATATACACTCCATGATTCCATAATGGCTTCTGTGGACAGCAAGGAAGACTGTGAGCCTCAGAACTCCCTTCCCAAATATTTCAACAACTTCCTGCCCACAGCACTGTACCAGACTCTACATCACCACAAAACATGAAAAGAATAATAAGGCTGTCTTTGAGGCATTTCCTACCATTAGTTTCAATTAAAATGTGATTTTTCCCAGTGTGGTGACTTGAATTACTAAACTCTGAAAGTGTTTTAATAATTTATAGGTAGAAAAGACTTGTTCCAGTTAGAATTGCTACCAATATGTTTATTATATCAGGGCCAATGTAAAGAATTGGCAAATGCATCTGTTTTGAACTTTTCTCTATCTACATGTCTATATGTTCTTATAAAGTATAAAAACCCCAGAACACATACCAAGTGCTCAATATTTATATAACTGTGGTTTTCACTTATAAATTTTGTATGCTTCTCAATTATAAATCTGTTTTAGGGGGGGTGGAGCCAAGATGGCGACTACCACACACAGTTTCTGAGTTGCAGAGGACCTGAACCACCTGAGTTGGTGAGTGGAAGGACTTCTGAAGCCAGGGAAATGACTGTGAGGTTTTCTAAACGAGGGAACATCACAAGAGGTGAGAACTTTGGTCTTGGGTCACCTGTGGACTTGTGGGGAAGGAGAGAAATGATCCTTTGATCTCCCGGCACTCCCCTTTTTTGGGGGGACTCCCTCCCCCTCAACACAGCCTGCTCACCAAGGTTCTCAGCTCAGAGCTTACTGCCTGGGAAGTGTGATAGATGAGGTGGGGCTCCTAGCCTCTTAGCTGCAACTTCCAGCTGTACTTGCCTTGGAGTCCCAGAATCACAGTACCACCCTACCCAGGATCCCAGGTCTGCTAGATGCCATACTGGCTCCGCAGGGTCTCTCAGCCACTGACTGTATGGCCTGCCCAAACCCTAGGTGACAGATAATATGCTATATATCCACCAAAGCCTGGCAGACCCACCATACAAGCTAGGCACACCAGGTGCTGGGCCTCCCAGGACTGGAGAGCACAGTGGAGGGCCCCCAGGACTTCCCAGAAGACATCTGGACCAGCATCCCAGTCTCCAGGTGCAGCTGGACTTTTTAACCTGGCGGCTGGAGCAGCACTGAGCTGGTAAAGCTTGTCAGTCCTCCTGCATAAGACCAAGCCGGGCCAAACCAGAGAGCAGAGAGCCCAGATGCCCCGACTCTTACTGATGTGACCTTCTTGAAGGTAAGTGCGCCCTTGAGTGTTTACAGAGCCCCAGATCCAGAGCCCTTATAAACTAGAAGCTAGACCCACATATCCACTTTGGGAAACAGAGGATCTCTTGGGACATTGAAGCCCCAGCTCTGCGGGTCCAACTGAGGAGTTAAGGCAGATAACGCTGGAAATTACGCTGCAACTATCACCAGCACCTGCTACACCTACAGTGCATGCACAAGTCACCCCCTAGAAGCCTGCAAGGCAGAGCCCCTCCCACACACTCAAGGGTTCAACATTCTCTATCACTCTGTCCCTCGAGGCACACTTCCAGGCACAATTCCACACACATGCACAGCTGCATTTGCCTTTTTGTGCCCTCGGACTTTCCTTCCACAGGTACAACTAAAGCACCAAAGCACACGCTGAGGCCACGGGACCTCTCTCAGCTTCCTGAAGAAGTCTTCAGACGCAGAGAGAGACAGTACCAGAGTCAACTGCAGAACCCAGAAACAAACAGGGAAGGTTACATATAAGCCAATGGCCAGCGGTAGGCAAAAGAACACATCCAATATAAAACATGACAACATGACTTCACCAGCAACCCCCAAAATTGACGGATACTCCAATTCATCAGAAGCACAGGAAAATAACTTTAAAGACATGGTTACCCAATTATTTGAGGCTCATTAAGAGGAACCAAACAAATCTCTCAGAGCAATAGCCATAAAAATTCAGATAGTTAAAGAGGAAATTAAAAAATCTATCAAAGATTTAGTCAATGATTTGGAGGAAAAAAAGAGAAAATGAACAAAATTCTCAAAGAAACACAGTCAAATGTAGTCAAACAAATAGAGGCACAAATAAAGATACAATTAGTGGCATATAGAGAGGAAATGAACAAAAAAATAGAGACCATTGAAGAAAGACAGGAATCCACATTCAAACAGATGAAGGAAATGGTGCAAGGCATGAAAACAGAATTAGAATCAATAAAGAAAATACAAACTAGAAAACCCTGGAGATGGAGAAATTAGAGAAAATTAGAGATCATGAACCACAAAAGTAAGAATCACCAACTGAATACAAGAGATGGAAGAGAGAATCTCTGGTGCTGAAGATACACTCGCAGAAATTGATACTTCTCTCAAAGAAAAAGTAAAATTAAAAAAGTTTCAAACACAAAATATCTAGGAAATTAAGGATGCCATGAAAAGATGAAATCTAAGAATAATAGGAATTGATGAAAAAGAAGACTCTATGCTCCAAGGTCCAGAAAATATTTTCAAGAAAATCATAGAAGAAAAATATCCCAGTTTAAAGAAAGAGATGTCCATAAATATACAAGAGGCATACAGAACACCAAATAGACTAGACCAGAAAAGAAATACATCATGTCACCTCATAGTCAAAACACTAAATCTACAGAACAAAGAAAATATATTGAAAGCAGCAAGGGAAAAAGGCCAAGTAACATATAAAGGTAGACCTATCAGAATCACACTGGACTTCTCATCAGAAACTATGAAAGACAGAAGGGCCTGGGCAGGTGTCAGGCAGACTTTAAGGGACCACAGATGCCAACCCAGACTACTATACCCTGCAAAGCTTTCGATCAACATAGATAGAGAAAACAAAATATTCCATGACAAAACTAAATTTATGCAATATCAACACAGCAAACCACCCTACAGAAGATACTAGAAGGAAAACTCCAATCCAATGAAAATAGCTTCACCCAAGACAACACAGCATATAGATAATATCCCAACAAAAATTAAAAGAAAACAAGCAATGAAACACAGTAAGACCACCAACGACACAATAAAAGGAACTAACATTCATTGGTCACTATTATCTATCAAAATCATTGGACTCAACTGTCCAATAAAAAGACATAGACTAACTAAAAGAATAGGTGCTGAAATAGGATCAAACATTCTGCTGCATCCAAGAAACGCAACTCTGCAACAAAGATAAGCACTACCTGGAAAAATATTTTTCAAGCAAAGGGATCCAGAAAACAAGCTGGGGTAACTATTCTAATATCTAATAAAATAGACTTTCAACCAAAATTAATCAAAAAAGATGAGGAGGGACACTACATTCTCATCAAAGGAAAAATCCACCAAGAGGACATCACAATTCTGAACATCTATGCCCCAAATACAAGAGCACCTACATTCATAAATGAAACATTATTAAAACTTAAATCACATATCAATCCCAACGAATTAATAGGGGGAGACTTCAACACCCCACTTTCATCAAGGGACAGATCATCTAGACATAAGCCTGATAAGGAAATAAAGGCACTTACAGAGGTCCGAAAGCAAATGAAGCTAATACATGTCTACATAACTTTTCACTAAAAATCAAGAGTATACCTTCTTTTCAGCAAATCAGGGAACCTTCTCCAACATAGACGATATAGTTGGTCACAAAGTAAACCTCAACAGAGTCAATAAGATTGACATAATCCCCTGTATTCTATCTGACCACCAGGGACTAAAGCTGGACCTCAACAACAATGGAATTAGAAAAAAGCCTACAATCACATGGAAACTGAACAACTTGCTGCTCAATGACAGCTGGGTTAAAGAAGAAAGAAAGAAAGAAATTAAAGACTTCCTAGAATTCAATGAAAATGAAGGTACAACATACCCTAATATATGAGACACAATGAAAGCAGTGCTCAGAGGAAAATTCATAGCACTAAGTGCTTTCAAGAAGAAATTTGTGACAGCTCATACAAGCAACTTAATGGCCCAACTGAAAGCCCTAAGAAAAAAAAAAAAGAAACAAATACACCAAAGAGGAGCAGACAGCTGGAAATTATCAAACTCAGGGCTGAAATCAATTAGAAACAAATAAAACAAACTAACTAAAAGGCAGAGAGAAACTATCGAAATCAGCAAAATCAGAATTGAAAAGGGGGACATAACTACAGACAATGAAGAAATCCAAACATTCATTAGTTTGTACTACAAAAGCCTATATGCCACAAAATTCGAAAATCTAAAAGAAATGGACAATTTTCTTGATAGATTCCATCTACCAAAATTAAGTCAAGATTGGCTAGAAATATTGCATAGTACTATATCCCCCAAGGAAATAGAAGTAGTCAGCAGTCTCCTTTCCAAAAAATGCCCTGGGCCAGATGGATTCAGTGCAGAATTCTACCAGGCCTTCAAAGAAGTGCTAACTCCAATTCTCTCCAATCTATTCCACAAAATAGAACCAGAAGAAATATTAACAAACTCATTCTATGAAGCCACAGTCACCTTGATACCTAAACCACACAGACTCAACAGAAAAAAAAAGAACTTCAGACCTATCTCTCTTATGAATATTGATGCAAAAATACTCAACAAAATACTTGCAAACCGAATCCAAGAACACATCAAAGATATCATCCACCATGATCAAGTAGGCTTCATCCTAGGCATGCAATGGTGCCTCAATATGTGGAAATCCACCAATGTAATCTACCACATAAACAAACTGAAGGAGAAAAAAAAAAACACATGATCAGTGGAACTGAATAGAAGACCCAGAAATAAATCCATACATCTATAAATACTTGATTTTGACAAAGAAGCTAAAACCATTCAATGGAAAAAAGACAACATCTTCAACAAATGGTGCTGGATGCCTACATGCAGAAAAATGAAAATAGATCCATATTTATCACCCTGCACAAAACTAAAGTCCAAGTGGATCCAGGACCACTTCTAACCGATACTCTAAATCGGTTAGAAAAAAAAACTGGGGAAGAGCTCATTGACACAGGAGACAACTTCCCGAACAGAAGACCAACAGCACAGGCTCTAAGAGCAAAAATCAATAAATGGGACGTCATGAAACTAAAGCTTCTGTAAAGCAAAAGACACAGTCGTCAGAAGAAAACAGCAGCCTACAGATTGAGAAAGGATCTTCACTATCCCTATATCTGACAGAGGGCTAATATCCAGAATATGTAAAGAATATATAAAGAACAGTTAAAAAGCAATAAATCAAGGAATCCAATTAAAAAATGGGCTCCAACCAAGGACCATGTATGGATATAACCTAGAACCTTTGCTTGGACGAAGCTCGTGGTAGCTCAATAACCAATTGGTTTCCCATAGTAAGGGGAACAGGGACTATGTCTGACAGGAGCTCAATGGCAGGCTCTTTGACCTCCTCACCTTCCAAGGGAGGAGCAGTCCTGCTAGGCCACAGAGGAGGACTTTGTTGCCAGCCCTGAAGATACTTGATAAAACAGGGCCAGACGAAAGAGGAGGAGGTCCTCCCCAATCCGTGGACTTGAAAAGGGGCACGGAGAAGCTGAGGGAGGAAGGGTGGGATTGGGAGGAAATAAGGGAGTGGGATACAGCTGGGATTCAGAGTTAATAAAATGTAACTAATAATAAGAAACAATAAAAAAAATTAAAAAATAAATAGGGTATGGAGCTAAACAGAGAATTCTCTGTAGAGAAATATCAAATGGCAGAGAAACACTTAAAGAGTTGTTCAACATCCTTAGCCATCAGAGAGATACAAATCAAAACGACCCTGACATTTCACCTTATACCCATCAAAATGGCTAAAATCAAAAACTCAAATGACAACACATGCTAGAGAGTTGTGGAGAAAGGGGAACCCTCCTCCATTGCTGGTGGGAATGTAAACTTATACAACCACTTTGGAAACCAATCTGGCACTTTCTCAGACAATTAGGAATAGTGCTTCCTCAAGACCCAGCTATACAACTCCTAGGCATATATCCAAAATTTGCTCAAGTACACAGCAAGGAATTTGCTCGACCATGTTTGTAGTAGCTTTATTTGTAATAACCACGTTGTAGGCAGTGATTAATATTTACTATTGATATATCTTCTGACAAAGCTTGCTGTTAATCCTAAATAGCTATATACCCAAATCACCACACAGACCCTGGGATTTACTTAATTAATCTAGAACATAATGCTGGGCAATATTTACTCCCTCTTAATCCTCCAAGACCTCATAGTTTCCTAACATTTTGATTTCCCAGGTTATATTTGCTTTTAGTGATTTATTAGGTCCAGTCCATCTCTCCTGCTCCAAGATTTCCCCTTCAGCTCTCTCTCCAATCTATTCCCTCATTTCTCCTCCCACTCATTTCCTGTCCTCTGGCTCTTCCCTGTTCAACATTGTATCTAGTTGCTTTATTTTGGCCTGTTTACACAAGAGTTGAGACAGGATGCTTAGAATGAGTATTACAGTGCACTATCAGGTTCGAAACCAGAGAGTGTGGGGGGGGAGAAATCAGCACTTTAATGAACAAGGGTAAGGTATACACATTTTAAAAGAACATTATACCAACATTTTCTCCTTTAAGTCCAATAAAAGGCACCTTTTCTTTCAATACCATAATAATTATGAAATTATGAAAACTGCTAGGTAAAATCTACATGTGCAATGTCCAGTCCATGTGTATTCAGCAACTTAGGAGAAAGTATCTGATCATCGTATCTATCTTGACAAGTTTAAAGTACTATATGTAAATTAACTTTTATCCTTATTGTTATTACCTATATGGAAGTATTTCCTAACTTCTGAACAACTTAAGCTTAATTGTGGCACTATTTGGTCTTCAACCCCATCAGAGACTTGAGAAGTACTAAAATTAGTTATTAGAGTAAATAGGAACTGCATGTTATCAGCTCCCAAAAAATAAGACTTTGACAGAGACAGTTTACTGCCTGAATAGTCACCCATAACTCCCTGTAACTTTGGAGCATTATCTTCAGCCTTCTGGCTCAGAATATTTGACAGACATATATGTGAAGTAGGAACTATTTAGGACTTGCTTACCCTGTCTTGGCAGAATTCAGCAGTCAACTTGTCCTGCATTTAACCTTGCCCATTTTTGGCAGAATTTTTCTGTCATGGCGCGAGAGTATTTTCTTTACCCGAGTGGCTTGTTTGCCACAATTGAAGCCATCTCCACATGGAGGTTCTTCGATGCTCATTATCTTCTTTCAGGTAGGCGCGGTGCTGCCAGGAGATGACTTGTCTCATTGTCAAACAATCTTTAAAATAATAAAAATATTTTAAATGCCATATTCTGTAGGTCTCTGAAGTGTTTGAAGACTACTTATCTTTATATTATCGATCTGTCTACAAAATCATATCTATCTGTTAAACCTAGGATGTATACTCCTGTGATAAATTAGACTAGTGTCTGACATGACTATGAGTCCAATAACTAGCAAATAAATTGCATTACCTAATACCTTAACCCATTTTTAATAGCTGTTTAAAAGTATTGGAAGTAACCTTGACTTCCTATCAATATAATAAAGCTTATACCAATGTATCAAAAATAGACTTATTTTTTCATCAATATGCAAAATCCTATACCAGAGTTAAAATTAACCTTATTTGGAAATAATAAATAAAACCTTAAGTTGAGTAGATTCAATAATCTACCTTTTTTTCTATTCCTATAAGATATTCCTATATATTCCTTGTTTCACTTTGAATAAGACCATTACTAATAAATATCTCCCAATGACAATAAAATTTCGTAGCCATAGCAAACAACCAAAAACATACCCAACCCCCTTTAAGGAAAATTGGACACCATTCTCATGGTTTTCTTCTAGGTGACATTTTGGACATGTAGAAATCCTGTAGAGGGCCCAAATAAAATTGGGGAAAAATGGTTAATTAAGCAAGCAATAACATTTGTGGTACAGTCTTTGAATTTTGAGAAATTTCAGGTTTAATAAAAGTCCTCTTTGGAACAGTCTAAAATGCTGGACCAGTTAAAATTAGTAGCTTTCTTCAAAGTTCTTTTGGGAGCAGGCTTTGATGAGAAACAGCAGTTGAAGAAGTTGAGGCAGGTACAAGCAGAATGCTGGAACTTACAAGATGATGGAACAGATGTGTCAATGTCTCAGCATGTTGAAGAATGAATCCAGCATCTCTGGTGTCCAGTTCTTTTGTTCTGCAAACATATAATTTCTCAGAAGCATTATAGAGTTCTAAAATTATAAATGTATGAGATGTGCAGGATGCAACTAAACTGTAAGCAAATTTTATCTATGCCAATTAAAATATTAGCATAATACATTTTGAGGATATTATAGCCAAGGATTTATTGTCCAAGTATTGTTGAAGTTTTTGGCTGGAGACATATTTTATGTCTCAGTTAGTTTTAGAGTTGTTCCCAAGTAAAGGGATAAGCAATATAAGTTACCATTATTATTGAACATACAATAATTATCATCAAAACAAGGTTGGATAGATTAAAATATCTTTTCTGGCTCTTACGTGCCTGTTGTACTAGGCCAAGTTGCTACCTATTTCCCAAGAGAAGCCTCCCATTAGAGAGACAAGCTGGATGCCTTGAGCAATAGAAAATGCATGTTTTAAGTAAACTTTATATAAACTCCTTTTTAATTTAGAATATAAGCGTACCATAGGTATCTTGTACTTGTTTTGAGGTTTAGCCCGAGATTTTTATGTATGTTGTAGCTATTTGTCCTATCCCCTTGTTTATATAGAATGGGCAGTTATGCCTTTTTAGCCAAACTTTATTTAAACTCCCTCTTAACTTTAGCATTTAAGCATACCATAGGCATCTTGTACCTGGGCTTTACATTGATAGTGGCTATTTTTTGGCTTTCCTCTTTTTTTATACAGGATGGGCAGTTATGCCTTTATAGCTGAACTTTATATAAACTCTCTTAGCGTTAGCATATAAACTCTCTTACCCTTAGCATTTAAATATATCCTAGGCATCTTGTACCTGGATTTTACATTGGCTTTGGCTATTCTTTGGCTTACCCCCTTTTTGATATGGGAAGGACAGTTTTGTTTTTTAAACATATGAATATAATTTTTGAGTTTTTAGGACTAAACTAGGTTGGCATGTACTTTGCCATCTTTAAGCCTCTTGTGACTTTTTTACCTAGGCATGACCAACATTTTTCCCCGTAAAAATGTCTCACATTTAAAAGGATAAGGCATTTTCCAGAGCAGTATATATATATATATATATATATATATATATATATATATATATATATAGTTTGTTTTTCAAATCAGTATCATTGTAACTTTAAATGAAAATCAAACAAAGAGACAAGAAAATTTTAAGTTTGGGGTCAGTTGTGCCAATTTACGCTGTAAAAAACAAAGCCCAGTTGGTTATTTTAAGTTGATGTTTCAGTGAATTGGTGGACCCTTACCAAAAAGAGCTGACAAGTATCTTGCACCCAGAGAGCCTTGAATTTTAGGCATTATTAATCTAATTATTAGGAAAAATGCCCTTTTTCTTGTCTGTAACTTAATGTTCCAATCCTTGGATTTTTTTTTTTCCCCCTATTTTCTCCTTCAACTTTCTTGGAGAAGGTATGGAGAAGAACCAATACCATTAAACACGTTTCAACTAGATCCATAACTATGATAGCCAAAACGAAGTCAAAAGGGATTAAAATACCCTTTGCCATGGCAATTTTTTAAATTTTAGATGCAGTTTAGGCCAAACTCTGTCTAGAGGTATGTCTGCCTCCAGTTTCTTTCTTTCCCACCATGGCTGTGGAGCTGAGCCAGTTGAGCCAGCCACAGTATAAAGGAGCCATGCTTCTTTACCCCTCAGTTAAACTTCAGCACTAGCCAATTATATTATGGAAGTCTCAGGTCTGCCCACAGGAGGCTGTCTTTTGCAGCTGGGCTGGTTTAAGAGTCTCTCTTAAGGAGATAGTAATTGACCTGGGAGTTTTTAGGTTTAAGTTTGGGTTTTATAACTGGGAGCTTATTCCCCCCCACACCAAATCATGGTAAAATATGATTTAAGGGGTGTGGATACTTGGATTAGTTGGGTGCCATTTGTTGTAAGCGGTGATTAATATTTACTGTTGATATATCTTCTGACAAAGCTTGCTGTTAATCCTAAATAGCTATATACCCAAATCACCACACAGACCCTGGGATTTACTTAATTAATCTAGAACACAATGCTGGGCAATATTTACTCCCTCTTAATCCTCCAAGACCTCATAGTTCCCTAACATTTTGATTTCCCAGATTATACTTGCTTTTAGTGATTTATTAGGTCCAGTCCATCCCTCCTACTCCAAGATTTCTCCTCCAGCTTTCTTTCCAAGCTATTCTCTCCTTTCTCCTCCCACTCATTTCCTCACCTCTGGATCCTCCCCTCTTTCCTGTCCTCTGGCTCCTCCCAGCTCAACATTGTGTCTAGTTGCTTTATTTTGGCCTGTTTACACAAGAGTTGAGACAGGATGCTTAGAATGAGTATCACAATGCAATATCCAGATTGAAACCACAGAGGTGGGGGGGGAGTCAGCATTTGAATGAACAAGATAAAAAAACATTATGCCAACATAGCCAGAACCTGGAAACAACCCAGATGTCCATCAACGGAGGAATGAATACAGAAATTGTGGTATTTTTACACAATGGAATACTACTTAGCAATCAAAAATGAAGAAATCTTGAAATTTGTGATCTAGAAAAGATCACTCTGAGTGAGGTATCCCAGAAGAAGAAAGACACACACGGTATATACTCACTTACATAGACCTATAAGATATGATAAACATAATGAAATCTATACACCTAAAGTAGATAAACAAGAAAGAAAACCTAAGGTAAGATGATCAATCCTCACTTAGAAAGACAAATGGGATGGGCAATGGATGTAGGAGAAAACAAGTAACAGGACAGGAGCCTACCACAGAGGGCCTCTGAAAGACTCTACCTAGCAGTGTATCAAAGCAGATACTAAGATTCATAACCAAACCTTCAGCAGAGTGCAGGGAATCATATGAAAGAAGGGGGAGTTAGTATGACCTGGAGAGGACAGGAACTCCACAAGGACTAAATATATCTGGGCACAGAAGTCTATATGAGACTGTTTCTCCAACCAAGGACCATGTATGGATATAACCTAGAACCTCTGCTCGGATGTAGCCCGTGGTAGTTCAGTAACCAAGTGGATGTCCTAGTAAGGAAAACAGGGACTATTTCTGACATGAACTCCTTGACAGGCTCTTTGACCTCTCTATCCCCCCAAGGGAGGAGCAGCCCTGCTAGGCCACAGAGGAGGACTTTGCACCCAGGCTTGAAGATACCTGATAAAATAGATCAGATGAAAGGGGAAGAGGTCCTCCCCTATCAGTGGACTTGGAAAGGGACAGGGAGAAGATGAGGGAGGGAAGGTGGGATTGGGAGGGAATAAAGGAACAGGATACAGCTGGGATACAGAGTTAATAAAATGTAACTAATAATAAAAATAAATCTGTTTTAGAATTAGTTTCTGAGACAGTAAATACACATGCAGGTGTGATATATTGTATTTTGTTAATAATTAATTACTGTGCCTGTATCTAAATATTTTAGTAAACAAATATTTTCCCTCAATAATTTCACTGCCTTGTTGTAACCCAGAATTATTTATATTTTCTTGTGCTTTCAATAAACATAACTATCATTAAGTCATTTGCTATATTGGAAGTTATCTATTTTTACTGTTGCTTTCATTTGCTTTTTGCTTTGCTTTTAGAAACAAGATTTCACTATAGAGCTTAGAACAGTCTGGAACTCACTGAACAGCTAGCATTGGCTCTAAGCTCAAAATCATTGGGCCTCAGACCACTGGATTGCAGGTAAGAACTACCATACCTAGCATTATTATTATTATTATTATTATTATTATTAAAAAACAGACGTTTCCTTTTAGAAACATTTTTTTTCTAATGTAAAGCACTTTTTTTTTGGCTAATTTCAGCTTGGGGTATAGATATGTTATTCTCAATAGCATTAATTAGCTACTATTATTAAAGGATAGATATGTTCATTTCTGGAGTTGAGATTTTATTAATGTTGTTAAGTCCTTTAGATTCTTAAATATCCATTTAACATTTGTAATATATCAAAGTTGAATGGTTTAAAACTTTTTCTAAAACAATTGTCAGTCTTGTTTTATAAAAACCTGGTTCAAAAATTAGTCTATTACAGTGAAAGAAATGCTTTTAGTAGAGAGATGAAAGGGGGGAAGAACTCAGAGGGAGAAAAATGTCATGTGAATTGATGAGATTTGTTAAACATGGATTCATAAAACTCATAGTCGCAGATGTATATAGTATATCCATACTGACATTGAAAATCTCCAAATAAAAGTCCTATAACCATGTAGACATTTTTCATCTTCAAAAAATAAGTTATCTACATAGTAGAATTTTATGACTTTTCTGCTAACTACTCTACATTCCAAGTTTTGTGAAAGGAAAACACAATAAATTTTAATCTGTAAAAGTTCTAAAGGAAATTATATCTAATTTACCACTTTTTGGAATGTTTATATTTATGCTGCCAGTTAACATTTTCTATGATTATAACATACTTATACATTTTTTTGTTTTCAACCCATACTGAGGTCATTGAATGTTAGCCCATTAAATTTACAGCTCTATGCTGCTCTTCTGCTGAGCCACTGAATTGCTAAAGTTAGCAGATCAAATATTAGTAAAACCAAATCTCAAATATCAGTTTTGTAAGTTGTAAAATATGATACAGAGAAAGAGACTTAGTTCTTGAGTTTTGGAAATATGTCTTTAAAAAAAGTTTTCTCAAATTCATATATTAGAAAGACACAAGGTATGCCTTGGGTCCTAATGTTGTTCTTTGTGCATGACAATACATTCTCTAACACAGGACCACACCTAAAGTGAAAAGTTAGGACTAGACCGTTCATATGCAGTGATTTGAATGTCAATTTAACATAACGAAATTTTTGATATTAACTCCAAGATGTTTAAGTTGCCCTGTCACAAAGCCTATTAATGTTGGTGGACTCTCCTTGTGTATTTCATATACATATAAACCTTTTGTTTCTGCCTTTGAAAGAAACATGCTTTATTGCTTTCATGAAAATTCAGTCATAGCTCAAGTTATTTTAATAAATGATTTTTTTTCCTGTTTAAGACATGGTTATAATATAAAGATTTTACATCACAGAGAAACTGGAGGAAAAATTGGAGAAGCCTTTCATTTCCTTTTGTAGCTTGCTATTGATGATGAAAAATAGGAGAACAAAGGTAATTGATAAGACAACTCCATAGGAAGTTTCAAGCATCACAAACAGAGGAATATTCTTAGTTGTAAATATCTCAATTTTATTTCTAGAGCTTAAAATATGTTCTGCTGCCACCTACCCCAATCTTGATTCCATTTCAAAACTTCAGCTCTATCAAAGTAAACAAGTAATTGTCAGAAAAAAAAACCCAGCTAAGGTTTGGGGCTGCTGTCACTGGCCTCTCTCTTGCTATTGGAAAGGAGAAGGAAGACAGGTCTGCCACTATAGTTTGTGGACAAAAAGGGGCAGAGTGGCATCACTTCAATATCTGGGCTCTGCTTCCATCTCATTCTGCATTGTCAGAGAAAAGAGATGCTCTTCATTCACAAAACAAAACAAGAAAATCTCTATAATTATTTTTGGCTCAGCTCCATTGAAATCCATTTTCCTGGAAGCATCTCTGTTTTAGATTAAAACAATGCTTAGAATATTCATTCTCTGCTCTTGCTTTTTTTTTGTTTCCTTAGTAATCTTGATCACCCACCACCCACTCCCAAACAACCTATCCACCCCACTTTCCTCTGCTATTATTTATTTTTTCAATGTTTTTGGTTCTCTCCCTCTCCTCTCTCTGCTTTTGTGAAGTTTTTCTCCATATCATGTTAAATAAAGTTGGAGTGAGAGGCCGATCACACCAAACCTCTCAGTGCCTACCGAAGATCTTCATGTCACTGTCAACTGTGCAATCGGTTCCTGCTTGCTTCCAATCTTGAAATTTCCCACATCTGATGTCACCGTGTATTTTAGGATAGTTTATTTGTGTTATGTTGTTTTGAACCAAAAACCAAACAACAATGACATCAACCAAACAAAATACCAAAAACACACCACCGCTACCGCCAAACTCAGATCACTCCTTGTGTATTCTAATAATAAAATTAGGAAGCATTTACCTCTCTCTCTCCTTCTCCCTCCATCTCTCTCTCTCTCTCTCTCTCTCTCATACACACACACACACACACACACACACACACACACACACATACACACACACACATCAACATCTCATCCACAAAAAATGGAAAACATTTTTATTGCCCATAGTAGGTGGCAGTTATTAACTTCTAACAACAAAAACTTGAAAATCACTATTTTAAAATCCTAATCCTGTGACTTAGTTGTAATGACTTAAACATATTTTTTGTTAACTTTAACTTTTTTTTTCTCTTCAGATAAAAATTTTTCCACTTTTGTTGCTGTAATAGGAAATAATTTCACCAAATATAATTTGTGCATTTGTACTTACTAAAGTTATCTGTTATGAAACATCGTCTTGTCTCTCATCTCTCCTGAAATAGTGAGGGTTTTTGGCTCCTTGTATGAGGCAAAGATTTTAGTTAAAATGACTTACATTTTATGGAATTCAAATTCTCAAGCTTTTTAGTTCTTGGCAAATGAAGGCAAAATTTGCTGATAACCCTTTTATGAAAAGAGGTGGATCTCAGACCGAACCTCACCAGCATTAATGAGTTTTGCTGTTTCTCACTGTCTAATTGCAATTTGTGTTCATCTCAAATTCTCAGCACATCACCCATGAAGTGTGCACCCTGTTTAGCGGTGCACCCCGGCTCCTGTAAACAATGGCTGTTTTGTGTGGACATTCATAAGGAAGCCTTCTCCTTCCTGCACCCATTTGGCAAATGAAACAAAATCCTGTTGCCCAGATGTAAACCATTTCTGGAATTTCCTATCTGCCCCCAAACAAGAATGCAAAGTGTAAGTGTATGTTAAGAAGAATTTGGTAATCTGTTTATGAGACTCCGTAAGAGCCGTGATCACTGGGCTCCACTTGGTTTACCAAATAAAGGGGGGAGTGACCTCACACACACACAAATACAAACCGTTTTAATTACACTGTAAACGTTTAATACACATTTTTTTTTTATCCTTTGCCCTTTTCAAAAGGAAAGGTGGTAATTTACATGTACCCTGGCTCTTTCCTTTTGCTTTTATTTATCTTTCTGGCTTTCTTTCATTTCAGTTAAGGGGTAAGCATGTTTGGGAAGACAAAAATATTTACCCAGTTAAATCTTTCATGTAAAGAGAGAGCCTAGGTACTTTTTACTTTGTCTTATGGCCTTTGTTAAGCCAGCAATGTGGAAGCTGCACTTTAATTTCAAAATCCTGTAAAGGGGATGCAGCAGGAGCACTAGCCCTTGACTGCTAGCCGAATGAGAGCAGGTTTAAGAGCAGGAATGGCTATGTTTGGGATCCATATGCATGTTCAACTCACACATTCAGGCAATGCAATAAAGCAGGGAAAAAACAGCTGATACACAAAAGGGACCGTCTAGACAGTGCCCCATCAGTCTGGCTAAATTTGGTGCTGGCATTCCCAATGGGATTGTAATATAATTGTTCTGGTGTCTGCGTTCATTCCCCTTGTCAAACACCATTCCAAAAACACATCCTTCACCCCCCAATCCTTCTTCTTTAACAAATATGAAACCTAAACTGTGCAGTGTTGGAGAGGGCATTAGATGGCCCAAGCCCAAGAAAACATTACAATTCAGCAGAATTCTACTGCTTAATTTAATTCTTTTTTAAATCCCTGTTAGTTAACTCCAATACAATTAATATCAGTGAATTTTAATAATTTAAGATTACAGAAAAAATAAATGCAAATATAAACAACCTTAAAATATTGAGCATCATAGATGAAAGCAAACCCGCCTTCTATTTCTATATACTCATTAACCTCTGTTAGACATTTTAACAAAAATCAGAAATGTGAAAGTATAGAGATGGACATGGACCATAAATTCTAATGAGGAAAAGGCTAATGAAAACAGTGTTAAGCAAAAGCATTGAAAAACGCCAACTGTGTATTTTTCCTTTCTTGAGTTTAAAGCCACAGTGTTTTCTCTCTCTAAACATCTTATAAAAGTTATATTTCTGTGAATATGTGAATGAATGATTTTATGTTTTTGGCTTTTAAAAAAGAGAACTCAGCAATAGCCATCTACTTGTTTGTAATAGTTATCAGTTTATGTTTTAAAATATTATAATTTAAGACATCAAGAAAAATGAAAGTCATTACTTAAAGAATAAAATAGAATGCACATCGTAAAAATGAATAATGCATAATTATTGATAAAAATGTTCATAATGTAAAACTTCTTCAACACTGAAATTAAAACTGTCAGATATCCCATGGAAAATATAGATTGTTACATAATCTGTGTGCAATTATTTTGTTTTTTGTTTCAACATGTCATGATGAACACTGTTAAGATGTTTACAGTAACTAGGAAACCTGTTTTTTATAAGCACTTGTTATGCCCAGAAACATTAACTTGGAAAGGAAACTGGACTGTTGAGTGCTTCTGTGCATCTGAGAGTGGGTCTGAATTTGTATTTCTGACTTGGGGTCTTGAGCACCTTTGTCCCCTGCCTTTCCAGCAGTTTGGGGATGCTAGGTTAGTATCCCAAGTTAATGAAGAAAGTCTCCAACCCCATCAGGAGCCACTCTCAGAAAGAAAGGAATCAAAGAAAATACTTCAGGATCTAGACCATGGCTGCATCTAACTTCAGGAGGCCAAGAAGACAAACATACTCACTAAAGCCTGGCACAGGCAAGAAATGGAGCAAGACACAAGGCCACACACACAAAGATACATCAACCCCGTAAATAAATAAATAAATAAATAAATAAATAAATAAATAAATAAATCGATCACAGCTACAGCAGCCCAGAAATACCCAAATGTGGTTTAGAAATGGCCTAAAATTCTCGGAAAAGAAAGGTTAACTATGTGATTTAAAAACTATATCTTTCCATTTTTAATTCTAAAAATACACAATTAATGGCTTCATATTTTTCCCTTCATTGAATACAATTCTGAACGTATGCATGGGCACTAGAAGTATAGTAATTAGCAGAGTCAACAACATAGTATTTTAACAGAATGTCCACCTGCAGCTGGTTTTTTGCTCATAATCGTTTTGTTATTTGCTCTGTTTCTTGAGCATGCCCTGTTGGAAGTGATGGAAAGGCCTACTCCAGGCCTCTGAGATGAAACACTATAGCAAACTCTGAGTTTTATACTTCGTTTTCAAACTATTGAATAATATCCTATGAGACCTCTTAGGTCTTAACTGGATTAAAATGAATATATTTGGGCTGCAGCTCTTCAGTTACCTAATGTGCATGTGAATTGACAGAGCAAGGGAACCGCACTGAGAGTGGATGCAGGATACAGGCCGAATGTAGCTGTGCAAAGGAGTGTCCAGGCTAGTGCGGGCTGCCTCTGACCAAGCTACAAAAATGAAAGCGAGAAGGCTTTGGGGTCTAGTGCATTTTGTCAGGGCCACAAGAGCAGCTGAAAGGGGAGATGAAGGGGGAGGGGGAAAAGGTGGTGGTAAGAGGAAGGTGGAGTAGGAAGAGTAGGAACCGGGTGTGGCGTGTGTGTGTGTGTGTGTGTGTGTGTGTGTGTGTGTGTGTGTGTGTGTATGTATGTTTTCACTCTGAGGTTTTAGTTACCCCTGAGCTGGGGACTTTGGTTTAGTTGTTTCCCAGTGTGGAGTTTCAGGCTCGGGGTGGAATGCATGCAAAGGGAACATCATCCTTGTTTCTCTTTCTGGGGCTACCCTGTATTTGCCAGTCAGAATACTGTGGCTGGGAAGGCGTGGGGGAGAACCAAGAGACGGGTCTGTCTGCAGCTGCCCCTCTCACACTTGAATAAAAGAACTTTTTTTTCAGGGGTAGGAAAGCTGTGAATACCTTTCCCAATAAGAGATGAGGCATATTGAAAACTATATTAAATTACCCTGATTAACAATTTAGCCACGAACAGGGGAGCTTTGGGAGAGCTCTATAGGCAGGACTGGGGGCTATTCATGCCAGCAGCTAAGAGGTCGAAAGGTTTCTGAAGTTCACAGGCTCAGAGCCTTTGTTATGCTAACAGACAATCTCAAATCAGCTGCCTAGTGGAGTGTGAAATATAAATGATTCCTTGAGAACTTCCAGTAAGTTGTCACTCTTGCTCTCCAAATACCAGGACAGGCTGCTAATTTCTAGCGGGCCCTTTTGCAACATTGCTAGCCCTAAATGAATGCCTTTGTAGTTCAAATAATCTTTTCAAGGGAGCTGTCCTATCATCATAGCCCAAATGCATCTTGGTTTTGACTATTAAATGAAAATCAGGGCTCAGCCGTGCTTGACTTTTCCAAGCAGCCGATGTTTGGGACGGGTAGAGGCGGCTTTCATGCACAAGAAGTTAGCACCCACTGCAGGAGGGCCAGAGCATGAATAACAGCCACAGGCATGGCTACCCCAACTCCAGCCCCCACCCCTACCCCTACCAGGAACAAAGCTCCTAGAGAGATTTACAGGGGCTCCCCTCAGGCTAGACTACCTTCCTCTTTCAACCATACCAACCCCTCTCTGATTTATGGACCCTCTGTCCACCAGGACAGCCAGCTGACCTGTTAGCATCTCACTGGTCACTTTGAAGTGGCAACCTCAGGGATGAATGTATTCTTTCTTCCAGGGAGTTGAAGCCAAGATGAAGAGGACAAGGTGGATGTCCAGGCTGTGCCCTTAGTATCAGAAGCCTGTGGATATATATTTTTTCAATATCCCATAAGGGTAAAAGCATGGTTTATCATCTTGGATAGAATCAATGAGTTTGTCCAGAGAAATTTCTTAGTTCTTCCAGTCTGAATCCCAAAGCTTTGAAAGTAAAGAACACCAATGCAAACTTCAAATAAGCTCTGGGAGTGAGAATGAGAATATACTGGGGAGAGTGTAGCCAAATCAAATGATCCAGTAGGAAAGGGCATGGTCAGTTTACAGAAATAGAGCAAGCACAAAAGATAGGCCAGACCAAAGGCCATCAGGAACGAATCTACATCAGTCTGCACAAGGCAAGAACAGCAATTACCTAGCCCTTAACATTTTGGGGGAGTTTATTTCTGACTTCATGTCCTCAACTTTTTTTCTTGAAACACCAAAAGGTCCATAATCTCTGCATTCTCACACAGGCCAAGCTTGATTTCTGAGGTAACAAATGAAAAAAAAAAAATCAAGTGAATTATATCTCTTAATACATTCTCATAATAAGGTGGTAAACATGAGAACATGGGAGCAATAAATTGAAGACAGTCTCAAAGTTTTCTGAAGAGACCTATCCATGCAAAAGGCTAAAGAACTTGAGTGCCCCTCGTCTTCCTGTTCTTCCAACTACAACAATCTAACTACTATTGTTACAGAAACTAGTATAAGCAAACACTTCTTTCTTTCTAAGGAAATTAAGACTTAGGACCATACATTAAAATATGAATTACACAACAAAATGAAATGTCCTGTCTTTTACCACCTTAAAAATTATCCAGCTATATATTAAACTGTTATATATATCAGGATACAAGGACTATTTGGAAAGAACCCTGCCATTTAAGCCAGATACTTTATCCAATATAAAGTAAGTATTTTGGATTATTATTTATTGTTCAAATCCTTACTTCAGTTTTAAAAGTCTGCAGGTGACAGTGTTTGGGAGAATTAGCTCAGATTACCAGAATTAAAGGAATAAAACTTCTGGAGCATAAGTTGTTACTGACATGCTCATACCCTTCTCTGGGGGACAGATAAAATCTCCTGATTTCAGACAGAAAAGTGAGCAGCTGTGAACTTACTTCTGAATGTACAAATGGAAGGTGTTATCAGTCAACAAAAGTTCAGTGGATGGGATACAATTTTTCCTTCACTCAATTTTTCCCTTTCTATTAAAAAAAAAACAATAAAAAAAAAACAACCCTAAGGGAATATTAAACTGTAGGGTGTCTACCTGCTGCTGGCACATGCTTAATGGTCAAAAGAGAAATACTAGCCCTGTACTTTCCAAATTCTTCTTTCAGCACTTCCACGTGTCCTCTTTTTTTAACACATCAAAACAGGGAAGGAAGCGCTTTTGTGTTTAAACTGCAAAGAAAACATTTGAGAATGTGGAAGGCAGAGAATGCCAGCTCCACTTTTGGGGGTTGGTTTGTTTTTCTCCCTGTCGTGTTTTTTATTTTTTCCTTGCTTTTGCAAACCTTAAACTCTGGCCACTTGAATAAAAGCAATGCTTAAAATGAAAACTTGGGACAAATTGCATCAAACCTGTGTTGTAACTAGAAAAAGAGCAGGATGAAAGCAGTGTGGAGACATCACAGAGCTCCAGCAGCTTTCCACACACAGGGAAATAAATAGCAAATTTACAAGGCTGCTTACCTAAATACCTATGATTTGAGAGAAAGAGAATTCCTGCTTTTAGAAAAGTTTTGAAGTTGCTATGTCACTGTGGTGGGGGGCATCTGAACGTATGTGTGTATGTGTACATATGTGAGAGTATGTCTGCAGAAAAAGCAGACGGGCGAGGGGGGGAGGGCAAAGAGGCAGTACAGATAACTTTACTGATATATAAATCCTTTAGAAAGCAGCAAATGAATGGTCTAAATAGACATTTGTTTTCCTGAACAGGTCCTGTGCAGGTCTCTAACAAGCTGTGGCATATGCTTCATTTATATGTATATTTATTTAGAATGGTAGAGAATAATAGGTACAGTTTGTCTATAGTGTATTTATTATCTAAAGTCCAAAGAGGTTAAAACTTTCTTTCTACTCCAAACACAAACACAAAGGCCTTTTGATTATGCCTTTTGCTTTACGTTAAGAACCAATTAAAAATAAAGATAATATTCCAACTATTGAGTCTTAGCAGGAGAAAGAATAAGTCTGAAAGGCAGACTGTCTCCAAGATGGCTGCCTCTCCCGTCCTTCCCCTCCTTACACTGTTTCTCCCATGGAAATTAATGTAATATTTTGTTTGGGAACCACATTGTAGATCATTAGCAAATGAAGCAGGCTGTCTGCCGCAGTATCCTCCCAATGCCATGGAGGTGTGGAGAGATTAAAATGCAAGCATTCAAACACACTAGGTCTGTGCACAGTGACTAGACTCACACACATGTACACTTGGTTGTGTGAGCAACATACATTTGCCATAGAATCAAGGGCCCAGTGCTTTCTTAACTCTCAGGATGAAAGGTAAAGGACACCCCAGACACCTTTTCCCAAAGGTTAGCACAGGCAACATTCATGAACTGTTTGGCTTTTTAAAAAGATCTATCTTACTGATGACTCCCTCGTTAAGCAGACTTCTGAAGTCTGGGGAGACAAGATTTCCATAAATTATCTGTCTACCCATCTCACACTGGTACAAAATACACAGCTAATTTTTTCTTTTTCTTTTTTTTCTTTTTAAAGAAAGAATAGGGAGCTTTGCAACTTCTTGATAAACATGCTAAAAGATTACAAACACTAGGAATTACTATTACTAATTACAATAAATATGTATTTTAATCGTAAAATCCCACCAGAAAGCCAAATCTAAAATAATGTAAGGAATAAATAAAAATACAATGTATGTTTTCCAGTAGATTCCTAGCAGCTGAGTAGACAAGAGTGCACAAAGCACAAAACAATGTGAGTGGTTTAGTTCCTATAGAAAATATATTAAAAAAAAAAAAAAAAAAAAAAAAGCCCTTTATCTAAAAGCCATCAGGGACAAGCACTCAATACAAGTTAACAAGCAGGGACTGATAAGATAACATTTATATGAGGTCAGAAGTCAAATGCCAGTCAAAGGCTTTTAACCTCTCGGGTCATAAACAGGAATAGTTAAAAGTGAGAGGTAGTTATTTATCGGATTTTAAGGGTACCTGATCATTGCCAGAGAATCACCAATGATGAGACTAATTGGGATTTATAGAAAAAGAACTTTGTAGCTATTCAAAGAAAATTAACCTACAAACCCATGATTCTTCAATAGGCAGGAAGAAAAACAAACAAAAAAGCTCTTGTTTAAGAGAAAAAATCAAACCACTGATTTAAACAGATTTAATAACAAAAAGCTTCTGCTATAAACAATTTATGACTAATATACACACTGACTAAAATATAGTAAAAGATGTATTTTTAACAAATTGTGTATTAATATTCATAATAGCCAAAATTCCACAATTTTGTTTATGGTTTTGCTCTTATTCTTTTGTGAACCTTCAGACTCAATAAATCAGAATATAACAACAGACTCACAATGCTCATGTCCCTATAATGCCGTTTTACAAATTTAAAAATATAAATATTCTAATAGTAATAATTTTAAAACATCAGAAAATTGAAACTGCATAATTAAATTTTTATCTCAATTTATCCAGACAAGCACATGTTTTCTTTTATATCCTGCAGGAATATTTTTCTTTGTTTTGATATCTCTCCCCCCAACCATCTCTCTCTTTCTCTCCCTCTCTCTGCCTCTTTCCCTTTAGGTTTATATTCCTAACTCCCAAACAGCTCCTAGTCCCTGAGTTTATGCTCGTTTATATTTTCACAGCACACCCCTTCCTTTTTCTTTTGCAATAGAAAACAGCAGATCTAGATATTTCTTTCTAGAGAGAGATGGAAGGTCTGATATTAGGCCTGCCAAGGCCACTGTTTCTTTAAACAGAGTCCACAAAACACTAGGCGAACATTGTGGATTTAAAATGCTTTTAAATATTTATCACTAGTATTTTATCATCATATTCAAATGACACCTGGAGTGCACTCACCTTTATTGACAATCTCTGTTCTGAAAGTCCATTTGCTTCCTTAAAGCCCCCAAGCAGAACAAGGACTACCCGTTTTCATTCAGTTAATGTTTAGTAAAAAAAAGCAAGCAACCTTAATCAGCATGCTGATTGCATCGTCAACTAACAAATAATTTACTACTCTGAGCATTGCATTCCATTAAAAGCTCATTAAATTTTCTGTTCTCCAATGGGAGGTTTAGCTTTTGAACTGCATGCTTTTGCTTCAAATGATCACTTATTCAATTTTTATAAAATGTGGGGGGTTTCTCTTCCCACTAAAGTATAGGTGAGCATTTCAGTACTTATAGACTGTCAACAGACAGAAACACAGCCCACGGCTTGATAACATTTTATTTGATTTACAAAATCTTTTTAATAAAAATCCTGCACAACTGCTTGTACTTTCAGGACTCTGAAATACCTGACAGTGTCTCCAGTCATGTGTAACCCAAACATACCCTCAAAAACATTAATATCTAATATAAAACTTCAAATCCTTTTTTTAAAGTTTAAAATCTTCTTTCCCCTGTACTATAGCTATTGTTGTGTTTATCATGTTACCCTCATATGTAATTGTTATTTACTGATTAAAAAGAAGATGACACTACAAACATATTTAATGACAAACTTTGTCAGGGTAGCCAGTTATCCAAAGAAATCTACATTTTCTGTGGTTTGTACATTTTCTAGAGATCCCTCCCTAGTACTCGGAATTGTATCATGCCCATACCCATCAAGAAAAGGATATATTTGTTATTTTTAATTTAGGGAAATGTAGAAAATATTAGGCCACAAATTAACATGCATCTTGGATTGCTAATTGTGCTCATTGCAAATTTGGGTCATTTTGCGTGAGTGACTCTAATGTGGGCTGAGATTGCCGCGCAGCTCAGTGGATTCCTGATTCCCTCGCTAATCCTGAACTCAGTGATTGTGTCAGGTGCAGTTCTGTATGCTCTAGCAGCTGGCTCATCCTCATCAATGCAAATAAGGCAGCTCCTACAATCAGAGCCCTCGTGAGTGTGAGGCCTGATTGCTGAGGGCAGGCGAAAGCACTACGCAGACTCTCACTTTCAAATCACACTAAGTGACAAGACAACTGCAATGTCCCTCCGGTTCAAATGAACCTTTGGAAAACAAAACAAGAATGTGCAATGGCTGCAAAGGAGAGGAAACCGCCTTGTTGGGAAAGTGAACTTGTTTACAGTGCTTTGTTTAGATACAGATATAATGTAAAGTGTGTTTCAACAAATAACTGTTTAGCTCCCATTCTGGGCAGGCTTTGTTTTCAGAGCTGTAGGGGTATGCAAAGGTAAGAGAGACACAGGCCCTGACTCCTAGAAACCCTATGGTTTGATTGCAGAAAATTGTAATGATTCATATAATGACAGAACTATTATTAAGGAGCAGTCACTAAAATCTTAAATAAAAACCAAAAAACATACTTTCAAAGAAACTATTTACAGAGGAAATTATGGCAAAGAAGTTAAGCATGAGGCTTTGGAAGCTTCGGGTTCAAATCCCAGCCTTGCTACTTCGTGATCAACTTTCTTCAGCTTTCTAAACTGCAGCATCAGCAGGCCCATCCCTAATGCCCCGGGAATCTTAGAGAATGAAATGGCATTATGCATGGCACACCACCTACTTGGCACCTACTACATGCCAAATCATGCCAGCTGCAATTGTAATTATTTCCTCCTTAGCACACAAAGGGAGGAGCAGTACAGAAATGACAATGTGCCACTGTTTAAAACACATTCATGTGATCTTGCTCAAATTTCCCATGTTACATGTAACACTTATCCTATGGAGGAGAAAAAACTGTGAACACTAAGAGCCCTGTGTCCCTCAGTGCTCTGGTCAGTCCTGGTGACTCATAACATAAAGGAGAGAACAAGAAATCCCTGTGTTTTGCCCCTTTTTTCTTCTCCAAACAAGTGTGCAGACGTCCCTGTGCCTTAGCCCCACCCTCTTTATTTCACTGCCTGATCTGTAAAAGGGGATTAACAGTAGCATGCTGCTTTAGCATGGAGCAGATTCTGCTTGAGGACCTGTCCGTGGAGTTTAATGAACACAATTTTCTAGGATTGTGAGTGCATATTTCTAGGTGCATGCTGGGCTCCAGCACTGGTTCTTGAGACAGATGAGCAGGCCTTTCATCAGATTTACATGCTACTCCAGAACACAAAAAAAGGGTTAGAGAGGGAAAAAGTCTTCCCTTTTTCCTCATCCACAATTTGCACTCTGTACATTCAGATTCTAGATAACATCTCCTGATCTCCCAAATGGAATTGCAACATGGAGATAACAGCATTGTGAGGGTAAAAAGTACTTCCGGGCAACAGCAGATCTGCTTTCTGGTGTGGGAGTGTGAGGGTGGCATCCTTTCCCCTCTGAGAGTAGGATGGAAGTAGTTAGCCTTCCTGGGGGAGGTTGGGCTTAGACAACATCATAGACACTAAATCCCCCCTGGAGTTACCAAACAATAAAACTGCTTCCTCTGCCAAACACAAAGAATGGTCTGTGGTTGGATATTAGCAAACAGTGAACCACAGAAACAAGAAAGGGAAGGAGAGAAAGATGGAAGAAAAAATTATGTCAAGAGAAAAGCAAAAAATAAGATTTTATTCTCTCTCGTAGTTTGCTGCAGAGAGGGTAGACATCCAGCCCTGTCTTGATTTTTGCCAGTGCCAAGCAAGAAATGAAGAGGTGGAGACAGGATTTTCAGTGCCAAACAGGTCAGTGATGAAGCTTGAGGTCTTTTGAAAATGGCAGCGATTTTAATACCTTGGCATGGCAAGAGCCAGTGCAAGGCGAAAAGGTGTTTGATCTTTTGCGTTGCTGCTCAGAACTCTCTCCTTCTCTTTCAAATAGGATTAACAGATATTTTCCTAAGTAGAAATCAAAATGTGTCAAATCATCTGAGACAGTCAGTTTGCTCACAATGCCCATATTCCACAGTACACACACAGCACTATTCAAACCCAGCTTCACTTCAAGAGACACAAAGCAGCTGAGAGGTAAACATTTATCTTCATAATCTTACCTTCCTTTCAGACTGTTTAATTTTTCTCAGTGATTTCCCCTCCTCTTTTACTGCCCCCCCACCTCAAAACAATCCCCACCCCAACTCAGCTTCAAAACATCTAGTACAAAAAGACATGACTTCCTGGGAAGATTTGGGTTTCTGTGATCCTGATGAGGCAACGTGTTTCTCCTTCATTCTTGGGAACTCCCTGGATGTGACTATCCTGCCTCCTGGCCTAGTGGTACTTACTCTGAATCACTTGCAAATCCTCCTGGTACACCTCCAAAGGGCAGACCTACCTTTTCCTCCCACCTCATCCCACTTCTCAGGACTCATTTCCCCACCATACCCCTGCACTCTTTTGTTATTTCTATCATTGCTTTTATCATCTTCTCCGAAAGCAGGACACTCTGCATCCTCTCTTGGGGAGGCATTAAGTTGCCTTCCTTTGTGCTATCTTAACCACCTGTCTTGTACAGAGCAGTGTCACCTGGAAACAATAAACAAGAGAGCACCAATTAGAGATTTTAAGTCTTCAGAGGGAATTGTGAAGACCATTAGTTTCTTTGTCTTTCTTTCACTTTCCCCATCCTAATCAGAAGATTACATTTTCTTTGCATTACACCCTTCTATTAGGCACAAAGTAGCAGAGAAAATAGATACTGGACCAGAGCCTTCAACATTTGAGCCAATACAAGCTTTTCTTTTTATGATTACTTCTTTATTACAATGAAAAATAAAAGGCTGACTAATTCACCACCTACACTTTCAGTAGACACACTGTTTTCTCAAAACATGGATGCCCTACAGTCATTTCTGCAACAACATTGCTATTGGCACATGTCAACTGCCAGTATAACCATGATGTCCCACATTTCCATGTCACCAAAAGTAGTGTATCCATCCACTCTACTTAGAAAGCTTAGCCACCATTTCTTCTCTGACCTGTTAACATGCTGCCCATGTGTTCTCTAGAAATACAGCCAAATCCTCCTACAACAGGTCTCTTCCCTCTTTATGCCTCTCTTCATTGACCTACTAGAGTTGGGTTTTTACTCTGTATATGGCTGTAGTCTTCCACACCTGAGTCATGGAACACAAAGAACTTAACTTCCTCTATTCCAACTCCTCTGCCCAACACCTGGTCCCATCTAGTGATGCTACTGAATGAGGCCAATGTCCCAGCCTCCTTGGTTTAAGAAAGCCACTCCTGACTCTATGTACGCAACTGCATTTCAGCTTAGATCTGATAGTGATTTTGAAAGGTCCCTCTACTAAAATATTTAGTATAATGCTATCTCAGCACTCATCTTAGTAATATCATTTCAAGACAGATTGTCAAGTTAGAGAATTAACAGGGCTTCTGAAAGTCTCTACCTAGCAGTGTATCAAAGCAAACACTGAGACGCATAACCAAACCTTTGGCAGAGTACAGGGAATCAAATGGAAGAAGGGGGAGGTAGTATGACCTCGAGTGGACAGGAGCTCCACAAGGACCAAATATATCTGGGCACAGGGGTCTTCTATGAGGCTGTATTTCCAAACAAGGACAATGTATGGATATAACCTAGAACCTCTGCTTGGATGTAGCCCAAGGTAGCTAAGTATCCAAGTGGGTTCCCTAGTAAGAGGAACAGGGACTATTTCTGACATGAACTCAATGGCTGGCTCTTTTACCTCCCCCCACGACCTGAGGGAGGAGCAGCTCTGCTAGGCCAGAGAGGAGGACTTTGTAACCAGGCCTGAAGATACCTGATTAGCTAGGGTCAGATGAAAGGGGAGGAGGTCCTCCCCTATCAGTGGACTTGGAAAGGGATAGGGAGAAGCTGAGGGAGGGAGGGTGGGATTGGAGGGAATAAGGGCGCAGGATGCAGCTGGGATACAAAGTTAATAAAATGTAACTAATATTAAAAAATAAAAATTTAATTAAAAAAAAGGAGTGCGGGGGGCGGGGCAAGATGGCGGCGCCAGGAGGACTCTCATTCTGAGGAACAACACAGCAGGATTGGCACAGTGACCAGCAATCAGAACTCGCGGCCATAAAACACAAGTGATTGTGTTTCACAGGTGAGAGGATACCCCACGGTGGGGGATTCAATCAGCTTTAACTCACCCGGCTAAACCACGGAAGAGATCCCGGTTCCGCCAGGTGCTTGGTCTCTAGCACAGAGCTACCCGCCAGCGCAAACTGGTCACGGTCCCAGACTGAACTGTGGGCCCACAACACCATAGACTGGATTTCCCAGTCAAGAGATAACCCCACGGAGCAGGAAACAATTGGGACCGACCTCAGGTTACCCAGACATCCCCTGGAAAAGACTCGGGTTCCGCGGGTGCCCCAAGAGCCAGTCCAGACCCAGAGCCGGGACACAGGCGCCTGCCTGCGCGCCTGATTCGCCGCCTCAGATAGAACTGTGGGCACCAGGGCACCAGGGCACCAGACTGCATGTCTCTGGCAGGAGGAAACCCCCAGCGAAGAGGGTCAGCAGCTCTAACGCTTAGGACACCCAGTGCCAAAACACTTCCTGGACTCACGCAGACTCTAGTGCAGGCAGGAGCGCTGTGCTCTGCTGCCATTATTGAGTTCCTCTAGGGCACTGGGACACACAGCTGCATCCTCAGACCTACAAAAGCCAGAGACACAGAGCCATTACAACAACCCTCAGATACTGTGCCAAGGATCAACCAGTTATTCCTAGCTAGACTGTCAAAACTGTGGGAATCCCTGGTTTTTCAAGAGGGCTGCACCCACAGCGTCTGGACCAGAGCAGTGCCTACAGCCGCCATCCCAGACAGAGACACACAGCTTCTGGTCCAGAGTGAGGCACCCAGCCTCCAGACCAGAACAGTGCCCCCAGGCGACAACTCAACCTAGGTGCACATTCTCCAGGTCCAGAGCAGAGCAATCAGCCTCTGGCCCAGAGACTTCCTGAGTGCACCTCCCACTTTCCCGGACAGAACTGTGCGCCCCAGGATAACAGACTGAGGTTCCCTGTTGGGAGAAAACCCCACAACTAGGAAATCAGCAGTTTCTTCAAGAGGACTGTACATGGAAATTTAGTGAGCAGCAGCACACTAAATTTATAACAAGAAACCCAGCAGTGGGGCAGATGTCTTGAGAACTTCTATGGGTAAGAAGAGATCCCCCCTTGCCTAAGAAAGACCACAGCTACTACTCAGGGCTATACACCTGAGGTGAGCAGCGGCAATTCCTGAGAAACAATGGCCACACAGTGACCATAACCAAAAAGCAGAGGAGGACTCCTTCAGGAAAAATCATCTTCCAGCCAAGGGGATACTCCCTAACTCAGGACTCCAGGAAGCACAGAAACTAACAGCCAACGCCTAAATCAGCCCAATGGGTACAGGTCAGCGTAAAGGCTCAACCAACAAAAGACAGAGCAATATGGCATCTCCAGAACCCAGCCATCCAGAGGCGAACAGCCCTGAACAATGCAGCATAATAGAAAAGCAAGAAGATGACCTTACATCTATGTTGATGAAGAGGATAATAGAGGAGACAAATAAAATACGTAAAGAATTAGAGGAAGATAAAACCAAACAGATCATGGCTATCCGTAAAGAAATGGAGGAAGATAAAGACAAGCAGATTAGGACCATCTGTAAAGAAATACGGGAAGATGCAGCCAAACAGCTTGTGGCCTTCAGAGAAGAAATAATTAAATCACTGAAAGAAATAAAAGAGACAGAGTTGAAGGAACTAAAAGAAAAAGAGGAAAATACAAGCAGACAGGTGAAGGAAGTAAACAAAACAACTCAAGACCTGAAGATAGAACTAGAAAAATTAAAGAAAACACAAATGGAGGAAATAATGGAGAGGAAGAATTTAGGGAAGAAAACAGGAACTACAGAGGTAAGCATAACCAACAGAATACAAGAAATAGAAGAAAGAATCTCAGGTGTAGAAGATACAATGGAAGAAATCAATGTATCTGTCAAAATAAATGTTAAATCCAAAAAATTCCTGACACAGACCTTCCAAGAAATCCAAGACAATATGAAAAGACAAAAACTAAGAATAATAATAGGTATAGAGGAAAAAGAAGACTCGCTCCTCCAAGGCCCAGAAAATATGTTCAACAAAATCATTGAAGAAAATTTCCCCAAGTTAAAGGAGAAGCCAATAAGGATACATGAGGCCTACAGAACACCCAACAAATTTGACCAGAAAAGAAAATCCTCCCGCCACATAATGATCAAAACAGTAAGTATACAGAACAAAGAAAAAATACTAAAAGCTGCAAGGGAAAAAGGCCAAGTAACATATAACGGCAAACCCATTAGAATCACACCTGACTTTTCAACAGAAACTATGAAAGCCAGAAGGGCCTGGACAGATATCATGCAGACCCTAAGAGAACACAGATGTCAACCCAGGCTACTATACCCTGCAAAACTCTCAGTCCTCATAGACGAAGAAAACAAGATATTCAATGACAAAAAGAAATTTCAACAATACCTACACAAAAATCCAGCATTACAGAAGACACTGGAAGGGAAAATACAACCCAAGAAAATTAGCTTCTGTCAAGAAAACACAGGAAATAATTAACCTTACTACAGAAAAACAAAAAGCAACCAAGCACACAACCTTATGACCACAGCCAACATCAAAATCAAAGGATCTAACAGCCACTGGTCATTAATCTCTCTCAACATCAATGGACTCAACTCTCCAGTAAAAAGACACAGATTAACAGAATGGATACGTAAACAAAACCCAGCAATCTGTTGCATACAAGAAACACACCTAAGACACAAAGATAGACATTACCTGAGGGTAAAGAGTTGGAAGACAACTTTCCAAGCAAATGGACCCAAGAAACAAGCAGGAGTAGCCATTCAAATATCTGATAAAATAGACTTTCAACCAAAATTAATGAAAAGAGATGAGGAAGGACACTTCATACTCATCAAGGGAAAATTCCACCAGGAAGACATCACAATCCTGAACATCTATGCCCTAAATACAAGAGCACCCACATTTGTAAAAGACACATTGATAAAATTTGAACCACATATATATCCCCACACATTAATAGTGGGAAACTTCAACACCCCAACCTCAAGAAAGGACAGGGCAACAAAACAGAAATTAAACAAAGAAACAATATCTCTGACAGAGGTCATGAATCAAATGGACCTCACAGACATTTAAAGAACTTTAAACCCAAACACAAAAGAATTTACCTTCTTCTCAGCACCACATGGAACCTTCTCCAAAATAGACCATATAGTTGGTCACAAAGCAAGCCTCAACAGATATAAGAAGACTGAAATAATCCCTTGTATTCTGTCTGATCACCATGGAATAAAGCTGGAATTCAACAACAACAGAAATAGAAAAAAGCCTACCCACACATGGAAACTGAACAACTTGTTACTAAATGACAGCTGGGTCAGGGAAGAAATAAAGAAAGAAATTAAAGCCTTTCTAGAACTCAATGAAAATGAAGACACAACATACCCAAACTTGTGGGACACAATGAAAGCAGTGCTAAGAGGAAAGTTCATAGCACTAAGTGCCTTCAAGAAGAAATTCGAGATAGCTCATTCAAGCAACTTAATGGCCCACTTAAAAACCCTAGAAAAAGAAGAAGCAGACACACCAAAAAAGAGGAGACGGCTGAAAATAATCAAACTCAGGGCTGAAATCAATCAATTAGAAACAAATAAAACAATTCAAAGAATCAATGAAACCAAGAGCTGGTTCTTTGAGAAAATCAACAAGATCGACAAACCCTTAGCCAAGCTAACTAAAAGGCAAAGAGACACCACGCAAATCAACAAAATCAGAAATGAAAAGGGGGACATAACTACAGACACTGAGGAAATCCAAACAATCATTAGGATTTACTTCAAAAGTCTATACTCAACAAAATTTGAAAACCTAAATGAAATGGACAATTTTCTTGATCGATTTGACATACCAAAGCTGAATCAGGACCAGGTAAATCAATTAAATAGTCCTATATCCCCCAAAGAAATAGAAGCGATCATCAAAAGTCTCCCATCCAAAAAAAGCCCAGGACCAGATGGCTTCAGCGCAGATTTCTACCAGACCTTCAAGGAAGAGGCTAACTCCAATTCTCTTCAAACTATTCCACAAAATAGAAACAGAAGGAACATTACCAAACTCATTCTATGAAGCCACAATCACCTTGGTACCTAAACCTCACAAAGACTCAACAAAGAAAGAGAATTTCAGGCCAATCTCCCTTATGAACATTGATGCAAAAATACTTAACAAAATACTTGCAAACCGAATCCAAGAACACATCAAAGCTATTATCCACTATGACCAAGTAGGCTTCATCTCAGGTATGCAGGGGTGGTTCAATATACGGAAATCCATCAATGTGATCCACCATATTAACAAACTGAAAGAAAAAAACCACATGATAATCTCCCTAGATGCTGAAAAAGCATTTGACAAAATCCAACATCCATTCATGTTTAAAGTACTGGAGAGATCAGGGATACAAGGCACATATCTAAACATAGTAAAGGCGATTTACAGCAAGCCCATAGCCAACATCAAACTGAACGGAGATAAACTTAAAGCAATCCCACTGAAATCTGGGACAAGACAAGGCTGCCCACTCTCTCCATATCTCTTCAACATAGTGCTGGAAGTCCTTGCTAGAGCAATAAGACAGTTGAAGGAGATCAAGGGGATACAGATGGAAAAGGAAGAAGTCAAATTATCACTATTTGCAGATGATATGATAGTATATATGAGTGACCCCAAAAACTCTACCAGGGAACTCCTACAGCTGAAAAAACCTTCAGCAAAGTCGCCAGATATAAAATTAACTCAAAAAAATCAGTAGCACTCTTGTATACAAAAGACAAAAGGGCTGAGAAAGAAATTAGAGAAACAACACCATTCACAATAGCCACAAATGACATAAAGTACCTTGGTGTAACCCTAACCAAGGAAGTCAAAGACTTGTATGAAAAAAATTTCAAGTCTCTGAAGAAAGAATTAGACGAAGATATGAGAAGATGGAAAGATCTCCCATGCTCATGGCTTGGCAGGATTAACATAGTAAAAATGGCCATCTTACAAAAAGCAATCTACAGATTTAATGCAATTCCCATCAAATTGCCAACACAATTCTTTACAGTCCTGGAAAGAAAAATTCTCAACTTCGTATGGAATAACAAGAGAATTGCTAAAACAATCCTCTACAATAAAAGATCTTCTGGAGGTATCTCCATCCCTGATCTCAAGCTGTACTATAGAGCAACAGTTATAAAAACTGCTTGGTACTGGCATAGAAACAGAATGGTGGATCAATGGAATCGAACAGAAGACCCAGAAATAAACCCACACACTTATGGACACCTGATTTTTGACAAAGATACCAAAACCATACAATGGAAAAAAGATAGCATCTTCAACAAATGGTGCTGGTCCAACTGGATGTCTACATGTAGAAAAATGAAAATAGATCCATACTTATCACCCTGCACAAAACTGAAGTCCAAGTGGATCAAAGAACTCAACATAAAATCAGACATATTAAATCGGCTAGAAAAAAAAGTGGGGAATACCCTAGAACTCATTGGTACAGGAGAAAACTTCCTGAACAGAACACCAACAGCACAGGGTCTGAAAGCAACAATCAATAAATGGGACCTCAGGAAACTGAAAAGCTTCTGTAAAGCAAAGGATATTGACATTAAAACAAAGCGACTTCCTACAGATTGGGAAAGAATCTTCACCAACCCTTTATCTGACAGAGAACTCATATCCAGTATATATAAAGAACTAAAGAAGGTGAAAAGCAGCAAACCAAGTAATCCACTTAAAAAATGGGGAACAGAGCTAAACAGAGAACTCTTTGTAGAGGAATATCGAATGGCAAAGAAGCACTTAAAGAAATGCTCAACCTCATTAGCCATTAGGGAAATGCAAATCAAAACAACCCTGAGATTTCACCTTACACCCATCAGAATGGCCAAGATCAAAAACTCAAGTGACAACACATGCTGAAGAGGTTGTGGAGAAAGGGGAACCCTTCTCCATTGCTGGTGGGAATGTAAACTTGTACAACCACTCTGGAAATCAATCTG
>NW_026587759.1:9317220-9490504 GCF_907164565.1 Psammomys obesus
TGCATCCATTCTTCAGTTGAGGGGCATCTCGGTTGTTTCCAGCTTCTGGCTATTACAAATAAAGCTGCTAAAAAACATGGTTGAGCAAATGTCTTTTTTGTGTACTTGAGCCTATTTTGGATATATGCCTAGGAGTGGTATGGGTGGATCTTGAGGAAGCGCTATTCCTAGTTGTCTGAGAAAGCGCCAGATTGATTTCCAGAGTGGTTGTACAAGTTTACATTCCCACCAGCAATGGAGAAGGGTTCCCCTTTCTCCACAACCTCTTCAGCATGTGTTGTCACTTGAGTTTTTGATCTTGGCCATTCTGATGGGTGTAAGGTGAAATCTCAGGGTTGTTTTGATTTGCATTTCCCTAATGGCTAATGAGGTTGAGCATTTCTTTAAGTGCTTCTTTGCCATTCGATATTCCTCTACAAAGAGTTCTCTGTTTAGCTCTGTTCCCCATTTTTTAAGTGGATTACTTGGTTTGCTGCTTTTCACCTTCTTTAGTTCTTTATATATACTGGATATGAGTTCTCTGTCAGATAAAGGGTTGGTGAAGATTCTTTCCCAATCTGTAGGAAGTCGCTTTGTTTTAATGTCAATGTCCTTTGCTTTACAGAAGCTTTTCAGTTTCCTGAGGTCCCATTTATTGATTGTTGCTTTCAGACCCTGTGCTGTTGGTGTTCTGTTCAGGAAGTTTTCTCCTGTACCAATGAGTTCTAGGGTATTCCCCACTTTTTTTTCTAGCCGATTTAATATGTCTGGATTTATGTTGAGTTCTTTGATCCACTTGGACTTCAGTTTTGTGCAGGGTGATAAGTATGGATCTATTTTCATTTTTCTACATGTAGACATCCAGTTGGACCAGCACCATTTGTTGAAGATGCTATCTTTTTCCATTGCATGGTTTTGGTATCTTTGTCAAAAATCAGGTGTCCATAAGTGTGTGGCTTTATTTCTGGGTCTTCTGTTCGGTTCTATTGATCCACCATTCTGTTTCTATGCCAGTACCAAGCAGTTTTTATAACTGTTGCTCTATAGTACAGCTTGAGATCAGGGATGGAAATACCTCCAGAAGATCTTTTATTGTAGAGGATTGTTTTAGCAATTCTCAGTTTCTTGTTATTCCATACGAAGTTGAGAATTTTTCTTTCCATGTCTGTAAAGAATTGTGTTGGCAATTTGATGGGAATTGCATTAAATCTGTAGACTGCTTTTGGTAAGATGGCTATTTTTACTATGTTAATCCTGCCAAACCATGAGATGGGAGATCTTTACATCTTCTCAAATCTTCTTCTAATTCTTTCTTCAGAGTCTTGAAATTTTTTTCATACAAGTCTTTGACTTGCTTGGTTAGGGTTACACCAAGTTACTTCATATCATTTGTGGCTATTGTGAAGTATGTTGTTTCCCTAATTTCTTTCTCAGCCCTTTTGTTTTTTGTATACAAGAGTGCTACTGATGTTTTTTTAGTTAATTTTGTATCCGGCCACATTGCTGAAGGTGTTTATCAGCTGTAGGAGTTCCCTGGTAGAGTTTTTGAGGTCACTCATGTATACTATCATATCATCTGCAAATAGTGATAATTTGACTTCTTCTTTTCCCATCTGTATCCCCTTGATTTCCTTCAACTGTCTTATTGCTCTAGCAAGAACTTCCAGCACTATGTTGAAGAGATATGGAGAGAGTGGGCAGCCTTGTCTTGTCCCTAATTTCAGTGGGATTGCTTTAAGTTTCTCTCCATTCAGATTGATGTTGGCTATAGTAAAGGCTGTATATCGCCTTTACTATGTTTAGATATGTGCCTTGTATCCCTGATCTCTCCAATACTTTAAGTGTGAATGCATGTTGGATTGCGTCAAAGTTTTTTCAGCAACTAGGGAGATTATTATGTGTTTTTTTTTCTTTCAGTTTGTTAATATGGTGGATCACATTGATGGATTTCTGTATATTGAACCACTCCAGCATACCTGGGATGAAGCCTACTTGGTCATAGGGGATAATATCTTTGGTGTGTTCTTGGATTCGGTTTACAATATTTTGTTAAGTATTTTTGCATCAATGTTCATCAGGGAGATTGGCCTGAAATTCTCTTTCTTTGTTGAGTCTTTGTGAGGTTTAGGTACTACGGTGACTGTGGCTTCATAGAATGAGTTTTGTAGTGTTCCTTCTGTTTCTATTTTGTTAAATAGTTTGAAGAGAATTGGTGTTAGCTCTTCTTTGAAGGTCTGGTAGAATTCTGTGCTGAAGCCATCTGGTCCTGGGCTTTTTTTGGATGGGAGACTTTTGATGACTGCTTCTATTTCTTTGGGGGATATAGGACTGTTTAATTGATTTGCCTGGTCCTGATTCAGCTTTGGTAAATCAAATCAATCAAGAAAATTGTCCATTTCATTTAGATTTTCAAACTTTGTGGCATATAGACTTTTGAAGTAAGTCCTGATAATTGTTTGGATTTCCTCAGTGTCTGTAGTTATGTCCCCCTTTTCATTTCTGATTTTGTTGATTTGCGTGGTGTCTCTCTGCCTTTTAGTTAGTTTGGCTAAGGGTTTGTTGATCTTGTTGATTTTCTCAAAGAACCAGCTCTTGGTTTCATTGATTCTTTGAATTGTTTTATTTGTTACTAATTGATTGATTTCAGCCCTGAGTATACTTATTTCTAGCCATCTGCTCCGTCTTGGTCTGTTTGCTTCTTCTTTTTCTAGGGTTTTTAAGTGAGCCATTAAGTTGCTTGAACGAGCTGTCTCGAATTTCTTCTTGAAGGAACTTTCCTCTTAGCACTGCTTTCATTGTGTGTCACAAGTTTGGGTATGTTGTGTCTTCATTTTCATTGATTTCTAGAAAGACTTTAATTTCTTTCTTCATTTCTTCCCTGACGCAGCTGTCATTTAGTAACAAGTTGTTCAGTTTCCATGTGTGTGTAGGCTTTTTGCTATTTGTTATTGTTGAAGTCCAGCTTTATTCCATGGTGATCAGACAAGAAACAAGGGAGTATTTCAATCTTCTTGTATCTGTTGAGGCTTGCTTTGTGACCAACTATATGGTCTATTTTGAAGAAGGTTCCATGAGTTGCTGAGAAGAAGGTAAATTCTTTTGTGTTTGGGTGTAAGGTTCTGTAAATATCTGTTAGGTCCATTTGATTCATGACCTCTGTTAGAGACATTGTTTCTTTGTTTAATTTCTGTTTTGTTGCCCTGTCCTTTCTTGAGAGTGGGGTGTTGAAGTCTCCCACTATTACTGTGTGGGGATCTATATGTGGTTTAAATTTTATCAATGTTTCCTTAACAAATGTGGGTGCTCTTGTATTTGGGGCATAGAGGTTCAGGATTGTGATGTCTTCCTGGTGGAATTTTCCTTTGATGAGTATGAAGTGTCTTTCCCCATCTCTTTTGATTAATTTTGGTTGAATGTCTATTTTATCAGATATTAGAATGGCTACTCCTGCTTGCTTCTTGAGTCCATTTCCTTGGAAAGTCGTCTTCCAACCCTTTACCCTCAGGTAATGTTTATCTTTGTGTCTTAGGTGTGTTTCTTGTATGCAACAGATTGCTGGGTTTTGTTTACGTATCCATTCTGTTAATCCATCCAGGTCCTTCTGGCTTTCATAGTGTCTGTTGAAAAGTCAGGTGTGATTCTAATGGGTTTGCCATTATATGTTATTTGGCCTTTTTCCCTTACAGCTTTTAGCATTTTTCCTTTGTTCTGTATACTTACTGTTTTGATTATTATGTGGCGGGAGGATTTTCTTTTCTGGTCAAATTTGTTGGGTGTTCTGTAGGCCACATGTATTCTTATTGGCATCTCCTTTAAATTGGGGAAATATTCTTCAATGATTTTGTTGAAAATATTTCTGGGCCTTGGAGAAGGGAGTCTTCTTTTTCCTCTATACCTATTATTCTTAGGTTTTTTCTTTTCATATTGTCTTGGATTTCTTGGACGGTCTGTGTCAGGAATTTTTTGGATTTAACATTTTCTTTGACAGATACATCGATTTCTTTTATTGTATCTTCTACACCTGAGATTCTTTCTTCCATCTCTTGCAGTCTGTTGGTTATGCTTACCTCTGTAGTTCCTGTTTTCTTCCCTAGATTCTTCCTCTCCATTATTTCCTCCATTTGTATTTTCTTTAATTTTTCCAATTCTATCTTCAGGTCTTGAGTTGTTTTCTTTACTTCCTTCACCTGTCTGATTGTACTTTCCTGTTTTTCTTTTAGTTCCTTCAACTCTGTTTCTTTTATTTCATTCAGTGCTTTAAGCATTTCCTTTCTAAAGGCCATAAACTGTTTGGCTGCAGCTTCCTCTATTTCTTTACAGATGGCAATAATCTGTTTGAGTTTATCTTCCTCTATGTCTTTACGTATCTTATTTGTTTCCTCTGTTATCATCTTCATGAGCATAGTTGTTAGGTCATCTTCTTGGATTTCAGTTATGCTGGGGTGTCCCGGGCTACTTGCCCCTGGGTAACTTGGTCCTGGAGATGCCATATTGCTCTGTCTTTTGTTGCTTGAGCTTTTACGCTGGCCTCTACCCATTGTGCTATCTTAGATGTTTGGGGTTATTTTATGGTGGTTCCTGGGGATCCTGTGGTGGAAAGAATCCCCTTTGCAGAAAGCTGGTTTTTCCTGAAGGATGTCTTCTCAGCTTTTTTGGGTATAGTCCCTAGATGGCTGGCATTTTTTCAGGAGTTGCTGCTGCTCACCTCAGGGATAGAGATCTGAGTGGTAACTGTGGTCTTTGTTAGTTGAGAGGGTTCTCCTCTCACCCAGGGAAGTCCTGAAGACAGCTGCCCTGTTTCTGGGTTTCTTGCTGTAAATTTAATGATCAGCTGCTGTGACCCAGTTGGACATCTGGCTCACAGCAACTGTTTGTGCCTGTTTCTGGAGCACAGCTGAGTGATGGCGGCTCGGCTCCGCCTGTCTGCAGGACTTTTTCCAGGGAAGGATTGGGTGATTCAAGTCAGTACAGTTTCCTTCCTTCCTTGTGGATTCTCTGGAGACAGGTATTCCCAGTCTCTTTTTTGCCCTGTGGCGCACTGCTCAGTCTCTGCCAGCTAGCTAGCATGCAGAAACTGCCTGTGTCTGCCTTTCCAGCCTTTGGGAGCCTGGACGTCTGCCTAAACTGGATAATTTTCCCAAGACCTTTTTGGGGTGGGGATGTCGGCTGAGTGCTCTGAGATCAGACCAGCCATTTCCCTCCTCGTGTTTGCACAGGACAGTGAAACTCAGTCTCTGATGCCCTGGGGCCCACAGTTCTATCTGAGGCTGTGAATCAGGCCCACAGGCAGGGCTCTGTGCAGGCACCTGGGTCCTGGCTCTGGCTCCGGGCTGGCTCCTGGGGCACCCGTGGAACACGAGTCTTTTCCAGGGGATGTCTGGGTGACCTAAGACACTGGCGTGTGGCTCTGGGCTGGGGCTGGTGGCTAAGAGTCTGGCGGAGCCGGGATCTTTTCCGTGGTTTAGCTGGGTGAGTTAAAAGCTGATTGAATCCCCCACCGTGGGGTATCCATTCACCTGGGAAACACAATCACCTGTGTTTTATGGCCACGAGTTCTGATTGCTGGTCACTGTGCCAATCCTGCTGTGCTTCTGGTCAGAATGAAAGTCCTCCCGGCGCCGCCATCTTGCCCCGCCTCATGTGCTACTTCTAAAACCATTTAGAATACTGACAAGTTGTTTACTATGTCAGTTGGTATCAACTTGGAAATGAGTTGGTGTGCCACACGTGTTTATATTCAGCTTTTGAGTCATCTTTATAATTTTCGCTCTTATCTGCACAAGGTATTTATCTTTAATGAATCACTACCACCACAGCAAACATCCTACTTTATATTTTAAATTTTTCTTAAAACCATACCTTGTTCTCAACCCTATCACTTCAACATTAAATATTTTCTTCTGATAAGGCAAGTGACACTTTAGCCTTAGTTAATGTAAAACAGGGAAGTGTTAATCTCATTTTCAACATGTCAGCTCTTCCAGGTAGGGTATTAATACGCAAAATCCCCTGCTGGCAGACTCAACAGAATTATTCTAACTGTGAAGAAAAGTACAAACCTGGTAAATTTTGCTTTCCTTTATTGAATGTGCTCAGGTCTGCCTCATTCATTGAAAAAGATGTATTAGTAGCTAAATGTATATAGAGAAACAAAGCAATGTTTGCAAACTATTGACTTAACTCTGTTCTCAGACACTAGTTTATTTTAAAGTATTCATACTGTATAAACATTTGGGTTTGTTTGATGATAAGTAGCAACCAGGAAAAGTATATGTAAAAGGATGTCTGTGCAGTGTAATTTTGCATTCTAGAACTACAGTCTAATATCACAATTTACTTTTTCAGTTATATTGTTTTATTTTTGGTTTTGACAGGATCTCATGTAGCCTTGAGCTCACAATCTAAGGATAATATTAAACTTCTGACCTCCATGCCTTGACTTCTGAAGTGCTCCGACTATAGCCATATGCCACCATGCCTGGTTTATAAGCTACTGAGTTCAAATCATAATCCTGATGCATGCTGGGTAAGCCAAGTGAGCTACATTCCCAGCCCTCATTCAGGGTTTTTGTTTGTTTGTTTGCTTGGTTGTTTTGTTTTGTTTTAATGTAATAATTCTCAGGTGCTAAACCAGGACATTTCACAATCCTCAGGTAGATTCTCAGTTGCACATCCCATTCAGAAGCCCAGTCTAGTTAGATTCCTGGCATCACAACATCCAACCTACAGCATGCTTACCCTGTGTCTGGGTCCAGTCAGGTAAGTGTAACTATTCCCCCTTAGTAAAGAAGCTTTCTTTTGTAACATGAGCCTATCACAGAGACTCAAGGCTAGTCAAAATGCAGAAAATAGCGCCCACCCACAATTGATATATCTACAAGACAATTTCTCTACCCACAACTCGGGGAACATCTCTGAAAAGGAAACACGGATATTCTAAGAGCCAGAGAAAGTCTGTTGTGAAATTTTTGATTCTCTACATGACAAGAAAGCTATGTCCGTGGAGTCTTGACAATATGGTCACATAAACAAGACCAGCTCAGAGTCAACATTGGTAGACATGACATGTGGAGGCGAGGAGTCTCGTGGGGCCCCATAAAGAGCTACAAGCAATTAATGAGTTCTGAAAGAAAGATAATTAGTCTTCCATAGGGATGAACACCTTAATCTGTTATCCAGTCCTGAGTAGTCATCCCTAAAAACATACAGTTATATGCATGGATTTGAAAGGGATGGGGTAGGAGCAGTTCAGAGGAAGGGAGATAAATTATGTAAATACAATACACATATGTGAAAATTTAAAATACAATTTAAAAAGAACTAAACAAGGTTAAATATGAAATCTCATACACACATTTATATTTCTGAAGTAACATGTGGTTCAAATGTTTTTATTTTTTCCTTGATGTTTAGAATTTTTTAAATTCCAAAATTAATGACAGAAAGTTCCTTGTGAAAATTAGTTGGTATGGGCAATGTCCAAAAAATATATTTGCTACAGAAATGTCTGAGATGTCAAGCTTTTCTTTACATCTTTTAATCTCCTATTCATCATTAAAAGCAATTTTAAGGACAATTTCAAAAAAGGGCTACTAAACTGACAAAAAAGAAATAACTACTAAAAATAAGTATTAAAAACAAGTTTGTTATTTGTAAATGTGAATACTTGGTTTTTATTTTTAACTGATACCTTAAGAATGTGCAGTTTTGTTGTACTGTGACATAACATGCATATGTAGTGTGATGTACAAACTGAGGCAAGCACACATCTTTACAAACAGTTAACACTTATTCATGGTGAAAGCATTCAAGTTTATCCCTATTGGTATACATGTATACACAAGGTATTATTCTTTTAACAATGGTCACCCCCACTGTGCAATGAAACACCAGACTTCTTTCTTCCATCTCACTGTAACTTAGAACCTGGAAAACAACCTTTCTACATGCCCCTTTCTCCTCTGAATTCACTAGTGTGTGGTGACAATCATTCTACTTTCTATTTCTTTGAGATCATCTACTTCTTTGTACATTATACAAATGAATGAGATTAGGTGGGACTTACCTTTCTATGATTGTCTTATTTCACTTGATACATTCACTTCTATTTCAGTCCATGTTGTTGTTTATCAAGGAATTCCATTCTTTCTATGGCACTATGTATGTGTGCCACATTATCTATATTCATCAATTCATCCACACATAGGATTTTTTGTTTGTTTGTTTCTATTTCTTGCCTACTGTGAATAGTGATATAATTAATATGAACATGCATATGTTTCCTCAACAACCTTATTTATTTATTTTTTCAATATACATATAATAGTGGGATTGTTAGCTAATACTGCAGTTCTATTTTCAACTTTTTAAGGATTTGTACGTTCTTTTTCATATTAATTGTGCTAAAATACATTCTTGCAAACTATTCAAGAGTTCCCTTTTCTCCACACTTTACCTTTTGCTTTGCTGATAATGATAATTATGAAATATGATGTTTTAGTATGGATTTTTATTTACTCTAATGTGAAACATTTTGTTTTCTGTTCCTGGTGGTCATTTTTAGGTCTTCCTTTAAAATTGTAAAGCCAGGGACTGGGGAGATGGCTCAGTCAGTAGGGTTCATGACAGTCCGACCATGTCTGAGAGAGTATTACCTCACAGTGGCTAGCAAGCAGAGAGACTCAGAAAAGAAGATGCAGGGGACAAGATTCATACTTACAATGACCAAGATCCATATCCAAATGTTTCCATCAACTCCCAATAATCCATTCATAAAGTCAGATACTCCACTCAGCTTCTCAATATCTGCACCCTGAATACTGTTTACATTGAGAACCAAGTCTTCAATATATGACTTTTGAGGAGGAGAGGAGTACATTTCATACCCAAACCATAATTGTGGCTTTTAAAAAATATAAAAACAGATTGTAAGTATTTATGAGGTTTTCTTTCATTTGAAGAAAAAGTAGTAGACACAGAAAGAAAAAATAAGATAATTGCTTTCCTTGCTAGTTTTCATGTCAGTTAGACACAAATTCGAGTCATTTGGGAAAAGGCAAAGTCAATTGATTGGCCTATGGGAAAGCCTGTGGAACATTTTCTTGATTGTTGATTGATGAGGAGGTCCAGATCACTGTGGGTAATGACATCCATGGGCAAGGTGTGCTGAATATATAAAAGAGAGGCTTGAACAAGCCATGCAAGGCAAGCCAATAAGCAACACTCCTCCATGGCTTCTGATTCAGTTCCTGAGGCCAGGTTCCTATCTTGAGTTCCTGCCCTGACTTCCTTCAGTGATATCATGGGGAAGTGTAAGCCAAATAAACCCTTTTCTCTTTATGTTGTCCTTATGGTCATGTTTTATCATAGCAGTAGAAGCCCTAACTGAGTCAGCAGCACAGGTAAATACAATAACATTTAAAATGGTAAGCAGGTTAAAATGTAAATGTTCAAACAGATGAATAACCCTAGAGCAGTATGCTTGTGTAGACATCAGTAGCAATCTGGGAAGAGAAATTATGGTGAGAAGGAGCTAATTTTTCCACATGCCCTCCTACCAGTCCTTGTTCATGATGTGGACAGGTGTTGCTATGTGTGCTTTATAAGTAAAGAACATTGGTGCAGAAACCAAGACTGCTCTGGGCCTGTATTTCTTTTTTTAAGTTTCAAATAGGGACTTGAAAATTGTCTAAAGAAGATAAGATATATGAACAAAAAAAAAAAAAGATGTGAAACAAGAAAGGGAAGGAAATCAAAACTGTGCAGCAAAGTAAATCAGAGAAAGTGAGGTGATGAGGTGTTTTTTTTTTTTTCCTGCCCAAGTTAGTTATAGGCACAGCACGTTTTTCTATTCATCTCCCACCTGTACAAAGTTCTATACATACCATTTTATAGTTATGTAATTCAAATTCTTGCCCACTGGGTCAATTCTTTATCATTTTACCTGTTTTTCTTATAATCATGTCTTATGCTTCTTGCAAGTGCATGCCTATCTTAGAGTAAGAAAGTGACAAAATGAAGGGGAAAGTGGATAGGAAGGGCTGCACAGCCAGGTCCTGTTTCATTTCCCTGGTGGGCATTATTATGCATTTTTCCTTAAGCAGAGGCCATGTCATTTTCTGTGTTTAGCTTTCACCTGGTACTTGGCTGAACTCACTGAAAAGTATGGCACTGAATTCTAGCACTGTTCACTGCAATCTCACAGCTGATGTTTTATATATTTAATTCCAAAAATCTTTCTAGAGGTGGTTAGCGTACTTACAGCCTGTGTAAACTGTACAGCTGCTGCTGTCATCTTGATTTTTCTTAGAAAATCATTTAGTACAACTTTAATTGAAGACTTTAAGCTTCACAGGTGAATACCTTTGGGGCATGATATGGAAGCCATAATTTAAAAAAAAAATTCCATCAAAGCAATTAGATGGTATTTGTGAGAGTCCACAACTTCTTAATCTGGATGAGAAGCCTGAACTCAGGCTCTGTAACCTACACAGGGCCCCTCAAACTCAATTCAGCCAGCACTCTTGATGATTGGCTTTGTTCTGAATGCTGTGTTCGGAACTACACTTTCCCACACAGAGATGCCTTCTATCATGGTCTACTCCAGCCAGGGTACTGGCTATTGGAAGAAGAGCCATTTCCCAAGCAAGAACTTTCCAGAAACGCCTAACACTTATGTGAATTTGTTACTACCTAACAACATAAATAAAAACAAATCTTTAGTTATGCTAAGGGAATAGCAAACAAGGGCATCAAACACTGCTGGTCTTAGATCTCAGCTACCAAAGATAAGGTTGCAGGCAGCGGAAGTAAGACAAATACACCACGATGAATATCCTTACTGAGAGCAACTCCCTCCAGTCTCCTGGTCAGGTAACAGAGGGCTCAGTTCTTGTCAGGTACTGTGTTAGTGACTCCAGAATAAACAAACCTGGCACAATTCCTACTTTCTTGAAAAAAAAAAAGCCACATTTGAATACATGTTCTAATTTCAAAATATGAATTTTTAGATGAATAATCTATTTTCTTGGCTACTAAAGAAGGCTATCAGTTAGCACTAGCTTAATTGCAATGTGTATGATAAGGGGGCAGGACAAAAAATGACCAAAAGAAAAAAAAATGAGACAATGTTAGCACATGGACAGTCAGGGGATATGAAGCTATAGAATGTGCTACTGCAGTGGCAAGCTTATAACTACATTAAGGCTGTGGATGCCCCTAGACAAGTAGATAGAGAGGGGGCTGCAAATTGTGGCAATGTCTTGGCCTTGGAAGCTGTAAGTTGAGAATCCTTGTAGGAGATCTGGACTTTTATCAACTTTAGCAGTACCTGAGATGCATCTCTGTGACTTTTGCTGAGTCACGGTATCCTGGCCGTGAAAAGATAAAATGTCTGTATGCTTGTATAGATTCTGTATCAAGAGCCAGATAACTGATACCCTGTGTACGTTTAGAAGAATTTTCTTAACATTTTCCACCAAAGTACCCCAACGCTTAGAAAAAGAATGGTGACGAAAATTCTGTCAGCAAAATGATACTGGTGTTGGCAGAGACAGAACTGTTTGGCTTTTCTTTGAGGTTTGCTTGTTTACATACTTTGGATTGAAGAGAGGCTCTCAGACATGTTAAGCAAGCACTTTACTGCTGCAGACCAGAACTCAAGTCAGCAAGCTAGAAATAGTTTCATAATTCTGTGGCTGTTCCTCTTTAGAATTTAACAGAGGATAGCTCTAGAGTCACCCCTGCCCCATGTCCACCCTGGAGCCTACCCTATTGTAGGTCTCCAGCTTGTCTCAAAAATGCCCCCCACAGCAGACAGTTTCTCTTCTCTCTGCAAGCCTTCTCTTCTCTGCACCCCACATCCCCTATCTGATCCCACACATTTCCTCATATTTGTTTCCCTCCATACTCCCTCTCCTATCCTGTTTTGTGTCTTAAACTACTTCTGATGCCTATTCTATTTTTCCTTCTGAATGAATTTCAAGCATCCTCCTTCGGCCCTTCCTTCTTACTTAGCTTCTTTGGGTCTGTGAATTGTAATATGGTCATCCTGTACCATATGTACTATATGGCTAATATCTGCTTATAAGTGAGTATATAAACAGCATGTCTTTCTGGTTCTGGATTACCTCACATGAGATGGTCTTTTCCAGTTTCATCCATTTGCCTGCAAATTTCATGATTTGCTTGTTTTAAATAGCTGAGTAGAATTAATTGGATAAATGTATCACAATTTCTGTATCCATTCTTCAGTGAAGGGACATGAAAGTTGTTTCCAGTTATTTATTTGTTTGTTTGTTTGTTTGTTTATTGGCCATTAGAAATTAAGCCTCTGGTCCAAGTGGATCAAAGACCTCAACATAAAACCAGATACTCTAAATCAGTTAGAAGGAAAAGTGGGGAAGAGCCTAGAATTCATTGGTACAGGAGACAACTTCCTGAATAGAACACCAACAGCACAGGTGATAAGAGCAACAATCAATAAATGGGACCTCATGAAACTGAAAAGCTTCTGTAAAGCAGAAGACACTGTCATCAGAATAAAACGACTGCCTACAGACCGGGAAAAGATCTTCACCAACCCTATATCTAACAGAGGCCTGATATCCAGAATATATAAAGAACTAAAGAAGTTAAAAAGCAATAAGTCAAGGAATTCAATTAAAAAAAATGGGGTACAGAGCTAAACAGAGAATTCCCTGTAGAGGAATAAAGAACGGCAGAGAAACACTTAAAGAGATGCTCAACATCCTTAGCCATCAGAGAGATTCAAATCAAAACGACCCTGAGATTTCACCTTATACCCATCAAAATGGCTAAAATAAAAAATTCAAATGACAACACATGCTAGAGAGGTTGTGGAGAAAGAAGAACCCTCCTCCATTGCTGGTGGGAATGCAAACTGGTACAACCACTTTGGAAATCAATCTGGCGCTTTCTCAGACAATTAGGAATAGTGCTTCCTCAAGACCCAGTTATACCACTCCTAGGCATATATCCAAAATTTGCTCAAGTACACAATAAGGACATTTGCTCAACCATGTTTGTAGCAGCTTTATTTGTAATAGCCAGAACCTGGAAACAATCCAGATGTCCATCAATGGAGGAATGAATACAGAAATTGTGGTATTTTCACACAATGGAATACTACTCAACAATCAAAAATGAGGACATCATGAAATTTGCAGGCAAATGGTGCAATCTAGAAAAGATCATTCTAAATGAGGTATTTCAGAAGGAGAAAGACACACATGGTATATACTCACTTATATGGACCTATAAGATAATGATGAAAATAATGAAATCTATACACCTAAAGAAAATAAACAAGAAAGAAGACCTGAGGTAAGATGACCAATCCTCACTTAGAAAGACAAATGTGATGGGCATTGGAAGTAGGAGAAAACAAGTAACAGGACAGGAGCCTGCTGCAGAGGGCCTCTGAAAGACTCTACCTAGCAGTGTATCAAAGCACATACTAAGACTCATAACCAAACCTCTGGCAGAGTGCAGGAAATCATATGAAAGAAGGGGGAATTAGTATGACGTGAAGAGGATAGGAGCTCCACAAGGACCAAATATATCTGGGCACAGGAGTCTTATATGAGACTATTTCTCCAACCAAGAACCAAGAATGGATATAACCTAGAACCTCTGCTCAGATGTAGCAGTGGTAGCTCAGGAACCCAGTAAGTGGAACAGGGACTATTTCTGACATGAACTCCTTGGCAGGCTCTTTGACTTCCCTACCCCGCAAGGGAGGAGCAGCCTTGATAGGCCACAGAGGAGGACTTTGCAGCCAGTCCTGAAGATACCTGATAAAACAGGGTCAGATGAAAGAGGAGGAGGTCCTCCCCAATCAGTGGACTTGGAAAGGGGCAGGGAGGAGATGAGGGAGGGAAGGTGGGATTGGCAGGGAATGAGGGAGTGGGATACAGTACAGAGTTAATAAAATGTAACTAATAATAAAAATAAAAGAAATAAAGCTTCTGTGAACATAGCTGAGCAAATGTCTTTGTTGTATAGTGGAACATCTTTTGAGTATATGCCCAAGAGTGGTATAACTGGCTCTCAGAATAGAGCTATTCCCTATTTTCAGAGAAAGTACCAGATTGATTTCGAAAGTGGTTATACAAATTTGCATTCCCACAAACAATGGAGGAATGTTCCCCTTTCTCTACAACCTTGACAACATGTGCTGTCACTTGAGTTTTGTTCTTAGCAATTCTGATACGTGTAAGATGGAATCTCGGAATCATTTTGATTTGCATTTCCCTGTTGACTAATTACACTGAACATTTCTTTAAGTGCTTCTCTGCCATTAGAGATTCCTCCACTGAGAATTCTCTGTTTAGCTCTGTACACAATTTTTAAATTAGATATTTTTTTTTGGTTTGTTGGTGTTTAATTTCTAGAGTCCTTTATGTATTTTGGATAACTAGATAGGATTCTTAGAGGGAAGAGGTGAAACACCAACCCATGTACAGAAACTTAGACCCAAAATTTACCCTGCCTATAAGATGTGCAGGGATAAAGATAAAGCAGAAATGGAAGGAATGTCCAACCAATTCCTGGCCCAACCAGAGACCCACCCCATAAGAGAAAACCAACACTAACAAGGACACTGTGCTATGATTGCAGACAAGAGCCTAGCATAGCTGAGTTCTGAGAGACTCCACCCAGCAAAGAATCAAAACAGATACTGAGACCCACAGCCAATGACTGGGCTGAGGGAGCCTTGTGAAAGAGTTGGAGGATGGATAGAAGGACACAGCATGGAGAAGAACTTTACAAGAAGACCAACAGAGCTAACTAACTTGGGCACAGGGGGCTCTGCAGAGACTGAAGCACCAGCCAAGTACCATGCAAGAACTGGAGCTAGGCCCCCTATACATATATACCCAATAGGCAACTTGGTCTTCTTGTGGGTTCCCTAGTGCGGAGAGTGGCTTTTTGATCCCCTTGGTATGACTGACTTTTCAGGAAACAATGGAAGAGGATATGCTCAGTCCTGACTTGAAGTACTGGATAGGTTAGTGGTGGTGAGGGAGGGGATAATTTCCTGAGGGGTAGGAGGGAAAGGTCTTTTATTGATGGGGGGTAGTGAGAGTGGGACCAGAAGGAGAAGAGGGTGGGGACTATGATTAGAATTTAAAGTGAACAACTGAAAAAAAAAAATAGTTCAAAAAATTATATTAAGAAAAAAAAGAATTTAACAGTTGTTCAACATTATTCAACCAGAGATTGTGTTGCATGGAAACAATGAATTAAATTGCATGTTATTCAAACTGACCTATAAGAAGAGATGTCATAATCACTGAACGGGTCTCAGTCTGCCCTTGGGCACTTGTGTGCATGTGTCTAATGAATTCACTGAGGAAGGAGGCCAAGTACAAGGTTTCAGTTTTCTGAGTGGTTGCAGTGTCGTGATTTAATCAAATTGGAAGCTTCTCCCTTTGTTTGTAAGAGATGCCCTTCATTTCTCAGAGTTACCGTACTTACATGTGGCTGTCAGTGATGTGTGCTCATATGGCCAGAACAGGTAGAATTTATGGGGCAAAAATTCCCAATAAAACTTAGCTGAATGCACTGTTTACATTTGGGGTAAGACATTTATGGGTAAAGACTCCCTGCTAGCCAGTTCCTTCTGGGGTCATTCATAGATTTTTGCAATATAAACTCACTTTCTATGATTCAAGTGGGTCCCAGATGAATCAGGCTAAGGAAGTATGAGACAAAGAGAACATAGGGTCTGCCATTATCTAAGGGCTTTCGTTCTGGTAACATTTATTGAATATGAAGCAGACACCATTTAAGGCATCCAATTTGTAAAAGTGAAGACAGACAAAGTAACAATGGCAGGTAAAATACCAACCCCCAAAGATGTCGGTAGTGGTTTGAAAAAGAAATGTACCTTGTAGTCTCAGGCATTTGAACAATTGGTCCCCAGATGATGACACTGTTGGAGGATGTTTATGTGATGTAGCCTCCTTGGAGAAAGTATACTACTATGGGTGGGTTTAGACAAAGAAACCTCATTCTATTTCCCGTTTACTCTCTCTGATGGGTGTTTATGGTTAAGGGTGTGATCTCTCAGTATTTTCCTCTGGCTGCCATGCCTAATGCACAAATTCTTACTATGATAGATCAAAAGGTCCATCTGCAATTATAAGCCCAAATGAACTCTTCCATCTAGAAAGAGAAAAGTAACTTCACAGAAAGAAATATTCCAAGAACTATTTGGGGCAGTCCAATTGAGTCTTACAGCTTTCACTAACTTGCCATGCTCATTCCTGTTGCTGCTTGGTGTTGGGGACTTGCTATCAGTTTGAGGAAAACAAAACAGTCTTGGTAGCAGCCTGGGTGGTTTGGGAGTTCCTCAAGATCACTTTAGTTAAGTATTTGTAGCTCAATTGTATGTAACACAATCCCAATCCCGGAAGTTTCACTTGCTGGCAAGAGATATTCAGCTAGGGCTCTGTCTCTTCAATTATTTGGCGATTTTATTTAGATCCCTATCATATATGTATATATTTTAGGAAGTTTCTACTGTGTTAGGTTTCCATACTACCTCTCAAATGGTCCTTATTTTTAGCTGTCTCTCCTCATATTTTTCTCCCATTTCCCCACTCCCTTCCCCTCTCCATTTGATCCTCCCATTCCAGTCTGCCTCTTCATCCATCCATAACCATCTATTCCATTGATGGCATTAGAGATCATTAAACTAAGTATGTCAGAGTTAGAAGGACAAATGTTTTCTCTCAAATATGGAATATGACTTAAAAAATAATTGAAGATAGAAAAAAAAGGACTATTTGGGAAGAAGAAAGGAACCAGAAGGAGGGTGGACAAGAGTGGGTAGTGGAGAATGAATATAATCATTGTACATTATGCACCCATGTAAATGACATGATTATAGACATTACACTGTATAATTGATTCTAACTAAGTGGAAAAATAGTGAATAGAAGAATAAATTATTGATGACTTTTATTAACAAATAGACTTTGTGAAGAACTGTGGATATTGATTGACTAAGTGAAATCATGCATAGGTGTACAGGAAAAAATGTCAAAGTAAAATCAGTGATTTAGATTTGTGTTCTTTTTTACTTAGTTTGGAAACACTGTTCTCTGTGTGTGTGTGTGTGTGTGTGTGTGTGTGTGTGTGTGTTTTAAGTTTTGAAGAAAAGAGAAATTTTGCATGACTTCATGGCACAGACTTGTTTACCATCTTACCACTAACATACATGTCCTATAGCTAAATTTTAGAGTCATGATCATGAACACACTAAGCTGGAGTATAAATACTTAGGGAGAATGAAGAAATAGCAAGGTTCTGTATGTGTCATTGATAGTGAAGGAAGTAATTTAGATATTCAACATTTATGGCAATTCAATACAAACCATTTCAAAATTCATCTGCATACAATACCTTAGACTTTCACATGCAAAGAGAAAGCAAGACATACACACACACACACACACACACACACACACGCACACAGAGAGAGAGAGACAGAGAGCTCATGCAAGCATATTGGTTAGAAAGATGAAGGCAAATTTCAGCTAAATTTCATCTGTCTGAGAAAAGGAAGTAGAAGAAGAAAAACAACTTCAGTAGTCTGCTGCATCCTGCATCATCCCAAAAAGGCTATTCAGTTATCGTGCTTTGTAAACTGTGCACACATGACCTTTGATGTGTAATGCAAAAGGCCCAACTGAGATTATTAAAATAATTACACAAATGAAGGATATATTTCTCACATAAAGGATATATTGCCTATTTAAGCCTTATATATGTTCATCATAATCACTTTGTGGTCATGACTTATGATCAGGTTCATCAGAGGTAAAATATCAAGTGAACATTTTCTTTCATGGCATTTTTCTTTAAAAGTTTGGGATGAAGACCAAAGTCATTGCAACTTCCTTAAATATTTTTGGAGCTGTCTTTAGAATTTCAAAGCCTGTGGCAAATTTCTTTAAATAACTTCAAAGGTGTCAATTCGTGGATTTAATATTTAAAAGAACCAGAAATTGTTTGGGAACACATCCTATTTGAGCAGTCACAAGCTAGATAAAACTATTTTAGGTGGAAATCAAGGTATGACTAATGCAGCTGATTTTTTGAACAGTCTATGAATTAGCTGCAAAAGAAAAACTTTACAAAGGGACAGGATTCCAAAAGCATGTTGTCTTTGAAGCATAATTATCACAATATGTGTGTGAAGAGGACAGTCCCACAGAAACATCAAAGGTATTTTATATAAAGCATGCAAACAATACTTATACTAGGTAACTGCAGAAGTGGTGTTAAGTGGAAACAAGCCAGAGGAGACAGTATAGTCTGTGCATGAAAACACTGCCTGTATACGTGCTCTGCTCTAAATCCAAAACAGGATTTACCCTCTCAAGCTGGGACACACGTTACTTCAGTGTAAATGACACCAGGTAAATATCTGCTTTGATTGGACCTGCTTTTAGGTGAATTATCTTAGGTGGTTGGGGACATTTCGTCATTAAAATTCAAACATTCCATAGTTGGAGAGATGACTCAGTGCTTATGTCCCTTGCTGCTCTTGCAAAGGACCAAAGTTAGGTTTTTTTTTTTTACTTTTATTAATTACACTTTATTCAATTTGTATCCTCCCCAAAAACCCCTGCCTCCTCCCCTCCTAATCCTACCTTCTCTCCCCCTTATTCATGTTTGCCCCTTCCCAAGTCCACTGATAGGGGAGGTCCTCCTCTCCTTCCTTCTGATCCTAGTCTATCAGATGTCATCAGGAGTGGCTGCATTGTCATCTTCTGTGGCCTGTTAAGGCTGCTCCCCCCCTAAGGGGGAGGTGATCAAAGAGCAGGTGAATCAGATTATGTCAGAGGCAGTCCCTGTTCCCATTACTATGGAACTAACATGGACATTGAACTGCCATGGGCTACATCTGTGCAGGGGTTCTAGGTTATCTCCACGCATGGTACTCGTTTGGAGTATGAGTCTCTGGAAAAACCCGTGTTCAAATTTTTTTGGTTCTGTTGCTCTCCTTTTGGAGCTCCTGTCCTCTCCAGCTCTTACTATTTCCCAACTCTTACATAAGATTCCATGCACTCTGCCGAACAGTTGGCCATAAGTCTCAGCATCTGCTTTGATAGTCTGTAGGGCAGAGCCTTTCAGAGGCCCTCTGTGGCAGGTTCCTAACTTGTTTCCTATTCTCTTATTCTTCTGATGTCGGTCCTCTTTGCCTTTCTGGATGGGGACTGAGCATTGTAGATGAGTGTCCTCCCTCTTGGTTAGTTTCTTTAGATGTACAGATGTTAGTAGGTTTATCTTATATGTCTATATGAGTGAGTATATACAATGTGTGTCTTTCTGCTTCTGGGATATCTCACTCAGTATGATCCTTTCCAGTTCCCACCATTTACCTGCAAATTTCATGATTTCCTTATTTTTCATTGCTGAGTAATATGCCATTGTGTAGATGTACCACAATTTCTGTATCCAATCTTCAGTTGAGGGGCATCTTGGTTGTTTCTAGCTTCTGGCTATTATAAATAAAGCTGCTAACAAACATGGTTGAGCAAATATCCTTACTATGTATTTGAGCCTCTTTTGGATATATGCCTAGAAGTGGTATGGCAGGATCTTGAGAAAGCGCTATTTCTAAATTTATGAGAAAGCACCAGATTGATTTCCAGAGGGGTTGTACAAGTTTACATTCCCACCAGCAGTGGAGGAGGGTTTTCCTTTCTCCACAACTTCCCCAGGATGTGTTGTCACTTGAGTTTTTGATCTTGGCCATTCTGATGGGTGTAAGGTGAAATCTCAGGGTTGTTTTGATTTGCATTTCCCTGATGGATAATGAAGTTGAGCATTTCTTTAAGTGTTTCTCTACCATTCAATATTCCTCTATTGAGAATTCTGTTTAGCTCTGTTCCCCATTTTTAAATTGGATTATTTGGTTTCGTGCTTTTCACCTTCTTAAGTTCTTTATATATCCTGGATATTAGCCCTCTGTCAGATAGAGGTTTGGTGAAGATGCTTTCCCATTCTGTAGGCATTCATTTTGGTTGGATGACGGTGTCCTTTGCTTTACAGAAGCTTTTCAGTTTCATGAGGTCCCATTTATTGATTGTTGCTCTTAGAGTCTGTGTTATTGGAGTTCTGTTCAGGAAGTTGTCTCCTGTACCAATGAGTTCTAGGGTTTTCCCCAATTTTTCCTCTAATCAAATTAAACATGTCGGGTTTCATGTTGAGGTCTTTGGTCCACTTGGACTTCAGTTTTGTGAAAGGTAATAAGTATGGATCTATTTGCATTTTTCTACATGTAGACATCCAGTTGGACCAGCAAAATTTGTTGAAGATGCTATATTTTCTCCATTTTATATTTTTGGCATCTTTGTCAAAGATCAGGTGTCCATAAGTGTGTGGGTCTTCTGTTCAGTTCCATTGATCCATCATTCTGTTTCTATGCCAGTACCATGTAGTTCTTATTACTGTTGATCTATAGTAGAGCTTAAGATCAGGGCTAGAAATACCTCCAGAAGATCTATTTTTTTTTTTATTTTTCTTTTTAGTTACATTTTGTTAACTCTGTGTCCCAAGCTGTATCCCGCTCCCTCATTCCCTCCCCAACCCCACACTCCCTCCCTGGTCTCCTCCCTGCCCCTTTCCAAGTCCCCTGATAGGGGAGGACCTCCTCCCCTTTCATCTGACCCTGTTTTATCAGGTATCTTCAGGGCTGGCTGCAAAGTCCTCCTCTGTGGCCTAACAGACTGCTCCTCCCCTGGGGGGGTGTCAAACAGCCTGCCCTTGAGATCCTGTTAGAAATAGTCCGTGTTCCCCTTACGTTGGAAAACTACTTGGTTACTGAGCTACCACAGGCCACATCCGAGCAGAAGTTCTAGGTTATATCCATAGATCGTCCTTGGTTGAGTGTCAGTCTCAGAAAAGACCCTGTGCCCTGATATATTTGGTCCTTGTAGAGCTCCTATCCTTTCCATATCATACTAACTTCCCTTCTTTCATATGATTCCCTGCACTCTGCCGAGGGTTTGGTTATGAGTCTTAGTGTCTGCTTTGAAACACTGCTAGGTAGAGTCTTTCAGATGCCTTTTGTGGTAGACTCCTGTCATAAGTTCAATGCACATCCCATTTGTATTTCTAAATGAGGATTAATCGCCTTCGCCTGTGTCCACTTTCTTGATTATCTTCTTTAGGTGTGTAGATTTCATTATGTTTATCATGTCTTGTAGGTCTATATAAGCGAGTATATACCAAGTTTGTCTTTCTCCTTCTGGGATACTTCACTCAGAATGATCTTTTCTAGATCCCACCACTTGCCTGCAAATTTCATGATTTCCTCCTTTTTGATTGCTGAGTAGTATTCCATTGTGTAAAAATACCACAATTTCTGTATCCATTCCTCCGTTGATGGACATCTGGGTTGTTTCTAAGTTCTGGCTATTACAAATAAGGCTGCTACGAACATGGTTGAACAAATGTCCTTGTTGTGTACTTGAGCAAATTTTGGGTATATACCTAGGAGTGGTATAGCTGGGTCTTGAGGTAGCACTACTCCTAGTTGTCTGAGACCGCCAGATTGACTTCCAGAGTGGTTGAAGCAGTTTACATTCCCACCAGCAATGGAGGAGGGTTCCCTTTTCTCCACAACCTCTCCAGCATGTGCTATCACTTGAGTTTTTCATCTTGGCCATTCTGATGGGTGTAAGGTGAAATCTCAGGGTCGTTTTGATTTGCATTTCCCTAATGGCTAATGAGGTTGAGCATTTCTTTAAGTGTTTCTCTGCCATTCGACGTTCCTCTTTCGAGAATTCTCTGTTTAGCTCTGTTCCCCATTTTTTAAGTGGATTACTTGGTTTGTTGCTTTTCTGCTTCTTTAGTTCTTTATATATACTTGATATTAGCCCTCTGTCAGATAAAGGGTTGGTGAAGATTCTTTCCCAATCTGTAGGCTGTCTATTTGTTTTGATGACAGTGTCTTTTGCTTTACAGAAGCTTTTCAGTTTCATGAGGTCCCATTTATTGATTGTTGCTCTTAGAGCCTGTGCTGTTGGTGTTCTGTTCAGGAAGTTGTCTCCTCTGCCAATGAGTTCTAGGCTGTTTCCCACTTTTTTTTCTAGCTGATTTAGAGTATCTGGTTTTATGTTGAGGTCCTTGATCCACTTGGACTTTAGTTTTGTGCAGGGTGATAAATATGGATCTATTTTCATTTTTCTGCATGTAGACATCCAGTTGGTCCAGCACCATTTGTAGAAGATGCTGTCTTTTTTCCATTGAATGGATTTGGCTTCTTTGTCAAATATTGAGTATTCATAGGTGTGTGGGTTTATTTCTGGGTCTTCTATGCGATTCCATTGATCCTCCTTTCTGTTTCTATGCCAATACCATGCAATTTTTATTACTGTTGCCCTGTAGTACAGCTTGAGATCGGGAATGGAGATACCTCCAGATGATCTGTTGTTGGACAGGATTGTTTTGGAGATTCTGGGTTTTTTGTTTCTCCATATGAAGCTGAGAATCTTTTTTTCAAGGTCTGTAAAGAATTGAGTTGGTATTTTGATGGGAATTGCATTGAATCTGTAGATTGCTTTTGGCAGGATGGCCATTTTCACAATGTTAATCCTACCAATCCATGAGCACGGGAGATCTTTCCATCTTCTGAGATCTTCTTCAATTTCTTTCTTCAAAGATTTGAAGTTTTTCTCAAACAGGTCTTTCACTTGCTTGGTTAGAGTCACACCAAGGTACTTTATGTTATTAGTGGCTATTGTGAAGGGTGTTATCTCCCTAATTTCTTTCTCAGCCTTTTTGTCTTTGGTATACAAGAGGGCTTCTGATTTTTTTGAGTTGATTTTGTATCCTGCCACTTTGCTGAAGGTGTTTATCAGCTGAAGAAGTTCTCTGGTTAAATCTTTGGGTTCGCTCATGTATACTATCATATCATCTGCAAATAGTGACACTTTGACCTCTTCCTTTCCGATTTGTATCCCCTTGATCTCCTTTAGTTGTCTTATTGCTCTGGCTAGGACTTCAAGTACAATGTTAAAGAGATATGGAGAGAGTGGGCAGCCTTGTCTTGTCCCTGATTTCAGTGGGATTGATTTAAGTTTCTCTCCATTGAGTTTGATGTTGGCTATAGGCTTGCTGTATATTGCCTTTACTATCTTTAGGTATGTGCCTTGTATCCCTGATCTCTCCAAGACTTTAAACATAAATGGGTGCTGGACTTTGCCAAATGCTTTTTCAGCATCTAAGGAGATGATCATGTGGTTTTTCTCCTTCATTTTGTTTATGTGGTGGATTACATTGATGGATTTCCATATGTTGAACCACCCTTGAATTCCTGGGATGAAGCCTACTTGGTCATGGTGGATGATATCTTTGATGTGTTCTTGGATTCGGTTTGCAAGTATTTTATTGAGTATTTTTGCATCAATGTTCATAAGAGAGATAGGTCTGAAGTTCTCTTTTTTTGTTGGATCTTTGTGTGGTTTAGGTATCAAAGTGACTGTGGCTTCATAGAATGAGTTTGGTAGTGTTCCTTCTGTTTCTATTTTATGGAATAGTTTGAGGAGAATTGGTGTTAGTACTTCTTTGAAGGTCTTGTAGAATTCTGCGCTGAAGCCATCTGGTCCAGGGCTTTTTTTGGAGGGGAGGCTGTTAATGACTGCTTCAATTTCCTTGGGAGATATAGGACTATTCAGTCTTTCTACCTGATCTTGACTTAATTTTGGTAGATGGAATGTGTCAAGAAAGTTATCCATTTCATTTAGATTTTCAAATTTTGTGCCATATAGGCTTTTGTAGTATGACCTAATAATCGTTTGGATTTCCTCAGTGTCTGTAGTTATGTCCCCATTTTCCTTTCTGATTTTGCTGATTTGTATGGTTTCTCTCTGCTTTTTAGTTAGTTTGGCTAAGGGTTTGTCTATCTTGTTGATTTTCTCAAAGAACCAGCTTTTTGTTTCATTGATTCTTTGGATAATTTTATTTGTTTGTAATTGATTGATTTCTGCCCTTAGTTTGATTATTTCCAGCCGTCTGCTCCTCTTGGGTGTATCTGCTTCTTTTTTTTCTAGGTTTTTCAGTTGGGCCATTAAGTTGTTTGTATGTGATGTTACAAATTTCTTCTTGTAGGCACTTAGTGCTATAAATTTTCCTCTGAGCACTGCTTTCAATGTGTCCCATCAATTTGGGTATGTTGTGCCTTCATTTTCATTGAATTCTAGAAAGTCTTTAATTTCTTTCTTTATTTCTTCCTTGACCCAGCTGTCATTTAGTAGTAAGTTGTTCAGTTTCCATGTGCGTGTCGGCTTTTTGTTGTTTCTGTTGTTGATGTCCAGCTTTAGTCCATGGTGGTCAGATAGTATACAAGGGATTATTTCAACCCTTTTGTATCTGTTGAGGCTTGCTTTGTGACCAACTATATGGTCTGTTTTGGAGAAGGTTCCATGTGGTGCTGAAAAGAAGGTGTACTCTTTTGAGTTTGGGTGAAAAGATCTGTAGACATCTATTAGGTCCATTTGATTTAGGGATAATGTGAGTGCTTTTATTTCCCTATTTGGTGTCTGTCTGGTTGATCTGTCCCTTGATGAGAGTGGGGTGTTGAAGTCTCCCACTATTAAGGTATTAGGATCAATGTATGATTTAAGCTTTAATATTGTTTCATTTACGAATGTAGGTGCTCTTGTATTTGGGGCATAGATATTCAAAATTGTGATGTCCTCTTGTTGGATTTTTCCTTTGATGAGAATATAGTGGCCCTCCTTATCTTTTTTGATTAACTTGGGTTGAAAGTCTATTTTATTAGATATTAGGATGGCTACTCCAGCTTGTTTTCTGGAACCATTTGCTTGAAAAACATTTTTCCAGCCCTTTACTCTGAGGTAGTGTTTATCTTTGTTGCATAGGTATGTTTCTTGGATGCAACAGAATGTTGGGTCCTCTTTCCGTAACCATTCTGTTACCCTGTGTCTTTTTATTGGTGAGTTGAGTCCATTAATATTGATAGATAATATTGACCAATGCATGTTAGTTCCTTTTGTAATGGAGTCGATGATCTTACCTTGTTTCATTGCTTGTTTTCTTTTCATTTTTGTTGGGACATTATCTGTATGCCCTGTTTTCTTGGGTGAATTCGTTTTAGTTGGATTGGAGTTTTCCTTCTAGTATCTTCTGTAGGGTTGGTTTGCTGTTTAGATATTGCATAAATTTAGTTTTGTCATGGAATATTTTGTTTTCTCCATCTATGTTGATTGAAAGCTTTGCAGGGTATAGTAGTCTCGGTTGACATTTGTGATCTCTTAGAGTCGCCATGATGCTTGCCCAGGCCCTTCTGGCTTTCATAGTTTCTGATGAGAAGTCTGGTGTGATTCTGATAGGTCTACCTTCATATGTTACTTGGCCTTTTTCCCTTGCTGCTTTTAATATCTTTTCTTTGTTCTGTAGATTTAGTGTTTTGACTATGATGTGATGTGATGTGTTTCTTTTCTGGTCTAGTCTATTTGGTGTTCTGTAGGCCTTTTGTATATTTATGGACATCTCTTTCTTTAAGTTGGGAAAATTTTCTTCTATGATTTTTTTGAAAATATTTTCTGGACCTTGGAGCCTGGAGTCTTCTTTTTCATCAATTCCTATTATTCTTAGATTTTGTCTTTTCATAGCATCCTTGATTTCTTGGATATTTTGTGATTGGAATTTTTCTGATTTTACTTTTTCTTTGAGAGAAGTATCAATTTCTGCAAGTGTGTCTTCAGCTCCAGAGATTCTCTCTTCCATCTCTTGTATTCTGTTGGTGATGCTTACTTTTGTGGTTCCTGATCTTTTCTCCAAGTTCTCCAGCTCAAGGGTTTTCTCAGTTTGTGTTTTCTTTATTGATTCTAATTCTGTTTTCATGCCTTGCACCATTTCTTTTATGTGTTTGAATTTGGATTCCTGTCTCTCTACGATGGACTCTATTTCTTTGTTCATTTCCTTTTTGTATGCCACTAATTTTTTCTCTACTTGTGCCTCTATTTGTTTGGCTATGTTTGCCTGTGTTTCTTTAAGGGTTTTGTCTATTTCTTCTTTCTTTACCTTCAATTGACTGGCCAACTCTTTGAAAGATTTGTTCATTTCCTCCTTATGAGCCTCAAATAATTGAGCAAGCATGGCTTTAAGGTCATTTTCCTGTGCTTCTGATGAATTGGAGTATCCATCGATTTTGGGGTTTGCTGGTGAAGTCATGATGTCCTGATTTATGTTGGAAGTGTTCTTTCGCCTACCCCTGGCCATTGGCTTATCTGAGACCTTCCCTGTTTGTTTTTGGATTCTGCTGATCAGACTGGTACTGTCTCTCTCTCGAGTCTGGAGAATTCTTCAGGAAGTTGAGAGAGATCCCGTGTCCTTAGCGTATGCTGAGGACTAGCTGTACCTGTGGGAGGAAAGTACGCAGGCACAATCAGAGGCAAATGCAAGCGTGCGTGCCTGCGTGTGTATATGTGTGTGTGTGTGTGTAAGTGGGTGTGGGCGTGTGTCTCGAGGGACAGAGTGATGGCTAATGTTGAACCCTTGAGTGTATGAAAGGGGCTCTGCAATGTATATGTCGCAGGCGCTAGTGATGATCGCAGCGCAATTTCTGGCATTAACTGCCTTAACTCCTCAATTAGACCCACAGAGCAGGAACTTCAATGTTCCAAGTGCCCCTCTGTTTCCCAAAGTGGGTATATGGGTGGGAGGGGGTTCGATGCCTGGCTTCTGTTTTAGAAGAACCCAGGATCAGTGGAGCTGCAAATTCTCAAGGGTGCACTCACTTACAGGCAGGACACTTGGCAGAGATCGGCGTATCTGGGCTCTCTGCTCTCTGGTTTGGCCCTGCTTCTTTGATGTGCTCTGCCAGTTCCGTGCTGCTGTCACTGCCAGATTATGAGGTCTTGCTGCAGCTGGAGATTTCAGGGTGGTCACGTCAGTGGGAATCGGGGTAACCAGCCTTTCTGTTCTCTGGTTTGGCCCTGGTTAGTCTTAAACTGGAGGGCTGATGTGCCCCGCCAGCTCAGTGTTGCTCCGCCGCCAGGTTAGAAAGTCCCGCTGTAACTGGAGACTGGGTTGCTAGTCCAGATGCTTTCTGGGAAGTCCTGGGGTCTCTTTACTGTGCTCTCCAAGCTTCGGGGGCCCAGCGCCTGGTGTGTCTAGCTTGTATGGCGTTTCTATCTGGTTTTGGTGAGTATATAGCGTATTCTCTGTCACTGTGGGATTGGGCGGGCCATACCATCAGTGATGGCGCTCCTGCGGAGCTAGTTTGGCGTCTAGCAGACTCGGGCCCTGGGAGGATGGTGCAGCCGCCGCGCGTGAATCTGGGGCTCCAAGACACAGTACTGCTGGCCTTTGCCGATAAAGGGCTTGGGGCTCAGCCTCAGTGGCTGCAGGCCCCAGGCACTTAGGTCTGCGCTGAGAAAGGCAAGTCCGCTGTGCTGAGGAGGAGGGAGGTCTGGGGGAGGGGAGTGCCGAGAGATCAAAGGATCGTTTCTCACCTTCCCCAAACAAGTCCCTGGGTGACCCGAGACCAAGGTTTTCACCTCCTGCGATGTTCCCTGTTGTTTAGAAAGTCTCTCCGTTGTTTCCCTGGCTTCAGAAGTTCTTCCACTCATCAACTCAGAACTTTATCTCTTCCACAGCTCGGAAACTGTGTGTGCTAGTTGCCATCTTGGCTCCGCCCCCCAGAAGATCTTTTATTGTAGAGGATTGTTTTAGCAATTCTCAGTTTCTTGTTATTCCATATGAAGTTGAGAATTTTTATTTCAAGGTCTGTAAAGAATTTTGTTGGTAATTTGATGGGAATTGCATTGAATCTGTAGATTGCTTTATTAAGATGGCCATTTTTACTATGTTAATCCTGCCAAGCCATGAGCCTGGAAGATCTTTCCATCTTCTGATATCTTCTTCTAATTCTTTCTTTAGAGACTTGAAATTTTTTTCCATACAAGTCTTTGACTTGCTTCTTGGGGTTACACCAAGGTACTTTATGTCATTTGTGGCTATTGTCAAGGGTGTTGGTTCCTTATTACTTTCTCAGCCCTTTTATCTTTTGTACACAGGAGGGCTACTGATTTTTTTTAATTAATTTTGTATCCGGCCACTCTGCTGAAAGTGTTTATCACCTGTAGGAGTTCCCTAGTAGAATTTTTGTGGTCACTCAGGTATACTATCATATCATCTGCAAATAGTGATAATTTGACTTCTTTTCCAATCTGTATCCCCTTGATCTCCTTCAATTGTCTTATTGCTCTAGCAAGGACTTCTATAACTATGCTGAAGAGATATGGAGACAGTGGGCAACGTTGGCTTGTCCCTGATTTCAGTGGGATTGCTTTACGTTCCTCTCCATTCAGTTTGATCATGGATATAGACTTGCTGTATATTTTGTTTACCATGTTTAGATATGTGCCTTGTATCCCTGATCTTTCCAATACTTTAGACATGAATGGGTGTTGCATTTTGTCAAATGCCTTTTCAGCATCTAAGGAGATTATCATGTGGTTTTTTTCTTTGTTTGTTTATATGGTGGATCACATTGATGGATTTCTGCATATTGTACCACCCCTGCATACCTGGAATAAAGCCTACTTGTTCATGGTGGATGATATCTTTGATATGTTCTTGTATTCTGTTTGCAAGTATTTTGTTGAGTATTTTTGCATCAATGTTCATAAGGGATATTGGCCTGAATTTCTCTTTCTTTGTTGGGTCTTTGTGAGGTTTAGGAACCAAGGTGACTGTGGCTTCATAGAATGAGTTTGGTAATGTTCCTTCTGTTTACATTTTGTGGAATAAATTGAAGAGAACTGGAATTAGCTCTTCTTTGAAGGTCTGGTAGAAGTCTGTGCTGAAACCATCTGGTCCTGGGCTTTGTTTTAGATAGGACACTATTGATGACCACTTCTATTTCCTTAGGGGATATAAGACTATGTAATTGATTTGCCTGGTCTTGATTCAGCTTTGGGAAGTGGAATCAATCCAGAAAATTGTCCATTTCATTTAAATTTTCAAATTTTGTGGCATATAGGCTTTTGAAGTAAGTCCTAATGATTGTTTGAAATTCCTCAGAGTCTGTTGTTATGTCCCCCTTTTCTTTTCTGATTTTGTTGATTTGGATGGTGTCTCTCTGCCTTTTAGTTAGCTTGGCTAACGGTTTATCTATCTTGTTGATTTTCTCAAAGAACCAGCTCTTGATTTCATTGATTTTTGAATTTTTTTTTTTTGTTTCTAATTTATTGATTTCAGCCCTGAGTTTGATTATTTCCAGCCATCTATTCCTTTTCGGTGTGTCTGCTTTTTTTTCCCTAAGGTTCTTAAGTGTACCATTAAGTTGCTTGAATGAAATGTCTCAAATTTCTTCTTGAAGGCACTTATTGCTATGAACTTTCCTCTTAGCATTGCTTTCATTGTGTCCCACAAGTTTGAGAATGTTGTGCCTTCATTTTCATTGAATTCTAGGAATACTTTAATTTCTTTCTTTATTTCTTCCCTGACCCAGCTGTCATTTAGTAGCAAGTTGCTCAGTTCCCATATCTGTGTAGGCTTTTTGCTATTTCTGTTTTTGTTGAGGTCCATCTTTATTCCCTGGTGATCAGATAGAACACAAGGAATTATTTGAATCTTCTTTTATCTGTTGAGGCTTGCTTTGTGACCAACTATATGGTCTATTATGGAGAAGGTTCCATGAGGTGCTGAGAAGAAGGTAAACTCTTTTGTGTTTGGGTGTAAGGTTCTGTAATGTCTGTTAGGTCCATTTGATTCATGACCTCTGTTAGAGACATTGTTTCGTTGTTTAATTTGTTTTGTTGACCTGTCCTTTGTTGAGAGTGGGGTGTTGAAGTCTCCCACTATTAATATGTGGGGATCTATGTGTGGCTTAAGTTTTATCAAAGTTTTTTTTTTTTGTTTTTTTTTTTTTTTGTTTTTTTTTTTTTACAAATGTTGGTGCCCTTGTATTTGGGGCATAGAGTTCAGGATTGTGATGTCTTCCTTGGTGGAATTTTCCCTTGATGAGTATGAAGTGTCCTTCCCCATCTCTTTTGATTAATTTTGGTTGAAAGTCTATTTTATCAGATATTAGAATTGCTACTCCTGCTTGCTTCTTTGGGCCATTTGCTTGGAAAGCTGTCTTCCAGCCCTTTACCCTCAGCTAATGTCTATCTTTGTGACTTAGGTGTGTTTCTTGTATGCAACAGATTGTTGGGTCTTGTTTACACACCCATTCTGTTAGTCTGTGTCTTTTTATTGGAGAATTGAGTCCATTGATATTGAGAGAGATTAATGACCAGTGGCTATTAGATCCTTTGATTTTGATGTAGGCTGTGCTCATAAGTTTGTGTGCTTGGTTGCTTTTATTTATTTATTTATTTTTTACTGTAGTGAGGTCAACTATTTCCTGTGTTTTCTTGAAAGTAGCTAGTTTTCTTGGGTTATATTTTTCCTTCCAGTGTCACTGGAATACTGTATTTGTGTGTAGATATTGTTGAAATTTGTTTTTGTCATTTAATATCTTGTTTTCTCCGTCTATGAGTACTGAGAGTTTTGTTGCGTATGCGTATAGTGGCCTGTGCTGACATCTGTGTTCTCTTAGGGCCTGCATGATATCCGTCCAGGCCCTTCTTGCTTTCATAGGCTCTGTTGAGAAGTCAGGTGTGATTCTGATGGGTTTGCCATTATATGTTACTTGGCTTTTTTCCCTTGCAGCCTTTAGTATTTTTTCTTTGTTTTGTATACTTACTGTTTTGATTAGTATATGGCGGGAGGATTTTCTTTTCTGGGCTAATTTATTGGTTGTTCTGTAGTTCTCTTGTATTTTTATTGGCCTCTCCTTCAAGTTGGGGAAATTTTCTTCAATGATTTTGTTGAAAATATTTTCTGGACCTTGGAGGAGGGAATCTTCTTTATCCTCTATTCCTATTATTCTTAGGTTTTGTCTTTTTATGTTGTCTTGATTTCTTGGATGGTCTGTGTCAGGAATTTTTTAGATTTAACATTTTCTTTGACAGATAAATTGATTTCTTCCATTGTCTCTTCCACACCTGAGATTATTTCTTCCATCTCTTGTAGTCTATTGGTTATGCTTTCCTCTCTAATTCCTGTTTTCTTCCCTAAGTTCTTTCTCTCCACAATTTCCTCCATTTGTGTTTTCTTTCATTTTTCTAATTCTATCTTCAGATCTTGAGCCGTTTTGTTGATTTTCCTTCACCTGTCTGACTGTATTTTCCTGTTTTTCCTTCAATTCCTTCAGCTCTTTGTTTGAACAATCCACTGTTTCTTTTATTTCTTTCAGTGATTTCCTCTCTAATGGCCACAAATGGTTTGGCTGCAACTTCCTGTATTTCCTCATGAATGGCCATATCTGTTTTTCTTTATCTTCTTCTATTTCTTTACAGATGGCCATAATCTGTTTATTTTTATCTTCCTCTATTTCTTTGGGGGTGGCCATACTCTGTTTGACTTTATCTTCCTCTAGTTCTTTACGCATTTTATTCGTTTCCTCTATCATCCTCTTCATGAGCATAGATGTTAGGTCATTTCTTTGAATTTCAATTATGCTAGGGTGTCCAGGACTATTTGCCCCTTGATAACTGTGTTCTGGAGATGCCATATTGTTCTTTCTTTTGTTTGGTTGAGATTTTATGCTAAGATAACCATTAGGTTATCTTAGGTGTTGGGTGTTAGTTTCTGGTGGTTGCTGGAATCCTGTGGTGAAGAGAATCGCCTTGGCAGGAAGATGGTTTTTCCTGAAGGAAGCCTGTTTAGCTTTTTGGGTATGTTCAACTTTTTAAGTATTAATGGCCAGTGTTTTTCAGGAGTTGCCACAGCTCACCTCAGGCGTAGAGATCTGAGTGGTAACTGTGGTCCTTGTTAGTCGAGAGGGCTCTCCTCTCACCCAGAGAAGTCCTGGAGACGGCTGCCCTGCTTCTGCATTTTTTGCTGTAAATTTAGTAAGCTGCTGCTGTAACCTGAGTGTCCAGTGGTTTGTTCGATTTTGTTAGGGATAATTGGTTGCCTCTTGAGCAGTATCTGGGGGTTTATCTCGGGGATCCTAGGCTTCTGTAGGTCTGAGGTTGGGGCTCTGTGCCCCAGTACCCAAGCTGTCATTAGTGGCAAATGAGTACCACTCTCCTGGAAGCAGCAGGCAAGCTGGTGCACGGCAGCTCCCTGGGTTGGCAGGTGTGCAGGTCTGCGGGACCTTTTCCAGGGATATACTGGGTGGCCTAAATCCATCCCCATTTGTTTCCTTCCCTGTGGGGTTTTCTCCCAACAGGGATTCCCAGTTTCTGGTGCCCTGGGACACACAGTTCTGTCTGTGACTGAGAGGAGAGTTGGGAGTGAAGGAAGTGTCTGTGCTCACAGCTGGAGCCCAATTCAGTGCTGGCAGCGTGTACCTGCCATTCTGTGAGACCTTTTCCGGGGAAAGACTGGGTCACCTGAGGCCAGTCCCATTTCCTCCCTTTCCTGTGGGTTTTTCTCGCAACTGGGATTCCCAGTCTCTGGTGTTTTTGTGCCCCACTGTTCAGCCTGGGAAGGTGATCACAACACACAGGCATGTGGCTTGGGTCTAGAGACCTGGTGCCTGTGCAACCCAGGATCTCTTCAGGGTTCTGGTTGAGTGACCTGAGAGTGGACCCGACTGATTCCCACACCGTGGGGGCTTCCTCTCACCTGGGAAACACAATCACTCTTGTTTTAGGGCCCAGAGTTCAGCCTCTTGGTCTCTGTATGGAAAATGCTGTCCTGCTCCTCAGACACAGTGTTTTCCTGGCACTGACATCTTGACAAAGCCCCAGAGTTAGGTTTTTAACATGCTGATCAGGTGGTTTACAATCACCAGTAACCCCAACTCAAGGATACTGCTAGATGTCCAGTATTTTCACTTCTTAGGCAAAAAAGGAGACTATATTTTCTATCTTACTATTCAGATATGTAAGACAGTAGACAATGATTGGAAGGGATATGTACCTTTCTGTTATCTGGTCAACATTTCAAACAAGCACTTTTCCACATACAAGCTAAATCCTCAAAGTCTGAGGATAGAGGATGGTGGAACCGTCAGTGAAATGGCAGTCCATAGCATCACTACACCAAAAAAGAAATAAGCGTTTTTAAAAATAATTTCAAGATAACCTAGAACCCCTGCACAGATGTAGCCCATGGCAAGTCACTGTCCAAGTGTGCTCCTTAGTAAGGGGAACAAGAGCTGTTTCTGATATGAACTCAGTGGCTGGCTCTTTGATCACCTTCCTCTGATGGGGGAGCAGTCTTACCAGACCACAGAGAAAGACAATGCGACCAGTCCTGATGAAACCTGATAGGCTAGGGTCAGATGGAAGGGGAGAAGGACCTCCCCTAACAGTGGACTGGGGAAGGGGCATGGAAGGAGATAAGGGAGGGAGAAAGGAAGGGTAGGATTGGAAGGGGATGAGGGAGAGGGCTACAGCTGGGATACAAAGTGAATAAATTGTAATAAATAAAAAATTATATTAAAAAAAGAAAATTAAAAAAAATTCAAAGCTGTTTTTGTTGATATGATCTAGCGCACAAAAAAGTAATTCAGTAGATTTTAAGCTCAAATAGATGAACTAGTCTCTTGACACTTAAGAATGAATACATGGTAGATGATAAATAGATGATGACCATAGATAGATGAGAGATAGATAATCGGTGAGAGACAGAAGATAGATAAATGACAGTTGATAGAAGATATATAGTTAGAAGATAGATCTACTAGAAAAGATAATACTTTTGAATCTTGGACCTTTGAATGAAAACTACATTAATTTTGTTTCCAAACTGACTTCCCGTCACTACCTTAGAACTCAAGGGTAGATACTACCTCTCTCTACCTTCTTAAAGACAACTACGGATTTTGGTCCAGCAGCCATTTCTTTTTTTTTTTTTTCATTTATTTATTTATTTATTTATTTATTTATTTATTTATTTCCATTATGTAAATATACTACAGTTTCTTTATCCATTCTTCAGTTGAGGGACATCTAGGTTGTTTGTAGTTTCTGGCTATTACAAATAAAGCTGCTATGAACATAGTTCAGCAAGTGTCCTTGTTTGAAGGAGCATCATTTGGGTATATTCCCAGGAGAGGTATGGCTGGGCATTGAGGTAGATTGATTCCCAACTTTCTGAGAAAACTCCAGATAGATTTGTATAGTAGTTGTACAAGTCTGCACTTCCACCAACAATGGAGGAGGGTTCCCCTTTCTCCATGTCCTCACCAGCATGTGCTGTCACTTGAGTTTTGATATTAGCCATTCTAACAGTTGTAAGATGGAATCTCAGGGTCATTTTGATTTGTATTTCCCTAAGGACTAAGGACATTGAACATTTCTTTAAGTTCTTCTTTGCCTTTAGAGATTCTTCTGTTGAGAATTCTTTGTTCAGCTCTGTATTTCACTTTTTAAATTGGATTACTTGGTTTGTCGGTGTTTAATTTTTTGAGTTCTTTATATATTTTGGGTATTAGCCCTCTGTCAGATGCAGAGTTAGGTAATATCTTTTCTCAATCTGTAGGCTGAGTTTTGTCCTATTGACATTGTCCTTTACCTTGCAGAAGCTTTTCCATTTCAGGAAATGGAAAATTCATTTGTTAATTGTTGATCTTAGTGTCTGAGCTGTTGGTGTTTTGATCAAAGAGTTTTTCTTATGCCAATGAGGACAAGATTATTCCCCCACTTTTTTTCTATCAGATTCAGTGTACCTGGTCTTATCCATTTGAAATTGAGTTTTGTGCACAGTGATAAGTATGAATCTATTTCCATTCTTTTTTTATATGTGGAAAGAAAAGTCCTTATTTATTGATGATGGGAGAGTAAACTGCTACCACCACTATGGTGTGGCATTTTCTCAGAAAATAAAAACTAGAACTTCTGTATGATCCAACTACCCTATTCTTTTTTTTTTTAATTATACTTTATTTACTTTGTATCCCCCCTCTAGTTCCCTCCCTCCTCCCCTCCCAATCCTTCCCTTCCTTCCCCTTCTCCACACACTCCCCTCCCCAAGTCCACTGGTAGGGGAAAGTTTCTTTTTCTTCCTTCTGATCCTAGTCTGTTAGGTCTCATCAGGAGTGGCTGCATTGTCTTCCTCTGTGGCCTGGTAAGGCTGCTCTCCCCTCAGGGGGAGGTGATCAAAGAGCAGGCCAATCAGTTCATGTCAGAGGCAGTCCCTGTTCCCATTACTATGGAACCCACTTGGACACTGAACTGCCATGGGCTACATATGTGCAGGGATTTTAGATTATCTCCACGCATGGTATTCGGTTAGAGTATGAGTCTCCGGAAAGACCCCTGTGTTCAAATTTTTTGGTTCTGTTGCTCTCTTTGTGGACCTCCTGTCCTCTCCAGATCTTACTATTATTTCCCACTTCTTTCATAAGATTTCCCTGCATTCTGCCCAAAGTTTGGCCATAAGTCTCAGCATCTGCTTTGATAGTCTGCCGGGCAGAGCCTTTCAGAGGCCTCTGTGGCAGATTTTTAACTTGTTTCCTGTTTTCTTCTTCTTCTGGTGTCCATCCTTTTTGCCTTTCCGAGTAAGGATCATCCTGAGTGAGCTATCCCAGAAGCAGAAAAACACACACCGTATATACTTACTCATATAGACATATAATATAGGATAAACCTACTAAAATCTGTACAGCTAAAGAAACTAATCAAGAGGGAGGACTCCAGCTAAAATATTTCCATTATTTTATAGCAGTCATTCAGTTTGACCAGCACCATTTGTTGAAGATGCTGTCTTTTTCCAGTGTGTATTTCTGGCTTCCTTATTAAAATTCAGGTGTCTGTGCTGGAGAGATGGTTCAGAGTTTAAGAGCAGTGGCTCTTAAATCTAATAACAAAATAGCTGGTTATTCCCACCGTAATATTTGTGTCTCTATTGAACATACAGAAATATTTTGCTATATTAGTTCTTATTGTAGTTCACAGTTTCAGAGTTTAATAAGAGTGTTGATGTCCAGCCCTGCCAGCAGCTTGCATAGCATGATCCAGTACTTAACCAATATGGAGGAAGCGTTGTAAAATGTAATCACTCCATGTCCTGTGACCAATGTCGTTATCTTCAACAATAGGTTCTTACCAGTAAATTCTGGTGGGTAACTGAGAACAATGGTAATAGCTGGTATTGTCTGGAGGTCTCTGGGACACATCAGACTAACAACTTGAAGGGAAGTAACCTAAATCTGCCACTGAGATTTTTATTTGGAGACCTATGGCTTCCGGGATGGAGTAATCCTATGTGTAGGATGACTCCAAATTAAATTCCTCTGTGCATACGCATACACACATATTACACATATTACACACACACACACACACACACACACACACACACACACACACACACACACGTGTTTTCACATAGCTTTTTCAAATACCCTCCCCTAATTCTCTTCTCTACCTTACTATACTATCTTTCTCCTAACTTAAATCTTCTTCCACAGTATTTTCCTTTTTTTCCATCATATCATCTGATCCACTATTCTCTTCCCTTAAGATTTTTATTTCCCTTCTCTACTGATAGCCTCTTTCTAGTTTCCTGGAATCTACAGGTACTCCAAAATTAAATACACAAATCTAAAGATTCATCATTAATATCTACATATGAATGAAAATATGAAATGTTTGTCATTCTTGGTTGCGTTACCTTACACAGGACAGTATTTTTCAGTTCCAACCGTTTACTTGCAGATTTACTCAGCTGGAAAAATACCATTATAAAATTTACAGGTAAATGGATGGAGCTGCTTATTTTTTACCTTAAATTTTATTTATGCATGTGCGTATGCCCAGAGACCAGAAGAGGACATTGGATAAGTTTGAGCTAGAGTCACAATTAATTGAAAGCCAACATGTGGGTGCCAACTCAGGTTCTTTGGAAGAGGAGCAAGTACTCTTAAATGCTGACATATCTATCTAGCTCACTTAATGTTGTTTGTTCTTGTTGTTGTTACTGTTTTGCATTTTAAGTTAAAAATAAATATGGTGAATATAGCTCAATGATGTTGAGGATGAATATGGTCAAATTCTATAAAATTTTCAAAGAATTAGAACAAATGTTTACTTAAAAATTTAAAAAAAGGAAAATCACTTCTTATTTTTTTTAAAATTTGTTTGTGTGTGTGTGTGTGGGGGGGTCGTGTGTGTTTGTGCCCATGGCATGTATGTTGAGGTCAGAGAACAGCTTGTGGAAGTAAGTTCACACCTCTACCGCTGGGTTCCAAATGCAGAACTGGTTTGGTCCAAAGGACCTTCACTTACTAAGCCATCTTTCTGGTTTCACTTTTTTACCTTCTGGTTGTCTTGTTTTGTTTTGTTTTAAGGTCATCACAGTCCTGAACTTCTATACTCCAAATACAAGAGCACCTGCATTTATAAATGAAACATTATTAAAGCTTAAATTACACATCCATTCCAACCCCTTAATAGTGGGAGACTTCAACACTCCACTCTCACCAAGGGACAGATCATCTAGACAGAAGCTAAATAGAGAAATAATGACACTTACAGAGGTCCTAAATCAAAAGGACCTAAAAGATGTCTACAGAACCTTTCACCCAAATTCAAGAGTATACCTTCTTTTCAGCATCTCACAGAAACGTCTTAAAAACTGACCATATAGTCAGGCACAAAGCAAACCTCAACATTTACAATGAGATCAAAATAATCCCTTGTGTTCTATCAGACCACCATACCTTCTGCTTTTAAGGAAAGATACTAGAATTCCTTCCGGAATTGCCATCACAAATATATGTGGAAATTTGTGTCTCTAATTACACATCTCTCAATCTGACCAAATTAATAATTTTACAATTAAGATTAACTCTCACAGTGAATGTTTTTTATTCTTACAATTAAGGTACTATTAATTTTTAATTTTTTTGTTTTTGAGGTTATAAAATAACTACATCAATTCCCCCTTCTTTTCTCCGCTCCAGCCCCTCCTATATAACCTCATTTTTGGTCTTGTTCAGACTCATGGCCTCTTTTTCTTTCTTTTTTTTTTTAAGCTTGGCTAAAGTTTGTTTCTTTTCTTTTTTTTTTTTTGAATTTTATTTTTTTCTTATCAGTTGCATTTTATTCACTCTGTATCCCAGCCGTGTCCCGATCCCTCATTCCCTCCTAGTCTCTCCCTCCCTCCCTCATCTCCACCGTGCCCCTTTCCAAGTCCACTGATGAGGGGGACCTCCTCCCCATTCATCTGATCCTGTTTTATCAGGTATCTTCAGGACTGGCTGCAAAGCTCTCCTCTGTGGCCTAACAGGACTGCTCCTCCCTTGGGGGGTGGGGAGGCCAAAGAGCCAGTCATTGAGTTCCTGTTAGAAATAGTCCTTGTTCCCCTCACTATGGGAAACCAATTGGTTACTGAGCTACCACAGGCTACATTTGAGCAGAGGTTCTAGGTTATATCCATACATGGTCCTTGGTTGCATGTCAGTCTCAGAAAAGACCCTGTGCCCAGATATATTTGGTCCTTGTGGAGCTCCTATCCTTTCCCCATCAGACTAACTCCCCTTCTTTCTTATGATTCCCTGTACTCTGCCAAAGGCCTCTTTATCTTTAATTGTTGTTATCTATGTATGTGTGCCTACACTTGCTTTGTCTATATTACATTACTCAAATTTGTGTCTTCAGGGCTGATCACTTGGTATTGAGTGACCAGTTGATGTGATCTTCCCTAGGAAAGACTATTTCTCTACTCAGCATTTCTTAGTTCTCCATAGTTCCTTGTGTAAGTGTGAGGCATTTTTAAGTATATATTGGTGTCATTCTTTTTCAAGTAATGCTTAAGCAGCCACATTAGTGACAATTCTTGGTTGGAGCCTCTCTGATTTTTCTAGAAGGCACAGTCTGATTGCAGACTTCTTGTTCTGGCAACTTATAAAAATCCTTCTACTCTCCTTTCCTACAATGGTCTCTGAGCCTTAGGTGTAGGAGTTACAGTGTAGATGTATCAGTTGGGACTGGGATCCACAACTTTTTGTTTTGATCAATCTTGGTATTTTGTAACAGTCTCCATCTGATGCAAAGAGAAGTTCCATTGATGATGGCTGAGAATTATACTTATCTGTGAGTATAAAGAGAACAATCTACAATGTAATTGGGGATTATGCTGGTTTAGAGAAGTAGTAGTTATAGGTTCTTCTCCAAGGTCTATTACTTCTCTTGCCCTGGAGAGCTGGCCATGTTTTCAGTACCAGGAATGATTTTCTGAGGCATGAATGCTTATCGCACCCCTAGGGTTATCAGACCATTCTGGTCATTGTTGTGTTTTATAGTCATCATAGCTAGGTAGGACTATTGTTTGCTTCCCTCCATTGGAAGCTTGCATGTTACCTCCTGGTACCATGGAAGCTAGTCTTTAAGAAGGACACTTTTGTGTCAGTTAACAGCAGAGGTCATCTGGGTCCTGTCTCTGCAGCTCATAGTACCTTCAGCAAGTAGGAACTTATCTTCAACTTCTTCAAGGCTACCAAGGGTGACAACAATAGCCAATAAGGTTTCGGGAGTCTTTTTGGATAATTCTTACCAACAACTCAAAGAGGGCTTCCCAAGCCTTGTGTTGGAGGTGTTTTTGTTTGTTTTTGATAGTCTGTGACTTAGGGGAAGGGCCATTGAAAAATTTTTGCTTGAACTGTGTATATACACGTTTACACAGATATTTACATGCTTAGAGGGAGGGCTATTTGAAAAATTTCACTTAAACTATGTATACATATACAAAGACTTATATAAATTATATACGTTTTAGATAGATGGTTAATACTATGATTCTTTATAAGTTTTTCAGACATCCTTACTATTATTTTATCCTCCTCTCCCCATCTCCTTCTCCTTCCCTAATTAGAGCCCTCACCTTTTTCATTTCTCTATCAGATCTTTTGTACCTCAACCTCACACGGTCACTTTCATCTGAGGTTTCTAGCTCCAAGTCTTTAAATGTGAGTATATAACCTTAAGTAACTGTACATTTCTTTTTAGCACAGTCTTTTCATAAGAAGGGTGAAATGTGTCTGCTGGATTTTCTTTCTTCTTCCATTTCTTTCATAGTTATAGTCATATATTGGCCCTATTATATGCTATTGGCTATTTTCATAACCCTTCAATAGTCTGTCTCACCTTTATATACAGTATATAGATTGCTTCCAAGGGCCTAATTTTCTTAAGTATAAATTTTTATTAATTTAAATATCATAAGGCTATCTCATTCTTATATTTTTAATATAAGAAATGAAATAGCAACATCATTATTGCTTCATGAGAGTCCATATGGAGGTAGAATTTCTTCTTTTTCTTTCTCTAAAAATATTATTCTATTTAACTTTAGCCATACTTCAAATATTTTAGAGCTGCTTGACCTACTTTCTAGGTTCCCATTTATTATCTTGATGTTTCCTTTTAAGGTTTTGTTTAGAGCAGTAATTTCCAAACTTTGGTATATATCAGAATCTCAGATAAAGAACACAGTGGCCCAGGTTCATTAAATTAGGATAGGAGCTGGGTCTTTGTATTTTTATCAAGATCCTGAGGTATTTTTGATTGTACTAACATTTAAGAACCACTGGGTTGATGGTTGGTGAAAAGGTGAAAGTCAGGCAGTCCTTTCCAGCTGAGGGCCACTCTAACTCTGAATAGGAAACACAATCCATCTGTCTAGACTCTGACAATAGCTTCAGAGGCAATGCTACTATCTTGCTAAGTTCCCAACCTAATACTTTCGTAGGGTTTGTGTGCAAGATTTTTTTGTCTAGAGCTGAAGTTGAACATCAGTAGAATATTTTTACAGCACAAGATACTATGGGGAAAAAAATGGCTTATTCTATAGAACTCAGCAAAGAAACATTTTTAAGCCACCTGGACACATTGAAGTAGGTTAAATTAAAACTGTTAAAAGATGTACCTCAGAATTTGCATTTTAAAAAGTACAATATAACCTACAGGGCAGACAATCCATACATCTTTTTATATTGCTGATTCACTACTTTCTATACAATAAAAATTAAATGGCAGTTATTTATTTATTTCTACAACAAAGCATTAACCTAAATTGAAAAGACTGGGTTCGGCAGTCCATAATGCTTTTTGTAACAAGAAAGCAATTATTTCTGATATTTTTTGCTTTCAAAACTCAAGTCTTCATGAGCTTTGTGTCCTAAGCTATGGCTAATATTCAATATAACTCAAGAAGGTACTGCATCACTCCAAAGAGAAACTTCTTCACAGCAAAACATTATTTGCATATTCATAGGATTCCACTTCCAGGCTGAGACATGAGATCTTTTTCTTGCAAACTATTACATCAATAGAAATCTACAAGTAAGCACCAAGAAAAATATGAATAGGGGTATTAAATGGAAAAATGTTCACTAGCCAATACACAGTTCGGTATCAGGTAAAGAGTATGCTCAAATTAAAGTAAAATTTGAATGAAAATAATCATGTTCATTGTTCATATAAATATTTAACTGACAACATTATTATCACTAATTGCTAATACTGATGTAAGAATTTCAGCGTAATGGTTGGGATTTGCTGAAAAAATATACTAGTAGGGCTTTTATTTAATGCTTAAATTTTATCACAGGGGCTATCTTTTTAAAATAAAAATACTACATATAAACCTGGTGCACAGCACATTATTTTTTTCAAAGATCTCTCTAAACCCAATTTTAATCCAGAAATAAGGAATTTTCTGTGAAAATAAAAATATAAAAATTTTGAGCCTGTTTGCCAGAAACTACATTATGCTATTCATTTTACCAGTAACAAATGATCACTGTAGGAGATATTCCTTTAAATATTTGCTTTGAGGATAATTTTATAATCACTGTAAAGCAAATAAATTTTTTAAGAAATCTAACTTGGAGGCGGGGCAAGATGGCTGCGCTGGGAGGACTCTCAATCTGACCAGCAGCACAGCAGGATCTGCACAGTGAAGAGCAATCAGAACTCACAGCCATAAAACAGAGGCGATTGTGTTCCCCAGGTGAGCAGCAGAAACTCCTAAAAAAAAAAAAAAAAAAAAAAAAAAAGGGCAGCCATCCAGGGACTAAACCCAAAAAGCTGAGAAGACCTCCTTCAGGAAAAACCAGCTTTCTGCCAAGAGGATTCTCTCCACCACAGGATCCCCAGGAACCACCAGAAAATAACCCCAAACACCTAAGATAGCACAATGGGTAGAGGCCAGCGTAAAAGCTCAAGCAACAAAAGACAGAGCAATATGGCATCTCCAGAATCCAGTTACCCAGGGGCAAGTAGCCCGGGACACCCCAGCGTAACTGAAATCCAAGAAGATGACGTAACAACTATGCTCATGAAGATGATAACAGAGGAAACAAATAAGAAACGTAAAAGCATAGAGGAAGATAAACTCAAACAGAATATTGCCATCCATAAAGACATAGAGAAAGTTGCAGCCAAACAGTTTATGGCCTTTAGAAAGGAAATGCTTAAAGCACTGAATGAAATAAAAGAAACAGAGTTGAAGGAACTAAAAGAAAAAGAGGAAAGTACAATCAGACAGGTGAAGGAAGTAAACAAAACAATTCAAGACCTGAAGATAGGACTGGAAAAATTAAAGAAAACACAAATGAAGGAAATAATGAAGAAGAAGAATCTAGGGGAAAAAAACAGGAACTAAAGAGATAAGCATAACCAACAGACTACAAGAGAGGGAAGAAAATATCTCAGGTGTAGAAGATCAATGGAAAAAATGGAAGAAATCGATGTATCTGTCAAAGAAAATGTTAAATCTAAAAAATTCCTGACACAGACCGTCCACGAAATCCAAGACAATATGAAAAGACAAAAACTATGAATAATAGGTATAGAGGAAAAAGAAGACTCCCTTCTCCAAGGCCCAGAAAATATTTTCAACAAAATCATTGAAGAAAATTTCCCCAAGTTAAAAGAGAAGCCAATAAGAATACATGAGGCCTACAGAACACCCAACAAATTTGACTAGAAAAGAAAATCCTCCCGCCACATAATAATCAAAACAGTAACTATACAGAACAAAGAAAAAATACTAAAAGCTGCAACAAATTTGACCAGAAAAGAAAATCCTCCCGCCACATAATAATCAAAACAGTAAGTATACAGAACAAAGAAAAAATACTAAAAGCTGCAAGGGAAAAAGGCTAAGTAACATATAATGGCAAACCCATAGAATCACACCTGACTTTTCAAAAGAGACTATGAAAGCCAGAGGGCCTGGACAGATTTCATGCAGACCCCTAAGAGAACATAGATGTCAGCCCAGGCTGCTATACCCTGCAAAGCTCTCAGTCCTCATAGACGGAGAAAACAAGATATTTAATGACAAAAACAAATTTCAACAATACCTACACACAAATCCAGCATTACAGAAGACACTGGAAGGGAAAATACAACCCAAGAAAACTAGCTACTTGCAAGAAAACACAGGAAATAATTAACCTTACTACAGTAAAACAAAGAGCAACCAAGCACACAACCTTATGACCACAGCCAACATCAAATTCAAAGGATCTAACAGCCACTGGTCATTAATCTCTCTCAACATCAATAAAAAGACACAGACTAATAGAATGGATACGTAAACAAAACCCAGCAATCTGTTGCATAAAAGAAACACACCTAAGGCACAAAGATAGACATTACCTGAGGGTAAAGAGTTGGAAGACGACATTCCAAGCAAATGGACCCAAGAAGCAAGCAGGAGTAGCCATTCTACTATCTGATAAAATAGACTTTCAACCAAAATTAATCAAAAGAGATGGGGAAGGACACTACATACTCATCAAGGGAAAATTCCACCAAGGAAGACATCACAATCCTGAACCTCTATGCTCCAAATACAAGAGCACCTACATTTGTTAAAAAAAAATTGATAAAATTTAAACCACATATAGAAAAAAAAATAGTGGGAGACTTCAACACCCTACTCTCAAGAAAGGACAGGTCAACAAAACAGAAATTAAACAAAGAAACAATGTCTCTAACAGAGGTCATGAATCAAATGGACCTCACAGACATTTACAGAACTTTACACCCAAACACAAAAGAATTTACCTTCTTCTCAGCACCTCATGAAACCTTCTCCAAAATAGACCATATAGTTAGTCACAAAGCATGCCTCAACAGATACAAGAAGATTGAAATATTCCCTTGTATCTTGTCTGATCATCATGGAAAAAAGCTGGACCTCAACAATAACAGAAATAGCAAAAAGCCTACACACACATGGAAACTGAACAACTTGTTACTAAATGACAGCTGGGTCAGGGAAGAAATAAAGAAAGAAATTAAAGTCTTCCTAGAAATCAATGAAAATGAAGACACAACATACCCAAACTTGTGGGACACAATGAAAGCAGTGCTAAGAGGAAAGTTCATAGCACTAATTCCCTTCAAGAAGAAATTCGAAACAGCGCATTCAAGCAATCTAATGGCCCACTTAAAAACCCTAGAAAAAGAAGAAGTAGACACACCAAGAAGGAGCAGATGGCTGGAAATAATCAAACTCCGGGCTGAAATCAATCAATTAGAAACAAATAAAACAATTCAAAGAATCAATGAAACCAAGAGCTGGTTCTTTGAGAAAATCAACAAGATCAACAAACCCTTAGCCAAGCTAACTAAAAGGCAGAGAGACACCACCCAAATCAACAAAATCAGAAATGAAAAGGGGGACATAACTACAGACACTGAGGAAATCCAAACAATCATTAGGACTTACTTCAAAAGTCTATATGCCACAAAATTTGAAAATCTAAATGAAATGGAAAATTCTCTTGATCTATTTGACTTACCAAAGCTGAATCAGGACCAGGTAAATCAATTAAACCGTCCTGTATCCCCCAAAGAAATAGAAGCAGTCATCAAAAGTCTCCCATCCAAAAAAAAAGCCCAGGACCAGATGGCTTCAGCGCAGAATTCTACCAGATCTTCAAAGAAGAGCTAACACCAATTCTCTTCAAACTATTCCACAAAATAGAAACAGAAGGAACATTACCAAACTCATTCTATGAAGCCACAGTCACCTTGGTACCTAAACCTCACAAAGACTCAACAAAGAAAGAGAATTTCAGGCCAATCTCCCTTATGAACATTGATGCAAAAATACTTAACAAAATACTTGCAAACCGAATCCAAGAACACATCAAAGCTATTATCCACTATGACCAAGTAGGCTTCATCTCAGGTATGCAGGGGTGGTTCAATATACGGAAATCCATCAATGTGATCCACCATATTAACAAACTGAAAGAAAAAAAACACATAATAATCTCCCTAAATGCTGAAAAAGCATTTGACAAAATCCAACATCCATTCATGTTTAAAGTATTGGAGATATCATGGATACAAGGCACATATCTAAACATAGTAAAGGCGATATACAGCCTTTACTATAGCCAACATCAATCTGAATGGAGAGAAACTTAAAGCAATCCCACTGAAATCAGGGACAAGACAAGGCTGCCCATTCTCTCCATACCTCTTCAACATAGTGCTAGAAATCCTTGCTAGAGCAATAAGACAGTTGAAGGAGATAAAGGGGATATAGATGGGAAAGGAAGAAGTCAAATTATCACTATTTGCAGATGATATGATAGTATAAATGAGTGACCCCAAAAACTCTACCAGGGAACTCCTACAGCTGATGAACAACTTCAGCAAAGTGGCCGGATACAAAATTAACTCAAAAAAATCAGTAGCACTCCTGTATACAAAAGACAAAAGGGCTGAGAAAGAAATTAGGGAAACAACACCCTTCACAATAGCCACAAATGACATAAAGTACCTTAGTGTAACCCTAACCAAGCAAGTCAAAGACTTCGTAGGAACCTGCTACAGAGGGCCTCTGAAAGCCAGAAGAAGAAAACAGGAAACAACCTAGGAACCTGCCACAGAGGGCCTCTGAAAGCCTCTGCCCTGCAGACTATCAAAGCAGATACGGAGCCTGATGGCCAACTGTTGGGCAGAGTGAATGGAATTTTATGTAAGAAGTGGGAAATAGCAAGAGCTGGAGAGGACAGGAACTCCACAAGGAGAGCAACAGAACAAGAAAATTTGAACACAGAGAACTTCCCAGAAACTCATACTCCAACCAAGGACTATTCATGGAGATAACCTAGAACCCCTTCACATATGTAGCCCATGGCAGTTCAGTGTCCAAATGGGTTACATAGTAATGGGAAGAGGGGACTGCTTCTGACATAGTCTGATTGGCCTGCTCTTTGATCACCTCCCCTTGAGGGGGGAGCAGCCTTACCAGACCACAGAAGATGACAATGCAGCCATTTCTGATGAGAACTGATAGTCTAAGATCAGAAAGAAGGAGAGGAAGACCTCCCCTATCAGTGAACTTGGGGAGGGACATGCATGCAGAAAGGGAAGGAAGGGTGGGATCGAGAGGGGAGAAGGGAAGGGCTTATGGGGGTACAAAATGAATGAAGTGTAATTAATAATAATAATAAATATTATAAAAAGATAAAAAAGAAAGAAATAGAAGCATTAACAAAAAAAAGAAATCTAACTTAATTTATTTTCTGCATATTTGAATGTAACTATACTTTGTCCTCAGCCAGTTTACATAAAGTCATTTTAGTGCTTTCTCCAAAGAAAAAGGAAAGGAAGAAATGTGTGTAAAACACCAAAATCCTCAGTGGTTTTGATTTTTAACCATTTAACACTATTTCTATTTGAATGTACACAGAAGCCCTAATTTGGCAGTGTGGTGTAAGTTGAGCATTGGACATCTTTAGGTTACAGATCCTACTAGGGAAATAAATCTTGGACAACTATATCTTGTAAATCTGTTAGTGAGGGAAAACTTTTCCTAGAATCTTGCACAAGGATTCTACTAAGCAAGTGGCAAGAGCTTCCCTGGGACATCTGTAGCCTAAGCATTTTGCTAGTAAAGGAGTTACTAAATCATTTTTGCAGGTAACATTGTTCTGTGGGACCTTCGCAGACCCTCCTGTTGTATAAGATAAGGCACAGGACTTCTAACATAGTTTATATGGGTTGTGTAGTTTATATGGCTTATGTGGTTTATATAGCTTAGGCCTTTTGCTGGGGGAGTTTGCCAGCCACTATTCTAACATTGTGACCTGCCACATATCTACCCCTGTATACCTCCCTCTTACACTCTGGTTCATGACTGATCTTTTTTGTGTCCTCAATTCAGCCTCTGTTGCCCTGCCCTGAAGTTCTGCCCTCAAACTTCCTGCCCCAGCTACTGTCCATCTGATCTTTATTACAACCAATTAGCAGCAAGGCAACAGCTGATACATCTCTAGTTTGCCTTTAGACATAAAGGACTGCCAGACCTTCAAGTATTTGAGAAGGTGAGAAAGGACAAGTATTTTCAAATATAAAACAGGTGAGGGGCCATAGAAATGACAACACCAAAATCCTCCCAGCCCTTAGCTCTCTGCTGGTAGAGAATTAATTATTGAAAGTAGAGACACACCTTCACACAATATGAAGAATAGTCACTCCAACAACATTGATAATTACTGATTTGCGTATTAGGAAAAAAGATGCTCCCCATTGTTTGTTATACAATACAAATTCATTCCCTTAAAAATATTCATGCTATCACATTTTAATATTTTGAAATATAAGTTTGAGCTGATGTTAACACATTTCCTTCAAATAAGTCTGCTTGAAGTCCTAGGCAGATTAAGAATCTAGAACTACACCTCATGGAACCTTCTCCAAAATAGACCATATAGTTGATCACAAAGCAAGCCTCAACAGATACAAGAGAACTGAAGCAATCACTTCTATCCTATCTGACCAACATGGACTAAAGGAGGACTTCAATAACAACAGAAATAGCAAAAAGCCAACACACACATGAAAATTGAACAACTCGCTACTCAATGACAACTGGGTGAGGGGAGCAATAAAAAAAAAAAAATTTAAAGACTTCCTAGAATTCAGTGAAATGAAGGAACAACATACCCAGACTTGTGGGACACAATGAAAGCAGTGCTAAGAGGAAAATTCATAGTGACTTCAAGAAGAAATTTGAAACATCTCATACAAGCAACTTAATAGCTAACCTGAAAGCCCTAGAAATAAAAGAGAAGCAGACATACTCAAGATGAGTAGATGGCTGGAAATAATTAAACTCAGGGCTGAAATCAATAAATTAGAAACAAATAAAACTATTCAAAGCATCAATGAAACCAAGAGCTGATTCTTTGAGAAAATCAACAAGACAAACCCTTAGCCAAAATAACTAAAAAGCAGAGACACTATCCAAATCAACAAAATCAGAAAAGAAAAGGAGGACATAAGAACAGACTCTGAGGAAATCCAAACAATCATTGGGTCTTACTTCAAAAGCCTATATACCGCAAAATTAGAAAATCTAAACGAAATGCACAACTTTCTTATTAGATTCCATTTACCAAATTTAAATCCAGATCAAATAAAGATTGAATAGTCCTATATCACCTAAGCAAATAGAAGTGGTCATTAAAAGTCTCTCATACAAAAAAAGCCCAGGGACATATGATTTCAGTACAGAATTCTACCAGACCTTCAAAGAAGAGCTAATATCAATACTCTTCAAACTATTCCACAAAATAGAAACAGAAGGAACATTACCAAACTCATTCTATGAAGCCACAGTCATCTTGATACCTAAACCTCACAAAGACCCAACAAAGAAAGAGAATTTCAGTCCAATCTCTCTTATAAACATTGATGCAAAAATACTCAATAAAATACTTGCAAACTGAATACAAGAACACGTCAAAGATATCATCCAATATGACCAAGTAGGCTTCATCTCAGGTATGCAGGGGTGGTTCAATATACAGAAATACATCAATGTAATCCACAATATAAACAATCAGAAAGAAAAAGACTACATGATAATCTCCTTAGATGCTCAAAAGGATTTGATAAAATCCAACAAGTCCTGGAGAGATCAGCTATACAAGGCACTTACCTAAACAAAGTAGAGGCAACATACAGCCAGCCTATAGCCAACATCAAACTACAAATTTCCAACACAATTCTTTGCAAACCTTACAAAAAATTCTCAACTTCATGCAGAATAACAAGAAACCCAGAATTGCTAAAACAATCCTCTAAAGTAAAAGACCTTCTAGAGGTATCTCCATGCCTGATCTCAAGGTGTACTATAGAGCAACAATATAAAAATTGCCTGATAGTGGCATAGAAACAGAATGGTGGATCAATGGAATAGAATAGAAGACCCAGAAATAAACCTACACACTTATGGACACCAGATTTTTGACAAAGATGCCAAAACCATACAAGGGAAAAAAGACAGCATCTTTAACAAATGGTGCTGGTCTAACTGATTATCTACTTGTAGATAAATTCAAATAGATCCATATTCATCACCCTGCACAAAATTAAAGTCCAAGTGGATCAAAGACCTCAATATAAAACCAAACACACTAAATCTTTTAGAAGAAAAAGTGGAGAAGACTCTTGAACTCTGGCACAAGACACAACTTCCTGAATAGAACACCACCAGCACAGGCTCTAAGATCAATAATCAGCAAATGGGACCTCTTGAAATTGAAAAGTTTCTGTATAGCAAAGGACACAGTAATCAGAACAAAACGACAGCTTACAGATTGGGAAAGGATCTTCACCAACCCTATATCTGACAGAGGACTGATATCCAGAATATATAAAGAACTTAAGAAGTTAAACAACAATAAATCAAGTAATCCAAGTGAAAAATGGGGTACAGAGCTAAACAGAGATTCTCAATAGAGGAACATCAAATGGCAAATAAACACTTAAAGAAATGATCAACATCCTTAGTCATCAAGGCAATGCAAATCAAAACGACCCTGAGATTTCACTTTACACCCATCAGAATGGCTAGGACCAAAAAAACTCAAGAACAACAGTTGTTGGAGAAGAGTGGAGAAAAAGGAACACTACTCCATTGCTGGTGGGAATGTAAACTTGTACAACCACTTTGGAAATAAATCTGGTGCTTTCTCAGACAATTAGGAACAGTGCTACCTCAAGATCCAGCTATACCACTCCTAGGCTTATATTCAAAAGATGCTCAAGTACACTATAAGGACAGTTGCTCAACCATGTTCATAGCAGCTTTATTTGTAATAGCCAGAAGCTGGAAACAACCCAGATGTCCCTCCATTGAGTAATGGATACAGAAATCATGGTACATTTACACAGTGGAATACTACTCAGCCATTAAAAACAAGAAAATCATGAAATTTGCAGGCTAATGTGGGATCTATAAAAGATCATCCTGAGTGAGTTATCCTAGAAGCAGAAAGACACACATGGTATATACTCACTTATACGTGAGAATTAGACATGTAATATAGGATAATTATACTAAAATCTGTATACCTAAGGAAGCTAATCAAGGAGTACCCTGGATAAGATGCTAATCTTCATTCAGAAAAGCAAATGGGATGAACATCAGAAGAGGGAGAAAACAGGGAACAGAGCAGCAGCCTACCACAGAGAGCCTCTGAAAGATTCTGCCCAACAGGGTATCAAAACATATGCTGAGACTCATAGGCAAACTTTGGGCAGAGTGCAGGGAATCTTAGGAAAGAAAAAGGATATAGAAATAACTGGAAAGGACAGGAGCTCCACAGAGAGAACAGAACCAAAAAATCTGGGCATAGGGGTCTTTTGTGAGACTGATACTCTAACCAGGAACCATGCATGGAGATAACCTAGAACCCCTGCACAGATGTAGCCCATGAAAACTCAGTGTCCAAAAAGGTTCCCCAGTAATAGGAACAGGGACTGTCTCTGACATGAACTCAGGGGCTGGCTCTCTGATCACCTCCCCCTGAGGGTAGAGAAGCCTTACCAGTCCACAGAGAAAGATAATGAAGTCAGTCCTGATGAGACCTGATAGGCTAGGGTCAGAGGGAAGGGGAGGAGGACCTCCCCCATCAGTGGACTGGGGGAGGGGCATAGGAGAAGAAGAGGGATGAAGGGTGGGATTATGAGGGGATAGGGGAGAAACTTCAGCTGGGATACAAAGTGAATAAACTGTATTTAATAAAAAGAAAAGAAAAGAATCTATTGACTAACTAGGTGTGATTGTACGTGCCTTTAATACTAGCATTTTACAAGTACAGAGAGATGGATCTCTGAGTTCAAGGCTAGCCTTGTCTACAAAGTGAGTTTCAGGCCAGTTAAGACATAAATTAAGAATTTTTTCCCAAAACAAAAACAAAATTAGAGAGAGTTTTTGCAGTCTGCAACAATGCTGACTTGTGAGGCCCTAGCTTTCAGTTTATCAGTTTATCACATTAGACTCAGAGCCCCTTTATCCTTACACTTTAACCTCATGACCCCAAGGGAAACCAGTTTCAGAGTCAGCAAAGTACTTTGTGTTTCCATCTTTGAGATCCAGCAAAGGCAAGACAGTGCTTCAGCCTTGAGAGAGAGAGAGTTTGAAGGCAATAGCCATTATGTTAACTTGCTACTTAGCCACACTACATTTATCTTATAGTTTATGTGGGTTCTTTGGGAAGCACGACATAGTTCTAAATTCCATTTCTGAGCCAAAGAAACTTTGTGATCCTCTCCTTAGACCATGCATAAACGACTGCATTTGTGCATGGCAGGTACAAGTCTATTGTCTTCTACTATCAGGACACGTTACATTTTCTCTGCATGTCCAGAATATTTCTCTCAATGTCAAACTCTTATTTCCTTGCTAAGACTTTTCCACATACAGGCCAAAAGTGAGAAACTAGGCTTATATTTAAATAGACTACATAGTTAAACTCTTACTGTCATTCTAAAGTGCTAAGTTCAAAGTATTAACTATATCTTTTAAAAATAAAATGACCAACTCAAGTTATATATGAATGAAATATATAAATATCTGATTTGTACTTTTTTAAAAAATAAAAGTATATCAATTAGTTGTCTAATACAAAATAGTCAGTCCTAAAAACATACATATATAAGTCACTTCATATGGACTGAGAAGGTTGTATTTCTGTATGTAGGAGTGCATTTAAATATATTCATATAATATTTAACAACAATTAATTAAAAAAACACCATGGATTTGAAATACAGCAAGGGGGGCATACAAGAGAGCTTGGAAAGAATAAAGAGAAGGGGGAAGTAATGTAACATTATTATAATCTCAAAAAAGAGATAACAGAAAATAAGAGATTTTTAATTAAATTTTTAATTTTTAATATTAGTTACATTTTATTAGCTTTGTATCCCAGCTGTATCCTGCTCCCTCATTCCCTCCCAATCCCACCCTCCCTCCCTCATCTTCTCCATATCTCTTTCCAAGCCCACTGATAGGAGAGGACCTCCTCCCTTTTCATCTGACCCTAGCTTATCAGGTACCTTCAGGCCTGGTTACAAAGTCCTCCTCTGTGGTCTAGCAGGGCTGCTCCTCCCTCGGGTGGGGGGAAAGCAAAGAGCCAGCCATTGAGTTCATGTCAGAAATAGTCCTTGTTCCCCTTACTAGGGAAAAACAATTGGTTACTGAGCTTCCACGGGCTACATCCGAGCAGAGGTTCTAGGTTATACAGTCCTTGGTTGGAGATACAGTCTCATAAAAGACCCCTGTGCCCAGATGTATTTGGTCCTTGTGGAGCTCCTGTCCTCTCCAGGTCATACTAACTCCCCCTTCTTTCATTTGATTCCATGTACTCTGACAAAGGTTTGGTTATGAGTCTCAGTAACTGCTTTGATACACTGCTAGGTAGAGACTTTCAGAGGCCCTCAGTGGTAGGCTCCTGTTACTTGTTTTCTCCTACATGCAATATCCATCCCATTTGTCTTTCTAAGTGATCATTGATCATCTTATTCAGGGTCCTCTTTCTTCTTTATCTTCTTTAAGTGTACAGATTTCAGTATGTTTATCCTATCTTATAGGTCTAGTTCCCACTTATAAGTGAGTATATACCATGTGTGTCTTTCTCCTTCTGGGATACCTCACTCAAAATTATCTTTTCTAGATCCCACCATTTGCCTGCAAGACTCTAACCAAGCAAGTGAAAGACCTGTTTGAGAAAAACTTCAAGTCTCTGAAGAAAGAAATTGAAGAAGATATCAGAAGATGGAAAGATCTCCCATGTTCATGGATTGGTAGTATTTACATAGTGAAAATGGCCATCCTGCCAAAAGCAATCTACAGATTCAGTGCAATTCCCATCAAAATACCAACACAATTCTTTACAGACCTTGAAAGAAAAATTCTCAACTTCACATGGAATAACAAAAAAACAAAAACAAAACAAACAAACAAAAAACAGAATTTCTAAAACGATCCTGTACAACAACAGATCATCTGGAGGTATCTCCATCCCTGATCTCAAGCTGTACTACAGAGCAATAGTAATAAAAGCCGCATGGTACTGGCATAGAAACAGAAAGGAGGATCAATGGAACCGAGTAGAAGACCCAGAAATAAGCCCAAACACCTATGAATATCTGATTTTTGACAAAGAAGCCAAAACCATCCAATGGAAAAAAGACAGCATCTTCAACAAATGGTGCTGGTCTAACTGGATGTCTACATGCAGAAAAATGAAAACAGATCCATATTTATCACCCTGCATAAAATAAGACATTTTTAACATCTTCTAATTTAAATTATTCTTGAAAGTATATTAGTAACCTATGTCATAATAAACTGCAGGTCTTTTATATATATTTTACAGGAATATTATTCAGCAAAAATTCACTTTTTATTCCAAAAATTTTATTATTAATTCTCAGAAGAAATAAGTGTCTTTACCATTGATAAGTACATTAAAAGTTACCTTTCATGTAGCAGTTGCCATTTCATAGATGAAATAAAAACAGAAACTTTCATACTTGGATGTCAAAAAAGATGTTTCAGATCTGGCATTTACTTACTTAAAATATAAACTTATTTTTAGACCACTCTTGGATAAGACTACTATAACTTTAAATGCTAAATTCTTTACCCACCAAGATTTGAAAATGCCAAATTATTTGGGACTAAGAACCATGGAGAATGTTTTTGTTGGTTGAGTATCTAAAATAAAAAAAAAAATAATTAAAGATGGAAATTATTCCAAAAACAAAGTCTGTATATGTATAAGTGAATGTTAGCATATGATTATCTGTAATCTCAATAATTATGGCAGACAGTAGTTATTGTCATTAGATGCCAGTGTTGTTGAAAGGCTACTTGGTAATCCATACTAGAGTGCTTTGTTTGTGGTTAGGAATATTTTGTGAATACCATTGCTCTGCCTCCTGCACAGAGGAGTGTCCCAACTTTTTTTTCTTTTCTTTTTTTTCTTTATTAATTACACTTTATTCACTTTGTATCCCCCCTGTGGTTCCCTCTCTCCTCCCTCCCAATCCCTCCCTTCCTCCACCCTCTGCATGCATGCCCCTCCCCAAGTCCAGTGATAGGGGAGGACTTCTTTTCCTTCCTTCTGATCCTAGTCAATTAGGTCTCATCAGGAGTGGTTGCGTTGTCTTCTTCTGTGGCCTGGTAATGCTGCTTCCCCCTCATGGGAAACATTATAAAGTTTGCAACAACATGTTTACCACACAACCCAAAAGATCTCAGTGTGCCAGTGGAAGGCAAAGTGAAGAATATATTTGGTCTCTGCCAGTCTGAGATTCTGGTCACCGTAAGATGCTGGTATAAGCTGTTAACTTTTAACATATAATGTTTCCTGACCTTATCGTCATGAAGGAACTATTTAATTTATAAATGAAAGGGTTAAAGTGTGTAAATTACTGTTGCTAATGAGATAGTGTCTCACTTGCTTTTTGTTGCTATGATGAAACGACATGATCAGAGGAACTTACAGAAGGGTTTACTTCTGTAAACCACTTCAGAGTAGGAGTCCAGAGTGGTGAGAAAGGCATGGCATGAGGCCGCTGCAGTGGGAAGCTGAGATCAGCTCTAAGCACACACATAAGGGAAAGAAGGTGACCTGGAAGTGAGGTGAGACTATGAACTCTCAAAGTCTACCCTGTGGATGTACTTCTTGCAGCCAGGCACTGCCTCCTAAAGGTTGTACAACTCCCAAAATGTACCCACAGAGTAGGTACCAATTCTGCTCCATGTAAGCTCATGTGGGTTACTTTTCATTCAAACTGACATACTGGGGGAGGATTTCAGAAAACTGATCACTGAAAACATATTTCTAAACTCCCCCAAGAGACAGCAAAGCAGGGAAGAAACAGGAGGGTTTTACTGGAATAATTTAATGATCTGATTACAGCCTGCCACATTCAAATGTAAACAAGCAGGTAAACTGAGGAAGTCTGTATTTTGTCAGCGAATAAGGCATTTGTAGGACAATATGAACTATTAGACATTTCTTTTTAGATAAGTATCCTACTTAAGGCGGTTTTACTAAAAACTAAAATATTAATATATTTTACATAAATATGTTCTCTAGTGTAAGAAGTTTTTTGTATTGTTGGTTTCCAATAAAAGCATCAAGTAAAATGGAAGTTAGGATCATTATGTGAATCTACAAACTAACTTGAGATAGCATCATGTTGAACCACAAACAACCATTTCACTACTTAGTTACTTTCTCATTAAGATAGTCTTCATAATTTATAAATAATAAAGGATGCTTCAATTTTGTTTTAAACTTTATATAACAGAGTATTGTATTATATATCTTCTCTTCTACCTCTAGTATCAATTCTGTTTGTAACAAACTCTCCTCTGTTATGCCTTTTTCAAAAGTTAAGAGATATAATTACTGCACTCAAAATTTGCAACTTGAGTTTCTAGTTGTATTAATGCTATTTCTTCAGGCAGAGTATCTCCTACTGTATTCAACAACCATTTGTAATATGATGCAATGTATGAAACCCAGATGGAAATGAAAACAGTTTAAAAAAATGTGGTGAGTGCTCACTTTGGCAGTACATATACTAAAATTTGGAACGATACAGAGATTAGCATGGCCCCTGCACAAGGATGACATGCAAATTCATGAAGCGTTTCATATTTTTTCTGAACATCTATGCCCCAAATACACGGGCATGAACATTTGTAAAAGAAACATAAATAAAACTTAAACAACACATAGATCCCCATACATTAATAGTGGGAGACTTCAACACCCCACTCTCAACAAAGGACAGGTCAACAAAACAGAAATTGAACAAAGAAACAATGTCTCTAACAGAAGTCATGAATCAAATGTACCTAACAGACATTTACAGAACCTTACACCCAAACACAAAAGAATTTACCTTCTTCTCAGCACCCCATGGAACCTTCTCCAAAGTAGAACATATGGTTGTTCACAAAGCAAGCCTTGACAGATACAAGAAGATTGAAATAATCCCTTGCATCTTGTCTGATCACCATGGAATAAAGCTGGACCTCAAGAACAATAGAAATGGCAAAAAGCCTACACACATATGGAAACTAAACAACTTGCTACTCAATGAGAGTTGGGTCAGGGAAGAAATAAAGAAAGAAACTAAAGTCTTCCTAGAATTCAATGAAAATGAAGACACAACATACCCAGAATTATGAGACACAATGAAAGCAGTGCTAAGAGGAAATTTCATAGCACTAAGTGCTTTCAAGAAGAAATTCAAGACATCTCATTCAAGCAACTGAATGGCTCACCTAAAAAGCCTAGAAAAAAAGGAAGCAGACACACCAAAAAGGAGTAGACAACTGGAAATAATCAAACTCAAGGCTGAAATCAACAAATTAGAAACAAATAAAACAATTCAAAGAATCAATGAAACCAAGAGCTAGTTTTTTGAGAATATCAACAAGATAGACAAACCATTAGCCAAGCTAACTAAAAAGCACAGAGACACTATCCAAATCAACAAAATCAGAAATGAAAAGGGGGGACATAACTACAGACACTGAGGAAATCCAAACAATCATTAGGACTTACTTCAAAAGCCTATATGCCACAAAACTTGAAAAGCTAAATGAAATGGACAATTGTCTAGAGTGATTCCACTTACCAAAGCTGAATCAAGACCAGGTAAACAAATTAAAAAGTGTTATGTCCCCTAAGGAAATAGAAGCAGTCATCAAAAGTCTCCCATCCAAAAAAAGCCCAGGACCAGATGATTTCAGTGCAGAATACTACCAGACTTTCAAAGAAGAGCTAACTCCAGTTGTCTTCAAACTATTCCACAAAATAGAAACAGAAGGAACACACCAAACTCATTCTATGAAGCCACAGTCACCTTGGTACCTAAACTTCACAAAGACCCAACAGAGAAAGAGAATTTCAGGCCAATCTCCCTTATGAACATTGATGAAAAATATTCAACAAAATACTTGCAAACCGAATACAAGAACATATCAAAAATATCATCCACTATGATCAAGTAGGCTTCATCCCAGGTATACAGGGGTGGTACAGTATATGAAAATCCATCAATGTAATCCACCGTATTAACAAACTGAAAGGAAAAAAAAACACATGATAATCTCCTTAGATGATGAAAAAGCACTTGACAAAATCCAACACACATTCATGTTTAAAGTATTGGATCAGGGATACAAGGCACATATCTAAACAAAGTAAAAGCAATACACAGCAAGCCTATTGCCAAAATCAAAGTGAACGGAGAGAAGCTTAAAGCAATCCCACTGAAATCAGGGACAAGGAAAGGCTGACCACTCACTCCATATCTCTTCAAGATAGTTCTGGAAGTCTTTGCTAGAGCAATAAGAGAGTTGAAGGAGATCAAGGGGATACAAATTGGAAAGGAAGAAGTCAAATTATCACTATTTGCAGATGATATGATAGTATATATGAGTGACCCCAAAAACTCTACCAGGTAATTCATACAGCTGATAAACACCTTCAGCAAAGTGACCAGATACAAAATTAACTCAAAAAAATCAGTAGCACTCCTGTGTACAAAAGACAAAAAGGCTGAGAAAGAAATTAGGGAAACAACACCATTCACAATAGCCACAAATGACATAAAGTACCTTGGTGTAACCCTAACCAAGCAAGTCAAAGACTTGTATGAAAAAAAAATCCAGTCTCTGAAAAAATAATTAGAAGAAGATATGAGAAGATGGAAAGATCTCCCATGCTCATGGCTTGGCAGAATTTACATAGTAAAAATGGCCATCTTACCAAAAGCAATCTACAGATTCAATGCAATTCCCTTCAAATTACCAACACAATTCTTTACAGACCTTGAAAGACAGATTCTCACCTTCACATGCAATAACAAGAAACCCAGAATTGCTAAAACAATCCTCTACAGTAAAGGATCTTCTGGAGGTATCTCCATCCCTGATCTCAAGCTGTACTATAGAGCAACAATAATAAAAACTGCATGGTACTGGCATAGAAACAGAATGGTGGATCAATGGAATTGAATAGAAGACCCAGAAATAAACCCACACACTTATGGACACCTGATTTTTGACAAAGATGCCAAAACCATGCAATGGAAAAAAAGATAGCATCTTCAACAAATGGTGCTGTTCTAACTGGATATCTACATGTAGAAAAATGCAAATAGATCCATACTTATCACCCTGCACAAAACTAAAGTCCAAGTGGATCAAAGACCTCAATATAAAACCAGACATATTAAATCAGTTAGAAGAAAAATTGGGGAAGAGCTTTGAAATCATTGGCAGAGGAGACAACTTCCTGAACAGAACACCAACAGCACAGGCTCTTAGAGCAACAATAAATAAATGGGACCTCATGAAACTGAAAAGCTTCTGTAAAGCAAAGGACACTGTTGTCAGAAAAAAAAATCAACAGCCTACAGAATGGGAAAGAATCTTCACCAATCCTCTATCTGACAGAGGGCTTAATATCCAGTATATATAAAGAACTAAAGAAGCTGAAAAGCAACAAATCAAGTAATCCAATTAAAAAATGGGGTACAGAGCTAAACAGAGAATTCTTGATAGAGGAATATTGAATGGCAGAGAAACACTTAATAAATGCTCAACTTCATTAGCCATCAGGGAAATGCCAATCAAAACGACCCTGAGATTTCACCTTAACCCATCAGAATGGCCAAGATCAAATATCAAGCGACAACATATGCTGAAGAGGTTATGGAGAAAGGGGAATCCTCTTCCACTGCTGGTGGGAATGTAAACTTGTACAACCACTCTGGAAATCAATCTGGCACTTTGTCAGACAACTAGGGATAGCACTTCCTCAAGATCTAGCTATACCACTCTTAGGTACATATCCAAAAGAGGCTCAAGTACACAATAAGGACATTTGTTCAACCATGTTTGTAGCAGCTTTATTTGTAATAGAATGGATACAGAAATTGTGGTACATCTACACAATGGAATATTACTCACCAATAAAAGACAAGGAAATCAAGAAATTTACAAGTAAATGGGAGGGGGAACTGGAAAAGATCATCTGAGTGAGCTATCCCAGAAGCAGAAAGACACACACAGTATATACTCACTCATATAGACATATAATATAGGATAAACCTACTAAAATCTGTACACCTAAAGAAACTAATCAAGAAGGATGACTCTGGCTAAGATGTTCAATCCTCATCCAGAAAGGCAAAGAGGATGGACATCAGAGGAAGGAGCAAACAGGGAACAAATTAGGAGCCTGCCACAGAGGGCCTCTGAAAGGCTCCAATCTGCACAAAGCAGATGCTGAGACTTATGGCCAGCCGTTGGGCAGAGTGCAGGGAATCTTATGAAAGAAGTGGGAAATAATAAGATCTGGAGAAGACAGAGCTCCACAAGGAGAGCAACAGAACCAAAATATCTGGACACAGGTGTCTTTCATTAGACTGATACTCCAACCAAGTACCAAGATAACCTAGAACCCCTGCACAGATGTAGCCCATGGCAGTTCAGTGTCCTAGTGGGTTCCATAATAATTGCAACAGGTACTGTCTCTGACATGAACTGATTGGCCTGCTCTTTGGTCACCTCACCCTGATGGGGGAGCAGCCCTACCAGGCCACAGAGGAACACAATGCAGTCTATCAGGTTTCCTGATGAAACCTGATAGACTAGGATCAGAAGAAAGGAAAAGAAGACCTCCCCTATCAGTGGACTTTGGGATGGGCATAAGTGGAGAAGGAGAAGGAAGAGAACAATTGCGAGGGGAGGAGGAAGGGGGCTACAAGGGGGATACAAAGTGGATAAAGTGTAATTAATAAAAAAATTTAAAAAATAAAGCTTCACAATAAAAAAATGTGTTGAAAACTATCTCATTTGCCAATGGTTTACAGAATCATTGTTTTAAAAGTAAATTTTATGTTTATAGCATTTTCTCTGTATGTTTGTCCTGTGTACCACATAGATGCCTGGTGCCAGTAGAGGTCAGAAAAGGATATAGGATTCCCTGAACTGGAGTTACAGTTAGTTATGGGCTACCGTGTGGTTGCTTGGATTCAAAACTGGGTCATCTGGAAAAACACACAATGCTTTTAACTACTGAGCCAGCCACAATGCTTTTAACCACAGAATATTTATTGCAGCAGTTGTTCTTAATGTCTATCCATAGCAACAAAATATTGTAGCTTTTTTAAAACTGATATCAAATCATTTATGTTTTTGGCAACGGAAATCCAACTGAGACAGCTGAAATAACAAAGTGGACTTATTGGTTCAATACATTTTCAACTAACAAAAAGAAGACTTCAAAAAATGGAATGTTTCACTGACAAAAATATCAAAACAAAGTTGATTTATTTCCTTGATCTCTGTTTTTTGTTGTCTATATCATCATCATCACCATCATCATCATCAACATCATCATCACCTAAATGCCACAGATGATATTTCCTGTCCTGGCAAAAATGACAGTAAAAAGAGAAAGCTAGAGTCAGGCACCATGATACACACCGAAATCCCAATATTTAAAAGATAAGATCAAGGCCAACCAGTGCTAACCAACAAGAACCTGATTTAAAAGATAGAAAACAGAATGCTAGAAGAGTGCTAGAGAATGAAAGGGATGGGAGAGAAAGAGAGGAAGAGAAAGAGGTACGAGAGGGGAAGATGGACTTTGAAAGTTATCCCCTGAAACCTGTGGAAAACTATTTTTTAAAATGTCTCCCAAATGTAGCCAAGCAGTGCATGCCTTTAATCCCAGAACTCAGGAGGCAGAGGCAGATGAAGCTCCAGATCAAGGCAAGCCTGGACATAGTGAGTGCCGGGACATCTCCTCTTTTAACTTACGTAACTCCAAAAGTTTTATATAAAAAGAATACTCAGTAATATATCAAAATTGTTTCATTAGTTGTAATACATTTACCATCTCAAAGCAAGATATTAACAATAAGAAGAAAGAGTGGGCAGGAGGGAGCATGGAGGAAGAAGGATAATTCCGATGACATGTTTCTATAAACCTTAAATAGTTCTTAAATATAAATTCTACTTTTGAGATTTATTTAATTTTATGTGTATGCATGAAGTCTATTGTATTAAGTCTAATCAGAATTCTCAGGCAGCTGAAGTTTTGTTTACAGTACATTCCAGAATTAAATTTTACATCATCTCATTTAAAGCATGAATTTCTAAATTTATTCTTAGGTGATTTCTTCATCTTTTCTTTAACAGCAGTGAGTATTGTGATATGAATATGATGACACTCCACATTGACTAGCCTTTTAAGCCATTTCCATGCAGGATAAAGCATATTTATTACCTCTTCATTCCCACATCAATATTATTCAATTTTACTTCTCAATGAACTTATACAAATACATGTAACATAATAAAGGTTATGTTGAATTATGTATCTTCTGACATGTTCTGACTGTAATTGGTCAAAAATTAAAGACATGAAAATAATAAAAGAAGAATGAGGAATATATCCAAAATGTTTATAAGCAATTCTCTATCACTTTTTTATTTGTTTGGCTTTGCATACAAAAAATGTGGGTCTTACGTTTATAATATTTTTATAAGTAGGAGAATATCAATATCCTGTGGTGTAAATAGCCCGAGCTGAGTGCAAACAAAGGCTTCCGGAGGCTGCGTGGTACAGAGCCAATGCACTTATACATTTCACTCCCAACAAAAGATATCAGGGCTAACAAAATTGTTTAATTTGCATAGGCAGGATGAACCTTGGGCCTATGCAAGTTATTCTATGAGCTTTATGCTCTAGAGAGATACTTTTTCTCCATTTACGCTGAAGTAGGAGTTAGCGTCTAGTTTATTTCCAGTGCATAATATATGTGAAAATGTGCTCACAAATTAAAGGAATTATTGTAACACAAGTTTGCCTTAAGACATATAGGCTCTCAAGTTAAACAGGAATTATATTCTTTAGCTAACAGATTTATGGAATGTAATGAAATTTAGCTACCAGGTTTTAAGAATAAACTGAATAGTCTATTTCAGTGGAGACTCTGAAAAAATAAGTAGGAGACAGTGTTGAGGAAGAACAATGAAGGGGTTTGAACCATAGTCATGTCTGACCCATAGCTACCTGTCTCTGAAATTTCAGTTTCTTTATCTGCTGAGTAGTAATTCAAGGCTCTACTATTACTGGGATCAAATTATAAACTAGACATCACTAGACAGTAATGTATTTTTGCTTCTCAGCACTAACTACATTAATTTAAAATGACATGCAGGACTGACCTGCCTGGACACATGTAACAGAGTGAGGTGGGTAGTCTAAGATATTGGATATATGTGAGTGAAGAAAGTCTTTGTTCAAATCTCTCTGTACCCAGGCAAGTGTTCTAGAAAGGCTTATTGAGTTGCTCCATCACTGTTTTTATGATAGTCATCAAATCTGTTCAAAATACCAATGCTAGTTCCAACTAAATTAATTTTAAATATTATGAGTAGTATTTTAAATAACAAGTTAGAGGAATACCCCAACCACTGAGAATATCTGATCCAGAGAGGGACAGACTGTTTTTTGTTTGTTTGCTTGTTTGTTTGTTTGTTTGTTTTTCCCTTGAGATATAGCCAGGAGGCTCTTTCACATCTGTAGGATGAGTGGTGTGCTAAACTTATCATGCCTGCTTGCCTTTGTTTTTATAAAAATCCTCTTGGGAAATGCAAAGAAAAATTTAAGTCTTCCACCTGTGCAAAAACTATGGAAAGAATGCAAATCTAGATAATGGGATGAATTTATATCACTGTTTATAAGTCAGCACATAAAGCATGGATAGCGGGTAGTTGAGTGTTCCTGTTTATGTGAAGGTCAGAGGACAACTTAAGAAAGTTGGTTCTCCAAAGAAGAAAAGGAGAGGGAATGACTCATCACCAACTGTTTATTAACAAATCACTAATGGCATTATTTAAGTATTATTTAAATAATATTCTACTGTTTAACCTCAAAAAAAAAAAAAAGATACAATGGGTTCTCTCCTTCTGCCGCATGGGTTCTTGGAACTGACGTCTGATCATCAGGCTTGTCAGCAGGTACTTTTACCCACTGAGCCATCTTGCTGATCATTTATTGTTATTATTATTACTGTTATTATTATTATTATTATTATTAGTTTTTACCTTGTTTGTCTTTCCTTTACCATGAAGTCTTTGACTGCAGAGTCTTGTTTTATGAATTCTTTGTCTTGCTGGCCCTAAGTATATGTTCTGGCATATTACATTCACCTTCATGACTTTTTGATGCATATGCTTAAAAATGTGTGTTTCCCCATAAAAATTACATGTTGAAATTTGGGTACCCCTGGAGATACATTGGTAGATAGAACCTTCAAAAGGGATTAATTACACAAGATCGAATATGAAGCAAGATTGTCCAATTTGTTTCTTTCTTGTATGTTTCTGTTTGATTTTTATCATTTCCTAACCTTTCAGAAGTCAAAAAAAAAAAATGCTGAGACTGTGCTTTTGGAAGTCTAGAGCCATAAATCAAAATACACCCATTTACTTACATCTTACATAGCCTCGGATGTTCTCTTTTAACAAAAGAAAATATCCTATTAAAATGTCCAAATAAGAAAGATTAATATTATATACTATCTTAGCTACTTTCTTTTTGTTATAATAATACAACTTAAAAAAAGAAAGGTTTCCTTTCTCCACATTCTCTCCAGCATGTGTTGTCACTTGTTGATCTTAGCCATTGTGATGGGTGTAAGGTGAAATCTAGGCTCATTTTGATTTGCATTTCCCTGATAGCTAAGGATGATGAATATTTCTTTAAGTGTTTCTCTGTCATTTGATATTCTATTGAGAAATCTCTATTTAGTTCTGTACCCCATTGTTTAACTGGATTACTTGATTTGTTGTTGTTTAACTTCTTGAGTTCTTTATATATTCTGGATATTAGCCCTCTGTCAGATACAGGGTTGGTGAAGATCCTTTCACAGTCTGTAGGCTGTCGTTTTGTTCTGATTACTGTGTCCTTTGCTTTACAGAAGCTTTTCAATTTCATGAGGTCCCATTTACTGATTGTTGATCTTAGAGTCTGTGTGTTGGTGTTCTAGTCAGGAAGTTGTCTCTTGTGCCAATGAGTTCAAGACTATTCCCCACTTTTTCTTCTAAAAGATGTAGTGTGTGTGGTTTTATACTGAGGTCTTTGATCCACTTGGACTTTAATTTTGTGCAGGGTGATAAATATGGATCTATTTGAATTTATCTGCAAGTAGATATTCAGTTAGATCAGCACCATTTGTTAAAGATGCTATCTTTTTTTCCCTTGTATGGTTTTGACATCTTTGTCAAAAATCTGGTGTCCATTCCATAAGTGTGTAGGTTTATTTCTGGGTCTTCTATTCTATTCCATTAATCCACCATTCTGTTTCTATGTCAGCACCATGCGGGGAATGTAAACTTGTACAACCACTTTGAAATCAATTTGGTGATTCCTCAGAAAATTAGGAATAGTACTACCTCAAGATACAGTTATACTACTCCTGGGAATATATCCAAAATATGCTCAAATATACAATAAGGATATTTGCTCAACAATGTTCATAGCAGTTTTATTCATAATAGCCAGAAGCTGGAAACAACCTAGATGTCCCTCAATGAAGGAATGGATACAGAAATTGTGGTACATTTACAGAATGGAATACTACTCAGCAATTAAAAACAAGGAAATCATGAAATTTGCAGGCAAATGGGGGGGGATCTAGAAAAGACCATCCAGAGTGAGGTGTCCCAGAAGCAGAAAGACACACATGGTATATACTCACTTATAATTGGATACTACCCCTATAAGATAGGATAAACATACTACAATCTGTACACCTAAAGAAGATAAACAAGAAGGAGGACCCAGGTTAAGGTGATCAATCCTTATTTACAGAGACAAATAGATGGACATTGGAAGTAGGAGAAAACAAGAATCAGGACAGGAGCCTATCATAAAGGGCCTCAGAATGACTCTGCGTAGCAGTGTATCAAAGGAGATGCTGAGACTCATGGCCAAACTTTGGGCAGAGTGCAGGGAATCATATGAAAGAAGAGGGAGTCAAAGCAACTGATGAGACTCAGCCAAACTTTGGGCAGAGTGCAGGGAATCTTAGGAAAGAAGTGGGAGATAAAAAGACCTGATGGGGACAGGTGCTCTAGAAGAAGAGCAACAGAACCAAAAAATCTGTTTGAGGGGTCTTTTCTGAGATTAATACTCAGGTCCTGATGAGACCTGATAAACTAGGGTTAGAAGGAAGGGGAGGACCTCCCATATCAGTGGACTGGGGAGGGGCATAAGAGAAGAAGAGGGAAGAAAGGTGGGATAGAGAGGGGACAAGAAGACAAGGGAGGTGGCTACAGCTAGTATACAAAGTGAATAAACTGTAATTAATAAAAAATTAATTAACTTTAAAAAAAGTTGATTTTGGCTAACAGTTCCAAAAGGCTCCAGTCTGTCATGATGGCACAGAAAACATGGCACCAAGCAAGGAATCCATGGTGGCAAAAGCAAGAGGCTAGCTGGCTGCATTGCATCCATGCATAGAAAGTACGGCATGAAAAGGAAGTAGAACCAGACCATAGGCCAATTCTAGGGGCCTACTTCCTTCAATTTGAAGAACCACTTCCTGTAAGTTCCACAACCTTCCAGAATACCACTAGCTTGGGCACAGATATTCAAATGTGAGCCTATGAGAGATATTTCACATTCAAACCACAGTAAAAGCTATACTACCTGCAAATTTTATCTGACCGTAACATTTTTTTTTATTAATTACAGTTTATTCATTTTGTATCCCAGCTGTAGCCTCTTCCCTTATTCCCTCCCAATCCCATCAACATACCCTCATCACTTTCCTTGCTCCTTCCCTAGTCTACTGATAGGGGAGGGAGGTCCTCCTCCCCTTCCTCTGACCAGAGCTTATGATGTCTCATCATGACTGGCTGCATTGTCTTCCTCTGTGGCCTAGTAAGGCTATTTCCCCCTCGGGGGAGGTGATCAAACAGCCAGCCACTGAATTCATTTCAGAGACAGTCCCTGTTCCCATTATTATGGAAACCACTTGGATATTGAAGTGTCATAGGCTACCACTGTGCAGGGATTCTAGCTCATGCATGGTCCTTGGTTGGAGTATCAGTCTCAGAAAAGCCCCTCAGGCCAGATTTTTGGTTTTGTTGCTCTTCTTGTAGAACACCTGTCCCCTCCAGGTCTTTCTATCTCCCCCTTCTTTCCTAAGATTCCTTGCACTCTGCACAAAGTTTGGTTATGAGCCTCAGCATCTGCTTTGATAGGCTGCTAGGTAGAGTCTTTCAGAGGCCCTCTGTGGTAGGCTTCTATCCTGTTCCGTTTTCTCCCTCCTCTGATGTCCATCCCGTTTGCTTTTCTGAATGAAGATTAGCATCTTCTTCGGGGTACTCCTTCTTGATTAGCTTCCTTAGGTGTACAGATTTTAGTATAATTATCCTATATTACATGTCTAATTCTCACTAATAAGTGAGTATATACCATATGTGTCTTTCTGCTTCTGGGATACCTCTCTCAGGATGATTTTCCCACCATTTGCCTGCAAACTTCATGATTTCCTTGTTAATTGTTGAGTAGTATTCCACTGTGTAAATATACCACAATTTCTGTATCCATTCCTCCACTGAGGGACATCTGGGTTGTTTCCAGCTTCTGGCTATTACAAATAAAGCTGCTACAAACATGGTTGAGCAAATGTCCTTGTTGGATATTTGAGCATATTTTGTATATATATGCCTAGGAGTGTATAGTTGGATCTTGAGCAAGCACTATTCTTAATTGTCTAAGAAAGCACCAGATTGATTTCCAGAGTGGTTGTACAAGTTTACACTCCCACCAGCAGTGGAGGAGGGTTCCCCTTTCTCCACAACCTTTCCAGCATATGTTGTCACTTGAGCTTTTGATCTTGGCCATTCTGATGGGTGTAAGGTGAAATCTTAAGGTCATTTTGATTTGCATTTCCCTGATGACTAAGGAGGTTGCGCATTTCTTTAAGTGTTTCTCTGCCATTCAATATTCCTCTACTGAGGATTTTCTGTTTAGCTCTGTACCCCAATTTTTTCTTGAATACTTGATTTGTTTTTGTTTTTGTTTTTGTTGTTGTTTTGTTTTTTTAATTTCTTGAGTTCTTTATATTCTGGATATTAGCCCTCTTTCAGATACAGTGGTGATGAAGATCCTTTCCCAGTCTATAGGTTTTCTTTTTGTGTTGATGACTGTGTCCTTTGCCTTACAGAAGCTTTTCAGTTTCACGAGGTTTCATGAGTTTATTGATTGTTGATCTTAGAGCCTGTGATATTGGGGTTCTGTTCATGAAGTTGTCTCCTGTGCCAAAGATTTCAAGGCTCTTCCCCACTTTTTCTTCTAATGGATTTAGTGTGTCTGCTGAGGTCTTTGATCCACCTGGATTTTAGTTTTGTGCAGGGTGATAAATATGTATCTATTTGCATTTTTCTACATGTAGACATGCAATTAGACCAGGACCATTTGTTGAAGATGCTGTCTTTTTGTTCCATTGTATGGTTTTGGCATCTTTGTCAAAAATTAACTATCCACAGGTGTGTGGGTTTATTTCTGGATTTTCTATTTGATTCCATTAATCCAACATTCTGTTTCTTAGCCAGTACCATGCAGTTTTTATTACTGTTACTCTATAGTTCAGTTTGAGATCAGGGATGGAGATACCTCCAGGCCATCTGTTGTTATACAGGATTGTTTTAGTAATTCTGTTTTTTTGTTTGTTTGTTGTTTGTTTTTCCGTATGAAATTGAGAATTTTTCTTTCAAGGTCCGTAAAGAATTGTGTCAGATAGGGATAGACATCGGAAGAAGGTAAAAACAAGGAACAAGACAAAAGCCTACCAAGGAGGGCCTCTGAAAAACTCTACCCAGTAGGGTATTAAAGCAGATGCTAAGACTCAGCCAAACTTGCAGAGAATCTTATGAAAGAAGAGGGAGATAGAAAGCCCTGAAAGGGTCTGGAGCTCCACAAGGTGAACAACAGAACCAAAAAATCTGGGCACAGGGGTATTTTTGAGACTGATACTCCAACCAAAGACCATTCATGAAGATAACCTTAGACCCTCTGCACAGAGGTAGCCTGTGGCAGCTCAGTCTCCAAATGGGCTCCCTAGTAATAGGAATAGGAACTGTCTCTGACATGAATCAGTGTCTGGCTCTTTGATAGCCTTCCCCTGAGAGGGGAGTGCTTTACCAGGACACAGAAGAAGACTATGAAAGACAGTCCTGGTGAGACCTGATAGGCTGTGGTCAGATAGAAGGGGAGGAGGTCCTCCACTATCAGTGGACTGGGGAAGGAGCATGGGAGGAGATGAGAGAGGGAGAGAGAGAAGGAGGGATTGGCAGGGGATGAAGGTGGGAGGGAGGGAAGGATTGGGAGGGGATGAGGGTGAGGTTACAGCTGGGATACAAAATGAATAAATTGTAATAAATAAAAAATATATTTAAAATTATGTTGGTATTTTAATGGGAATTGCATTGAATCTGTAGATTGCTTTTGGCAGGATGGCCATTTTCACTATATTAATCTTACCAATCTACATGGAGAGAAACTTAAATAAATCCCACTGAAATCAGGTACAAGGCAAGTCTGACCACTTTCTCCACATCTTTTCAACATAGTACTTGAAGTCCTAGCTAGAGCAATAAGACAACTAAAGAAGATCAAAGTGATACAAATTTAAAAGGAAAGATTCAAAGTATCACTATTTGCAGATGATATGATAGTATACATGAGTGGCCCCAAAAATTCAATCAGAGAACTCCTTCAGCTGATAAACACTTTCAACAAAGTGGCTGGATACAAAATTAACTCAAAAAAAAAAATCAATAGCCCTCCTGTATATGAAAAGACAAAAGGACTGAATAAGAAATTAGTGAAACTACACACTTTACAATAGCCACTAATAACATAAAGTACCTTGGTGTGACTCTAACCAAGCAAGTGAAAGACCTGTTTGAAAAAAAAAAAAAACTTCAAATCTCTAGAAAAAGACATTGAAAGGAAGCTCATTTCTTGCATGTAGTATGATGGGAAGTCTTTCTGGAGCTCATCTCTAGAGACTGGAGTGGAATTATACCATTGAGAAAATTATACCATTGAGAAAAGGTTTTCCTCTAAGGAGAAACTTTTTGCAGTGTTATTTGATCTCCAAAATGAAGATACATGGAAGCTATATCTATAACACTAGATATACTTAGTTAAATCTTTTAATGTAATAGCTTGTCTGAATGGTTGTTAACATCTTAACCAAGTATTAAGTGGCCTTATGGACACTTAATTGACCTAAAATTAAAACATTTATGTCACTGTGACCCTTGACTTTCTGGATATAAAGATGCAATGCCTTCTCGTAGACCACACCAAGTGTTCCACCATCTGTCTTATCTGAGAATGGCTTTGGTTGTTTCCTCAGCAGAGGTAACTTGTTTTTTCTAGTCAGCCTTTTTGGTAGTTTGATAGTTCACACTACCTAGGGTTTCCTTTAAAATAACTTTGCTTTATCTCACAAGGCAACATTTATCTTTGTATTTGACTACCGCATCTTGATCTAAGTGAATTGTGATTTCAGAATTGCTGCATTAACTTCTGACAGTCTCCTATTCCTAGGATCAATTACACCAATGTCTTATACTTCTTGCATTTGCCATGTTTATTCTCCTTCATGACTCTTCTCCTGTCTCAAATGTCCCTTTATTTGCTTAATGGCATCATTTTAGATATTGATAAGATTAAACTTTCTCTGATCCCTATGCACCAGGAAAATAACTATAATTAATAATTTCCTACCTATTCAAGCATCATTTTGCATTCTAGAAAAAGGCTTACTGTAAAGATCCACAGCTTAGGAGATAGAGAAGACTTGCAGAGACTTCCCTTAGTTCTAAATGACAAGTTCAGATGTATGCTCCAATTTTTATTCTTTGTCTATATAACATATGATGAGCTGAAGTCTTTGACCCCATTGGCCAAGATGGGCAAATGCAGAGCATTAGCAAATTTTGGTCAGACTTGTCTCAATTCCTGGAGCCCTGTGAATTTTACTCAGCCCTCAAATATTGAAATCACAACACTCTGTAATTCACAACTTCTCTATATAACCAGAAATTAGCTGTATAATCATGGCATCAGCTAATTCCACCCTCCCAAACTCAGTTACTTCCAATACTTTTATCTTGCCTTAGTTTAAAAGAAAAATCATTTCTGTATGATCTTTTAGATGTCTGCAGAGTTTACAGTTGGAGTGTTTATATCTTTTTTATTCTACCTTTTTAAATTATTGTTTATTATTATTAGTTACACTTTATTAACTCTGTATCCCAGCTGTATCCCACTCCCTTATTCCCTCCCAATCCCACCCTCCCTCCTTCCCTCAGCTTCTCCCTGCCCCTTTCCAAGTCCACTGATTGGGGAGGACCTCCTCCCCTTTTGTCTGGCTCTGTTTTATCAGGTATCTTCAGGACTGGCTGCAAAGTCCTCCTCTGTGGCCTAGCAGGTCTGTTCCTCAGAAACTGTGGTATTTTTACACAATGGAATACTACTCGGAAATCAAAAAGGAGGAAATCATGAAATTTGCAGGCAAATGGTGGGATCTAGAAAAGAGTGTTTATATCTTAATATAGTACCCATTCCAAATTTTCAGTAAACCTTCTGAAAAAATATCTCCTTGATCAGTTGCAGATTTGTTTTCTTGTCCCAATATCATTATCCAGCAAACTTTCCCACTGTCAACCCTATGATGGGACCAGACTCTCCCCCAATATTCTTATCCCCACCACTATACCTAAAACAGGGCTAGATTCTCTAAACCCTGTGGCTCTCCTGACTTGGTGACTAATCGTACTGAAGAAAATTTTAACTCCAATTGAAGTTTCTAAATTATCTTTGTCTTATGATTCTGGTCCCTGATTGACTTCTAGGAAAGATAAGAGATTCAATTAAAATTTAATTAATGAAGGGGGAAAAGCACAACTACTTAATTATTAAGTTGAAGTAACAGTTTTTCTTCCTGTAAAGGTGTAAAAACCTGGTTTAAGTACAATTTTCTTTTCCCATTTTCTCTACTTTGATAGTTCCAGGACCAAACCCAGGACCTTGAGCACATCAGTTAGGTAAGTGCTCTACAACTGAGTTATACTTTGGGCCTGTAAGAACAAATTATGACCAGGAACTTCCATGACAGAGTGAAGTGCAGAAGAGGTGAAGAGGAGAGGTCAAAGGGAGATTATTTCTCTCCTTCTGCATAGGAATGACATTTGAGCCCAGAAGGGAACAATTTTGATTGGACAAAGGTCTGCCAGCAAGCACTGTCACCCTTCTGTGTACCTTATAAAACTATGTGGGAAAGCAATCTTGATTATTGTTGTAGAAGCCATCAGCTCTAGAAAAATATATCAGCACAAAATGGATTTTTTTTTTTATTCCCTGTGGCTCAAAATAGGGGCTTACACACTTCTGGAGAGAGAAAGAATACTAGACTCAATTTATCCAACACATAAAATGTTAACTGTGTCATTTTACTGAACCTTTATGGCATACATCTGCAGGATGTGATTCATACTGCATCAGAAATGCAGCTATCTTTTTTTCCACTCTAGTTGAGGAGCCAGCCTAGACTCCAGGCCTCCAGCAAAAATAGACGCAAGAGATTGGTACCTACATTCATAAATAGTCCTCAATCCAAATCAGAATGTCTCTGCTCCAATTCTTGTGTGGTTTACTTGTTTTTCTCATGGAAACCCTGTTTCTGTCCTTTAGATCCCTTGTCTATTCCCTCACCTCATTTTAATTGCTAACTTTCTTACGTAAAGAGCTCTGAGTTTCTGATATGCAAACTCTTTGCTTAGAACACCTACTGGGGAGCTGCTTCGTGGCTTGGTGGAACACACAAACTACTGCTTTATTGGGCTCTAAGATACTATTCAAGAGTATGCAAGTTGCCTCTGCTCCTCCAGTCTATAGATTTCTCCCCTCTGGTGATGGCTTTACTCTGGTTCCACTTCCCAGGAGTATGTACCTAACAGAGTCACTTTGTTGGTAATTTATCTTACACTTTTGCATGTTTCACTCCACGGTTTCATGAAAATACTACGTAGGTCAGAAATGAAACACCTAGCTTCTCCAACATACCATCGCTAACTCAAAATTTAATCAAAGTGATATTTGCATTTATAATAATGTGCTGCTTCATAATGGAGATGTGTGGGATTTTACTGTTTCATTGTTATGTGGACACACATGAAGCAGAATGGTATAGCCTAATACTCCAGGCTAGAAACACATATGATATGTTACTCTCCTGATGCCCAAAGGTAACTGTGATACAGAGTTAGCCTTTATGGTGTATAGATAAATTACAGTAGAATTGCATAAGGAATTTAGTGTAAAAGAAAGTTGCAGGACTTGAAGTTTCTGCTTTTGATAAGTAAGTGAACCTGAAGACCTAGGATACAACTATGGCTAGTGCAGACTCTGTAAGTATTGTGCATTTAGGCTGCACTATATTTATTGGCTTTTACTTCTTGTTCTTGTTTTTAGACAGGATCCCATTGCTCATCTTAGGCTAGCTTTAAATGCATGATCCCTCTGTCTCTGTCTTCCAAGTGCTGGAATCACATGTATTTATCACTACAGCTGACTTTTTTTTAAAGATTCAATTATTTAATGATAAATTAACATTACTGCTCATGATGATTAGTTTAAGCATCAACCTTAACTTGAACATTGTAAAACCAAAACAAGTAAAAAGACATTATTAAGAAGGCCACAATATATTAATATATGGAACAAATCCATCTTGAAGATAAACAATTATTAATACATATCCACTGAGCACTAAGGCATCAATTTAGTAAAGCAAATATTACTTAATACAAAAAGACAAACTGGAGCGCTGAGTATATGTGTTCACACCTCTAATCCCATATTTTGAAGGCCCGGATAGAAGGATTCCAAGCTCAGGGCCAGGTTTCATAGTGAGTTCTAGGCCATCATGAGGTACATATAGCAGCATTCCATCTTTAAAGGGGGAAATAAGACAGATTTGTAATAGTGTGCAATTACAATATTCCAGTTTCATCCCTACTAACCCAGAAAACAGAACATCAGAGTTAAAGCACATCACAGGTCAAGTAACAGAAGTCTAAAGATTATTTCATCAAACAACTACAAAATAAGTATTTTTCCCAGAATCCCAATGGGATTTTCCTCAAAATAGATGAAATTTTACTCCTTAAAACTTTCAAAAATAAAATATATATCTTATATCTTATCAGACCATAGAGGAAGTACAGAGGATACTACAGAAGCTTTGTAAGCACATGGGGACTGAACAATGTGGTTTTGCATGATCAGAAGGTCACTGAAACAATCACAGTAAGATTCTGAAATTTCTAGGAAAAAAATATACAAATATATGCCCATAAATGGAGTCAACAGCAAAATCACAAGACAATCTCAGTAAGTGCAGGAAAAAAAAAAAAAAAAAAAACATTTGACAGAATTCAACATCTCTTTATGGTAAAGCTAGAAGACAATAGAGCAAGGCTGGCTGTAGCTCATTCATAGAAGACTCATCTAGTCTGCAGAGTTCACAGGCCCAATCTGCAGTTCTGTCAGGAGGGAAAGGAAAGAAATTAAGAGAGGAAGAAAGGAAGGAAACTTGGAACAAACAGACTATAACTTAACATTTGAAAAAGTCTCTATACTTAAAAAATTGAAAAATTCCTCAAAATTAGAAATGAAATAAGAATATTCACTTTTCCCCTTATATGTAATACAGTGTTTGAAAGCTTTTTAAATTTTTTATGTTAATTACAGTTTATTCACTTTGTATCACAGTTGTAACCCCCTCCCTTCAGGGGGAAGTGATCAAAGAGCCAGCCACTGAATTCATATCAGAGACAGTCCCTGTTCCCATTACTAGGGAACCCACTTGGATACTGAGGTGCCATGGGCTACATCTGAGCAGGGATTCTAGGTTATCTCCATGCATGGTCCTTGGTTTGAGTATCAGTCTCAGAAAAGACCCCTGTGCCCAGATTTTTTGGTCCTGTTGCTTTCCTTGTGGAGCTCCTATTCCCTCCAAGTCTTACTATCCCCCCCCCCTTATTTCATAATATTCCCTTCACTCTGCCCAAAGTTTGGTTATGAGCCTCAGCATCTGCTTTGATACACTGCTAGGTAGAGTCTTTCAGAGGCCCTCTGTGGTAGGCTCTTGTCCTGTTTCCTGTTTTCTCCTTCTTCTGATGTCTGTCTGTTTGCCTTTATGAATGAGGACTGAGCATCTTACCCAGAGTCCTCCTTCTTGCTTAGCTTCTTTAGGTGTACAGATTTTAGCAGTGTTTGAAATCTTTACAAGAGTAATATGGTATGAGAAAGAAATGAAAAAGTTCAAATAGAAAATGAAATCAAATTATCCCTGATTGCAGATGATATAGCTTTAGACTGGTGTAAAAAGCAAAATAAACAAACAAAACAACAGTTAAGGCTTTGCCAGATAATTCTTAGCTCTGATAACTTCGTTTGATAAAGTATCAGGGTACAAGATCATCATAAAAAGGTCAATAACTTTTCAGTATACCAGTAACAAACTTGTTGAAAACCAAACCAGGAATACAAATTTAGTCAAGAAAGAGAAAGAGAGAGAGGAAAAGGAGGGAGGGAGAGAGGAATGGAAGAATAAAAGAAGACAAAGCTAAAAGCCATCTGCAAATTCAATGCAATCCTATCAAAATTCTAATGGATATTTAAACAGAAAACAAAACAAACAAAAACCCTAAAATTCATATGCAAATATACTTTCCATGTAACGAAAACAATCCTGAATAAAAAGGAAAAGTGCTGGTGTCACAATATCTGATTTCCAACTACATGATAGAGCCATAATAACAAAAACATTATGGCACTGGCACAAGAACATGTATGCAGACAGTAAAACAGAACACAGGCACTGGACAAATGGCTTAGCAGAGTATTTCCTGCTTTTCCAGTGGATCCAAGTTTTTTCAACTACCACAACTGCATATAACTCCAGCCCCAAGTGATTTAATGCTTTTTCTGGCCTTTGCTAGCACCTATATACATGTAGCATATATTAACAAACACACACACATAAAAATCAAAACCACATAGAGAGTCTAGCTCTCCTTGTGATGGCTTTCATTAATAAAACAAACAGCAGCAGGTTCTGGTGATTACTTATTTGCTCTCCTGTGGTGACTCAGTAGTTATGAACACTTGCTGCTCTTCCAAAGGATCTGGGTTCGATTCCCAACACCACCATAGTGGATCACAACTGTCTGTAATTCCAGTTCCAGGGGATCCAGTGTCAATTTCTGGCCTTAAGAGGTACTGAACAAAGATGGTATTCAAGCATACATACTAACCAAACACTCAAACACAATTTTTAAATGCATAGTGTATTTTATGAACTATATTAATCTTTTGTAAATTTTTGTTAAAGCTGAATTGGAAAAAATTGAAGAAATTGTTCTATTATTAAAAAAAAATACTCCTCAGTATTTTTCTTTCCCTAGAAAAAAAATCAAAGCATAAAATAAAATCATAATCTTCTTAAGATTAACTCTCACTAGCATATGCAAACAGTATTGTTTAAAAGGTTGTAGAACTCCTGCACAGATGTAGCCCATGGCAGTTCAGTGTCCAAATGGGTTACATAGTAATGGGAAGAGAGACTGCCTCTGACATAATCTGATTGGCCTGCTCTTTGATCACCTCCCCCTGATGGGGGAGCAGCCTTACCAGGCCACAGTAGAGGACAATGCAGCCAATTTTGATGAAAACTGATAGACTAAGATCAGAAAGGAGAGGAGAACCTCCCCTATCAGTGGACTTGGGGAGTGGCATGCATGCAGAAAGGGGAGGGAGGGTGGGATCCGGAGGGGAGGAGGGAGGAGCTTATGGGGGGATACAAAATAAATAAAGTGTAATTAATAAAAAAATTTTTAAAAAAGGTTGTATTATGAAAATAAAATGGATATGAAAAAAATCACTTTTCTAGAGAAAAAACATTCATGTTAATTTTATTTACACTGTCTTATCTCTTTAATTCTCACAACATAAAATACAATACACTTTCTTTTACAAATTATGTATTTATCCTTTTCCAAAATATGTACATTAACGAATAGCACTTAGGTTTTATCTTTCTTAATTATTTTGGTGGATGAAGCTTGTGGGCATATTGATATTTAACCATTATATCACCAAATTAGTTGAATAACTAGGGAAAAAATAGCATTCCTAGAAGCAAAAGTACTTTAACTGTCTGTTGGTCCAAACCGGAGTGAACTGTTGCAAGAGATGAGGTTCATCAGGTCTGTGTCAGAAACGCTGTATTTCAACACTTACCAAGAAGCTAGGTACATGACGAAGACAAAACAAAACAAAACTTACCAGTAACAATTTTGATATGTCCATGATTAGCTTTCATTATCCTGATGCTATAAATGAAATCACTGATTTATACATGCTTAATGAGCTTGTACTAATTATGAGCTTTCTAAAGTGGATGTTTTTGAAATTACATAGATGTAAATTGATCATTTTTCCAGTTTCTCAAAAAATTATGCTGGACTTTTCTCTACATAACTTTTAAAATTGTGTGAAGAAGTTAGGGGCTTCAAGTAGTGGAGTAGGAAAGAAAGGTAAGGTGAGAAAAATAAGTGGGGTGGCACCTGCTGTGGGGATCAGGAGGCAGAAACCAGCAAAGATTTGGAGACAGAATCTATCTACCTATGTAGCTTAGGGTAGTTTTGAACTTGGAATCCCCTTGCCTCAGCCTTTGCTAAAAATCACTAGCATGTACCATCATGGGCCAGCTAAAACAACTGCATTTTAACACTGACAAAATCCCAAACCAGGAGAAAGATACAAAACTGGAAGTTCAATAGGAAAAGTATTTGTTTATTGAGTCACTAAGTGGTAACAAGGTACTATTTTGCTTGTACATTTGAACGGAGAAGATGCTAACATTTACCTGTAGCTTTACCATCTAGTCTTTCATCAAGAAGGAGGATGAGGAGGATGAGAAGGAAGAGGAGCACTCAAATTGTCCTCTTGAATAAAACATTTAAATCCTGAGTTCCCAATAAAGGGTTCATGGTCTTCTAAGGAGGACAATCCTATAGATTTAGATTTTAGTTCAGTCTAAAAGCAGCACTATGACATTTTTCTTCTTATACCCCCCCATCATGCTGTGCAAACTGTAGTTCTCAAGGACTGGGTGAAAACTTGTACAGATCTCGAATTAACTCTGAGAACCTATTTAATGTTTACTTCTGGCTGAGAGGATTATACCACCAGGCTTCAAATATTCACACAAGTAACTCCTAATATGGGGTTGTATTAAAGTGTATAAACCACCTGAATGGCCACATGCTCTTGAAGCTTTGACTTTTTGGGCACAAACTTGCTTAAAAAATAAATCTCGGGGGGGGGCAAGATGGCGGCACTGGGAGAACACCGTGTCTGAGAAGCGGGACAACACACTCCGTGCAGCGACCAGGAGACTGAACTCTGGGCCCTAAAACAACAGCGATCTATCGTGTTTCCCAGGTGAGGGGAGGCTCCCACTGCGTGGGAATCGGTGGGGTCCACTCTTGGCTGCCCAGCCAGAACCCGGAAGAGAACCCCGCAACGCGGGCTTTGGATCTTCAGGCTGGTGCTGCAAGCCTGCTTATCACAATCAATTTCCCAGGCTGATTGGTGGGCACAAGGGGGCCTAAGGTTGGGAGTCCCAGTCGCAAAAAAACCCCACGGTGAAGGAAAGTTGCCAGACTGGTCACGGGTCACCTAGTCTTTCCCTGGAAGGTCTCACTGACCGCGGGTACCTGCCGCCATCACAACTGAGCTCCCACGCCGTGCACTGATTGAAGCTGCGCGCCCAGCTCAAAATCCCTACTCCCTCTTCGGAGGAGGCAGGAAGTGTCCAGCAGAATCTGCCACAGACCACATTGTCTGTACCCCAACCCGAGATCGGGGCTGAGAAAACCCAATCCTTTCGAGCACTCCCCCAAACGCTGCCATCACCCTGCCACAGCAGAGCAGAAGGATAAAGAGGCGCACAGCGGCTACACAGTGCCGGAACTCCAGTACTGCCGACTTCTCCTAGCAAACAAACTACAGCTCGGGATCTGGGACTGTGGTCATTCTACACGTCCTGAGATTATCCTGGGTCCAGCGCAATACGCCGCCTGCTCAGGGCTCAGGATCCGACTGAGAAGCCCAACCCCTGCTGGCACTCCCCTGAGAGCACCTCCATAAGCTTGCCCTAGCAGAGGAGAAGGTCAGAGGGGAAGGACAGAGAGGCAGCCTGCCAAGGACACAGCACCATCTCTCCAGCGGCCCCTAGCAGAGAAACCCAAGCTCTGGATCTGAGGACACTCAACCCTAACTGGTACTCTCTTGGGATCAGCAAACATAGATTCTACCACAGGCTGCTTCTGGCAGAGAGATCTGGGCTTGGGATCTGGGATTGAGTACACTCACCCTAACTCTTTCCCGTGCCACCCAGGGACCAGTCAACATAAGCCCTCCTGGCAGAGGGAAAGGACAAAGAGGCAGCACACAGGAAAGGTGGACACTGGGTCCTGCAGCCACAGTGTCACAGAGCTGACTGTTAGCCTACCCGTGCACTTCCGCAGCAGGACCAAAACAGAGAGTAGTGAGCAAGGGGAACCCCTGTGCATTCCAACTGGTTCTGCAAGAGAGTGAGTGAGCCTTCTAGGGAGAGATTGCCCCAGACCCAGGGCCTCTCCACAGAAGCAACCAGACGAGAACCCTGCCATCCACACTCCTAGTGTGGGTATCAGAGGGATTCTTGGGATAGCGACCCCAACATTGAAGCCTCTGCCTTGTGGGACCACCAGGGTAATCCAGGCAAACAATCCCTGGATCTCAGTCAGAACTGCGTAATAGTGGCTTGTAGGCCACTGCAATAGTCAGAGAAACCTCGCATGCACACTGCGCCCGCTAAAAGCGCAGGCGAATAGCGCCAGCGTCACATTCTTTACTTAGGCAAAACTGAAAACACAGTGCACACTCCCAAACCAGTGAACCTCTCTCATCTTCCTGAAAAAACAGTCCAGAAAACAGAAAGAGAGGATCATAGCCCAAATTACAATCTCGAGGAACAAACAGTGAGGATTATAAATAACCAGATGGCTAGAGGCAGACGTAAGAACACTCCCAACAAAAATCAGGACATAATGACCTCACCAGCAACCCCACAAAACAATGGACACTTCAATTCACTACATACACAAGAAAACGACCTCAAAACTATGTTTCTCCAGCTATTAGAGGCCCATAGAGATGAAATGAACAAAGCCCTCAGAGAAATAAACAAAGAAATCGAGACTAACCAAGAGGAAACAAATCGTGCTCTCAGAGAAATGACCATGAAAATTGAGGCAAACAGAGAAGAAATGCACAAAGCTCTCAAAGAAATGTCCACACAAATGAAGGCAAATAAAGAAGAAATAAACAAAGCTCTCATAGAAATACAGGCAATTATACCCAAAGAAGTAGAGGTACAATTAGTGATACATAGAGAGGAAACGGACAAAAAAATAGAAGCTATCATCGAAAAGCAGGAGTCCACATTCAAACAGATGAACGAAATGGTGCAAGACATGAAAACAGAATTAGAATCAATAAAGAAAACACAAATAGAGAAAAACCAGGAGCTGGAAAACATAGAGAAAAGATCAGGCACTACAAAGGTAAGCATCACCAACAGAATACAAGAAATGGAAGAAAGAATCTCAAGAGCTGAAGATACACTTGTGGAAATTGACACATCTCTCAAAGAAAAAATAAAATCAGAAAAGTTCCAAACACAAAACATCCAAGAAATCAAGGACACTATGAAAAGACAAAACCTAAGAATAATAGGAGTAGAAGAAAAAGAAGACATCAGGCTCAAAGGTCCAGAAAATATTTTCAAGAAAATTATAGAAGAAAACTTTCCCAACTTAAAGAAGGAGATGGCCATAAACATACAAGAGGCCTACAGAACACCAAGTAGACTAGACCAGAAAAGAAATTCTTCACGTCACATCATAGTCAAAACACTGAACCTACAAAACAAAGAAAAAATTCTAAAAGCAGCAAGGGAAAAAGGCCAACTAACATATGAAGGTAGACCTATCAGAATCACACCAGATTTCTCAACAGAAACTATGAAAGCCAGAAGGGCCTAGACAGAAATCATACAGTCCTTAAGGGACCACAGATTCCAACCCAGACTACTATACCCAGCAAAACTTTCAATTAACATAGATGGAGAATTCAAAATATTCCAAGACAAAACCAAATTTAAACAATATCTACATAGTAACCCAGCTCTACAGAAGTTACTAGAAGGGAAACTCCAAACCAAAGAAAACAACTACATCGAAGGAAACAGAGTAAATAGATAACTACACAACAACAACAACAACAACAAAAAACAAAAGAAGACAAGCAATGAAACTCAGTGACACCACCAACACCACATCTAAAGTAAGTAACAATTGTTGGTCACTAGTTTCTATCAACATCAACGGACTCAACTCCCCAATTAAAAGAAACAGACTAATAGAATGGTTGCGGAAACAGGATCCATCATTCTGTTGCATCCAAGAAACACACCTATGCAACAAAGATAAACACTACCTCAGAGTAAAAGGCTGGAAAAATGTCTTTCAAGCAAATGGTTCCAGAAAACAAGCGGGAGTAGCCATCCTAATATCTAATAAAATGGAATTTCAACCCAAGTTAATCAAAAAAGATAAGGACGGCCACTATATTCTCATCAAAGGAAAAATCCACCAAGAGGACATCACAATTTTGAATATCTATGCCCCAAATACAAGAGCACCTACATTCGTAAATGAAACAATATTAAAGCTTAAATTACACATTGATCCTAAAACCCTAATAGTGGGAGACTTCAACACCCCACTCTCACCAAGGGACAGATCAACGAGACAGAAAACAAATAGGGAAATAAAAACACTTACAGAGACCCTAAATCAAATGGACCTAATAGAAGTCTACAGATCTTTTCATCCAAACTCAAAAGAGTATACCTTCTTTTCAGCACCACATGGAACCTTCTCCAAAATAGACCATAAAGTTGGTCATAAAGACAGCCTCAACAGATACAAAAAGATTGAAATAATCCCTTGTATCCTATCTGACCACCATGGACTTAAGCTGGACCTCAACAACAACAGAAATAACAAACAGCCTACATGCACATGGAAACTGAACAACCTGTTACTCAATGACAGCTGTGTTAAGGAAGAAATAAAGAAAGAAATTAAAGACTTCCTAGAATTCAATGAAAATGAAGGCACAACATACCCAAATTTATGGGACACATTGAAAGCAGTGCTCAGGGAAAAATTTATAGCACTAAGTGCCTACAAGAAGAAATTTGTAACATCACATACAAACAATTTAATGGCCCAACTGAAAACCCTAGAAAAAAAAGAAGCAGATACACCCAAGAGGAGCAGAAGGCTGGAAATAATCAAACTCAGGGCTGAAATCAATCAATTAGAAACAAATAAAACTATTCAAAGAATCAATGAAACAAAAAGACGGTTCTTTGAGAAAATCAACAAGATAGACAAACCCTTAGCCAAACTAACTAAAAAGCAGAGAGAATCTATCCAAATCAACAAAATCAGATATGAAAAGGGTGACATAACTACAGACAATGAGGAAATTCAAACAATCATTAGGTCTAATACAAAAGCCTATATGCCACAAAATTTGAAAATCTAAATAAAATGTACAATTTTCTTGATAGATTCCATCTTCCAACATTAAGTCAAGATCAGGTAGAAAGACTGAACAGCCCTATATCCCCCAAGGAAATTGAAGCACTCATTCACAGTCTCCCCTCCAAAAAAAGCCCTGGGCCAGATGGTTTCAGCGTGGAATTCTACCAGACCTTCAAAGAAGTGCTCACACCAATTCTCCTCAAACTATTCCACAAAATAGAAACAGAAGGTACATTACCAAACTCATTCTATGAAGCCACACTCACCCTGATACCTAAACCACACAAAGACCCAACAAAAAAAGAGAACTTCAGACCTATCTCTCTTATGAACATTGATGCAAAAATACTCAATAAAATACTTGCAAACCGGATCCAAGAACACATCAAAGATATCATCCACCAAGTAGGCTTCATCCAAGGCATGAAAGGGTGGTTCAACATATGGAAATCCATCAATGTAATCCACCACATAAACAAACTGAAGGAGAAACACCACATGATCATCTCCTTAGATGCTGAAAAAGCATTTGACAAAGTCCAACACCCATTCATGTTTAAAGTCTTGGAGAGATCAGGAATACAAGGCACATATCTAAACATAGTAAAGGCAATATACAGCAAGCCTATAGCCAACATCAAACTCAATGGAGAGAAACTTAAATCAATCCCACTGAAATCAGGGACAAGACAAGGCTGCCCACTCTCTCCCTACCTCTTCAACATAATACTTGATGTCCTAGCCAGAGCAATAAGACAACTAAAGGAGATCAAGGGGATACAAATCAGAAAGGAAGAGGTCAAAGTGTCACTATTCGCAGATGATATGATAGTATATATGAGCGACCCTAAGAATTCAACCAGAGAACTCCTCCAGTTGATAAACACCTTCAGCAAAGTGGCAGGATACAAAATCAACTCAAAAAAATCAGAAGCCCTCCTGTATACCAAAGACAAAAGGGCCGAGAAAGAAATTGGGGAAACAACACCCTTCACAATAGCCACTAACCACATAAAGTACCTTGGGGTGACACTAACCAAGCAAGTGAAAGACCTGTTTGAGAAAAACTTCAAGTCTCTGAAGAAAGAAATTGAAGAAGACCTCAGAAGATGGAAAGATCTCCCGTGCTCATGGATTGGTAGGATTAACATTGTGAAAATGGCCATCCTGCCAAAAGCAATCTACAGATTCAATGCAATTCCCATCAAAATACCAACTCAATTCTTTACAGACCTTGAAAAAAAGATTCTCAGCTTCAAATGGAGAAACAAAAAACCCAGAATCTCCAAAACAATCCTGTACAACAACAGATCATCTGGAGGTATCTCCATCCCCGATATCAAGTTGTACTACAGAGCAATAGTAATAAAAACTGCATGGTATTGGCATAAAAACAGAAAGGAGGATCAATGGAACCGCATAGAAGACCCAGAAATAAACCCACACACCTATGAATACTCGATTTTTGACAAAGAAGCCAAAACCATTCAATGGAAAAAAGACAGCATCTTCAACAAATGGTGCTGGTCCAACTGGCTGTCCACATGCAGAAAAATGAAAATAGATCTATATTTATCACCCTGCACAAAACTAAAGTCCAAGTGGATCAAAGACCTCAACATAAAACCAGATACTCTAAATCTGTTAGAAGAAAAAGTGGGGAACAGTCTCGAACTCATTGGCACAGGAGACAACTTCCTGAACAGAACACCAACAGCACAGGCTCTAAGAGCAACAATCAATAAATGGGACCTCATGAAACTGAAAAGCTTCTGTAAAGCAAAGGACACTGTCATCAAAACAAAACGCCTGCCTACAGATTGGGAAAGAATCTTCACTAACCCTTTATCTGACAGAGGACTAGTATCCAGTAAATACAAAGAACTAAAGAAGCTGAAAAGCAACAAACCAAGTAATCCAATTAAAAAATGGAGAACAGAGCTAAACAGAGAATTCTCAACAGAGGAATATCGAATGGCAGAGAAACACTTAAAGAAATGCTCATCCTCATTAGCCATCAGGGAAATGCAAATCAAAACGACCCTGAGATATCACCTTACACTCATCAGAATGGTCAAAATGAAAAACTCAAGGGACAACACATGCTGGAGAGGCTGTGGAGAAAGGGGAACCCTCCTCCACTGCTGGTGGGAATGTAAACTGGTACAACCACTCTGGAAATCTATCTGGCGCTTTCTAAGACAATTAGGAATAGTGCTTCCTCAAGACCTAGCTATACCACTGCTAGTTATATACCCAAAGTTTGCTCAAGTACACAAAAGGGATATTTGCTCGACCATGTTTATAGCAGCTTTATTTGTAATAGCCAGAACCTGGAAACAACCCAGATGTCCATCAACGGAGGAATGGGTACAGAAATTGTGGTATTTTTACACAATGGAATACTATTCAGCAATCAAAAAGGAGGAAATCATGAAATTTGCAGGCAAATGGTGGGATCTAGAAAAGATCATCCTGAGTGAAATATCCCAGAAGGAGAAAGACAAACATAGTATATACTCACTTATATAGAATTATAAGATATGATAAACTTAATGAAATCTGTACACCTAAAAAAGATAATCAAGAGAGCGGACATGGGGTAAGATGATCAATCCTCGTTCAGAAAGACAGATGGGATGTGCATTGAACGTATGACAGGAGTCTACTGAGTGCATTTGAAAGACTCTAACTAGCAGTGTTTTCAAAGCAAAGACTCATGACCAAACCTTTGGCAGAGTACAGGGAATCATAAGAAAGAAGGGGAGTTAGTCTGATGAGGAAAGGATAGGAGCTCCACAAGGACCAAATATATCTGGGCACAGGGTCTTTTCTGAGACTGACATGCAACCAAGGACCATGTATGGATGTAACCTAGAACCTCTGCTCAGATGTAGCCTGTGGTAGCTCAGTAACCAATTGTTTTCCCATAGTGAGGGGAACAAGGACTGTTTCTAACAGGAACTCAATGACTGGCTCTTTGGCCTCCCCACCCCCTAAGGGAGGAGCAGTCCTGTTAGGCCACAGAGGAGAGCTTTGCAGCCAGTCCTGAAGATACCTGATTAAACAGGATCAGATGAATGGGGAGGAGGTCCCCCCTATCAGTGGACTTGGCAAGGGGCATGGTGGAGATGAGGGAGGGAGGGAGGGACTGGGAGGGAATGAGGGATCGGGACACGGCTCAGATACAGAGTTAATGAAATGTAACTGATAAGAAAAAAATAAAATTCAAAATAAATAAATAAATAAATAAATATAAAAAAAAAATCTCCACAGTGCTGCCAAGGGTGATGTTTCAAAGTATTTTGAAGTATACAATTTTTCCAGTTAATATTCACTATGGAAGTTGTTCTCATCATGGGAAATGACAAAGTTGCCTATAAAACACCTTCTTTTTCCAAGCATGGACTAATGAGAGGACTCTAATTGATGATGTTCTTACACTGTAGTTTCCAAAACCTCTTATTATGAAAGCCTCTAAACCTGGAGAAACACTCAGAGATTGGCGTACTCACAGTTTTCTGAGAAATGTTTGTAATCCACTTTTTATCCCACTCAAATGCCTTTGTAGTTTTTTGCATATTTTTTATTTTTTGAGAATTTCATAGATGGATAAAATGTATCTTTATCATATGCCCCCTTTACTGTCCCCTCCAGCTGCTATTTGATTTCCCCAATAGACAGCCCTCTCAAATGCATGTTTCCTTCTTTTTCTAAGTATACAATAATATATTATATATCAACAAATAATGTTCTATTGAATCCAATTAATAAACTTTTAACATCCTTTCAATTTTTCACCTTAAAAAATAATCTTCATTTCATTTAATTTTTCTAGAAGTTTCTTCTTCCACCTTTATAAAGCTAACTTTTTGCATGGTATAGGTCTTGGGGAGGAGGAGCACCAGCAGGTGTAAATTGCAATGGGGAATAAGAAATATCTATTGCTGACCACTTTGTCTTGAATGGCACTGCTCACATGGGAATGCATCCTCATAGAGAATCTGGGACACATGTAAGTATCAAAGACGCTTGCTTCAGAAATGTTCCTGGGTAATGGCCTCTGCTATTATCTGAATGAACATCCTCATGGCTTTTGTCCTTGGGCTCACATAGTCAGGGTTCTTGCAGCAAATACATGCATGTGCCAGTGGCCTTTTTTGGCAGCCTACTGATTATTTGGCTTGGGGTTATTTAAGAGCTCGGTAGAACCCAAAAGAGTAATTCCATATTTTTAATAAAAATATACATATCTAAGCTTTTGACAAATTTTCTGCTATCAATTTACAATTTCATTCATTTACAGAGAAAAGAGGAAGTTTATAATGTTTTTCTTTTTAAAATTATCAAGGCTTTGTATTCTAGTTTATGGTCAATTTGTTCATATAGTCTAAAAAGAAACTTTATCCTCTGTTCATGAGAAACAAATAGTTAATTCCACGTGTCTATATGTACTCAAAAATTTTAAATTTTATTATTTGGTTACCATTGTTAATAGCTTACTGAATCAGTATATTAAATACTATTAAAATTTGTATTAGTTTACAGTTCTCTTTATTTTCCTTTTAGTAAAATGACATATAGACAAGTTGTTCTTTATGAAAATAATAAGCATCAACTGAGTCCTGTTTTGTGTGTTCTCTCACCTTGTTTTCTACTGGCATTAATATAATAGTCACTGTGAGTCTCACTCACTGTCCCTGCCCCCAGCTATCCTGAAATATTTTAACTTTTTAACTTTATCCAAATTTTTGTCTGAAAATAAATCTTTGTTAAGAGCATATAATTGACTGATTTTAGACTCACTCTAAATAAATATTTAGAGAACATTCATTTTAGATTAAAGAATCAACTCACTGATAGTCGTCATTGAACACATTAATATCTTATTTTGTGCTTTTAATACTTCCTGAAATTTCTATTGTTTTGCAGTTTTGTCTTACAAAAATTGAAATTAGTGTAGCATGTATGGGGTTTGTATGATGTAAACATGCATGCCTACAAATGTAATTTTCATAATATCCACTTTATTACTCTAATAGTTAACATCACATTAAATAAATGGATATGTGTTTCCTTGATGATTAGTGCTAAATAAAAAGATATATTTTATTTATGAAATCAGCATTCTTGCTTTTATCAGAGGGTCTTCCAAGATGGCGGCGGCTAGTGTGCAGCTTAGCTGAAGGGGAGAGGACCCACAACGCTGAAATTGGTGAGTGAAGGGGCTGATCAACCCAGAACAGAGTTATCTAGACTTCCAAGAAGAAAGAGACTAACCATGATCTGAGTCCATCTAGAATCAGGTCATGGCAGATTCCTCTGGGAGGAGACACACCGATAGGTGATTCCCAGGCACTTCCCCACACCCAACACCCTACTCCCTCTTCAGAGGAGGCAGGAGGCATCCAGCAGAATCTGCCACAGACCACACTGTCTGTACCCCAGCCCCAGCGAGAGCCAGAAGCTGGAAACAGCCCAGATGCCCCTCAGTTGAGGAATGGATACAGAAATTGTGGTACATCTACACAATGGAATATTACTCAGCAATAAAAAAAAAACAAGGAAATCATGAAATTTGCAGGTAAATGGTGGGAATTGGAAAAGATCATCCTGAGTGAGGTATCCCAGAAGCAGAAATACACACAGGGTATATACTCACTCATAAGTGGATATTATACATATAATATAGGATAAACCAACTAAAATCTGTACACCTAAAGAAACTAATCAAGAAGGAGGACTCTGGCTAAGATGCTCAATCCCCATTCAGAAAGGCTAAGAACATGGACATCAGAAAAAGGGGAAAATGGGGAACAGGACAGGAGCCTGCCACAGAGGGCCTTGAAAGGCTCTACCCTGCAGATTGTCAATGCAGATGCAGAGACTTATGGCCAACCTTTGGGCAGCATGCAGGAAATCTTGTAAAAGAAGTGGGAAATAGTAAGACCTGGATAGGACAGGAGTTCCACAAGGAGAACAACAGAACCAAAAAATCTGGGCACAGGGGTCTTTTCTGAGACTAATACTCTAACCAAGAACCATTCATAGAGATTACCTAGAACCCCTGCACAGACGTAGCCCATGAAAGTTCAGTGTCCAAGTGGGTTCCATAGTAATTGCAACAGGACTGTCTCTAACATGAACTGATTGGCCTGCTCTTTGATCACCTCCCCCCTAAGGGGAGAGCAGCCTTACCAGGCCACAGAGGAAGACAATGCAGCCAGTTCTGATGAGACCTGACAGACTAGGATCAGAAAGAAGCAGAGGAATACCTCCCCTATCAGTGGTCCTAGCAAAGGCAATGCACAGAGAAGTTGGAGGGTGGGTGGCACTGGGAGGGGAGGAAGGAGGGTACTACAGGGGGGATACAAAGTGGAAAAAGTATAATTAATAAAAATTTAAAAAATCTTATATTCACAAAAAAATCAACCCAATCAATGTTCACTTCCAAGCTCAATAAATACATAAATAAATAAATTTTTAAAGTAAAAAAATAAATGACATGAAAGAAAGAAGATTTTTGCTGCTTTGGATGCTTGCTCTTACCTTACTGCCAAGTCTGTCCCTTTACTACCATTATAACCTACTTCTGTGGGATTTTGCTGTATACTGAAGAACAGTTGAGAAATCCAGCCTCATCAACTGAACTGGATTCTTGGACCTTCCATTCATAACCAGCCATTGTTGTATTAACTGGACCAGAACCTGCATGTCATTGCAATAAACCCCTGTATATAAAGAGACTCATTCTATGAGTTTGTAACTCTAGAGGCCCTTTACTCACATAGACCCTATCTAGCTTGAACCTATGCAGATCCAATGTGTGCTGCAAGTCTCTGTAAAGTCAGGTGCATTGATTCTGTTGTATCTGGAAATGTTTCCTTGGAGTCACCTAGCACCTCTGGCTCTTACAAGCCTTCCCGATGTGTCCTTCTGCATGTATTGCTAAACTTTAACACAAAGAATTTGTTGAAGACATCCTACTTAGGATTGAGTGCCCCAAAGTCTCACTGTTTGCACATTGCTTAGCTGAGGATCTCTGTATTAATTCTTGTTTACTGCAATAGGGAGCTTCCCTGTAGAGGGTTGAATGAGGTGCTGTTCTAGGGTATAGCAATATGCCATTAGGAGTCATTTTATGACTTTAGAAGAATAATAGTCATAGGTTTTACCCTAGGGCCATGACCTGTATTCTCTCAGGTTCTTGGCTGCTTTAGCAGTGTCAGAAATTTGTAACATCTCATAGAGTGAGCCTTAAGTGCATTTTAAAGTGTTGATTGCTGGTATAACTTTTGTGCCACGATTGTGTCATTATATTTTACCAACATGTTGCTGCTATAGGTCATAAGACTTACAGCTGGGCGATATTGATGGTTACCTTTTTCCTCTGATAGATTGCAGAGCTCCTTCCAGTGCTACAATGTTTGTCAGTAGGGGTGAAGCTTCTAGTTCAGCACTAGCACTAGCTCAGCTTCTCCATATTCAATGACATAAGTCAGCGTTGTCTTCAGTAATGAGACCTGACTATCAGTTTGTGGTAAGCCACCAACATGTGCTTTAGTTTCTTTGTCCAATCATTCATTGGGAGACATTCTGGTTGTTTTTGTATATTGATGATTGTCAATAATAAGATGATTTTTGTTTCCTTTGGAAAGATTGCTAAATCATATGGTATTTCTAATTTTTTTTTGTTTTGTCTTGTTTTTGTTTTTGTTTTGTTTTGTTTTGTTTTTCATGACAGGGTTTCTCTGTGTAGCCTTGGCTGTCCTGAAGCTCAAAGCTCACTTTGTAGACTAGGCTGGCCTTGAACTCAGAAATCCATCTGCCCTTGCCTCCCAAGCACTTGGAAAAAAGGCATGTGCCACCACAACCCAGCTGGTATTTCCATTTATGTTCTTTAGAAACCTCCATGCTTTTTTTTTCATATTTCTCTCCAATGTTGTACAAGAACCCCCTTTCCTGTGGCCCACCCATATTAGCTATCTTCTTGATGGGAAGCTATCTTAATGGGATAACATGATAGCTCATTATGGGTTGTTTTTCAAAATTTCACAATATTTCGTGATTTTGGTTTTTTTTTTTTTTTGAGAAAAAGCCACCTTGTTAAAGTCTAAAGTGGACTTGATCACTATGTAGCCCAGGCTAATTTTGAACTTGCAATGATCTTCCTGTTCAGCCTCCTGAATGATGAGGTTGTGTCACCAAACCTGACTCCTCATAGATTTGATTCATATATACTTAATGTTAGCTATTTTTTTATCCCCTTAAAAATGTGGAAGTCAGGTTTTTTTCAGAATTATTTATTGTTTGGATTTTCTTTTTCCCCACTGTTTTTTTTTAATTGAGAGAGACAGAGACAGACACACACAGAGAACAGTGTTCCTGTGCTCTTAGTTCTGTTTTACTCATCTACATGTATGTTTTAATGGTTCTGCTATTGTTAAGATTTAGATTAAAATGCCATGCACACAACCAATCTTAAATCTAGTGGTTTATTGGATGAAGAAGAAATGGAGAGAAAAAAGGAAGGAAGGGAGAGAGACACGGTGGGGGGTGTGAGAGGAGAATGAGAGGAGAGAAAGCAAGAGAAGGAAAGAGCAAAAGAACAAGAGAGCAAGAAGAGGGGGGAGCGGCCGACAGATCACTGTGTACCTGGCTCAGATGATGTCATAGGACACAGGTACTGACACAGGAAGTTGTGAAGATCCTGAAGGTCCCTAAGAAGGACAAGTTGAGTTGCCTGCACAACATAACATTCCTCCCTTTTGTTTAATTAAAAAAGAAGAGCTTGAGCTGCTTCTCACGTAAGGCAACTTAAAGGGTATAAAATGTAGGTTTATCGGAAGCAGCTCTTGGTCACCATGCAAGGGGATGAGAGAGAGAGAGAGAGAGAGAGAGAGAGAGAGAGAGAGAGAAAAGAGTTCCAAAATGTCCAGATTACATGGTGAGGAGGAGAGAAAGTCCCTGCCCTGAAAAGGTCAGGATAGAGGGTAGAGTTGCCAGCCATGCCCAGCAGCAGATGAGGACTGAAGAATGCTGGGAGAACCTGGAGCTGTTGGTCCTAGACCTGAAGCACACCATTTCAGCCTTTTGTTCAGAATAAGTGGGTCACGAGCAAAGACATCAATCATCTTCAGCTACTTCCTTCTGACACCAGGGTGGCAAAAAGGAGGTCAAAGGGCTGAAATGTTGGTCAAGCCCAGGAAAAATAGGCTGTTTTGATGCTGTTTAGGGTTTGTGAGAATATCTGTGGCTGGGAGTGAAAGTGCAGGTCCGGCTTGACACAGTCTGCAAGGTTAGACTGGAGCACCTGTGGTAGCTGCTTTGGCTATGTCTTGGATGTAGAAAACACCTAGGTCTATCAGGATACTGGAATATATATATAAATATATATATACAGAAAACAAAGTTAAGTAGGTTATGGAGAAAATTTCTTTAGGTGTATATTTTTTATGTATACATTTGAATATATTTGAAACTTTTTGGGAGAGCAAACAGAGATGGAAGTAGAGATTTGAACATAGGAACTTCCATTTACACAAGGGAACCTCCATTTACCCAATCACTGACAGTAATTTTAAAGATTTTGTTTTGGATCTGTCATCTAAGGAAATTGAGGCCAACTTTGGTTGCAGAAATGTGTAAGCCTAGAAGCCCTTAAAGCGAGTGCTAAGTGTACAAATCTAAAATTATTTATAAGGCATTTCATGGGAGAGCCTGGGGGTATGGTGGAAGACAGGAATCCCATGGGTGAAGAGAGAAAAGTCAGTTCTTCCTGTCTTTGGACATTCCCACAAAGTACATGAGAACCTTGTCGTCATGAGCAGTGCCAGGGGCCACAGGGAAAACTCTCAGGAGACACCTAGTACTAGCATTTCTTGAGGGGTCGTCCAACGTGCAAGAGAAAAAAAAGAAAAGCCGAAAGACCATGTGAGTAAAAAGAACAAGATTATTCACCCAAGGGAAGGCATCTGTGTAAAGTTTGGTAAGAAGAGAGAGTACCTCCATTCCCCAATGAGACAGAGAGATACTGGTCAATCTCTCAGACAAAGGAGAACATTTAAGCCATCCATGGAAGGGTACTCATCAATCTGCTGACATTGGATGTAAGGATGTGGTGATTGGGTGGCCAGGAGAGGAGTCGAAAAACCAGGGAAAGTGGGGAGGAATCCCACTTTTTGAGATAGACAATAGATGCAGTACTTATCTGAAGTCCAATTGACCTGAGAGATGGATTCGGGTAGATTTCTGCAGTTTACCAGAATCCTTTTAAGTTTTACAAAGGAGATAAAACTTTAGACATGTTAACATCACCATTGTAATTTGCATTGAAATATACACTGTAGAAAAGGCAGTAGACAAACACTGTTTTGTTAACAGCATAAACATTTTTTTTAAGGTGAGCTCTGAAAAGGCAGAAGGCTTCCATGAAGTAGAAGGGACAAAAGCTCACTTGATCTTAACCTTTAGTATGATTACATATTATGGAGGAGAGGTTTTTTCCTCTCTATCCAGAAGAGACTGTATGTACATAAGTCTAGCACAATGAGAAACAATTTTTAAGTCTATATATATTAAAGACAAACCAAAGGAGATTTAAAATCTTGAGCTTGGAACCATGATAGTGGGGGGTATAGTAGGATGTTTTTGAATTAGAGTTAGATTAATATATCAGAGCTCTATTGATAAAGGTAAAAGCTCTGGACAGTCAATATAACAGTAGCATAGCAATTAAGCATTTTTACGTATTTAGGATAATTTAAATCATCCTAGATCTTGCAACCTTTATAACTTGCATTTACCAACTTTAAAATATTTATTAAGACTCTAAAACAACATTTTCCTTAGGCTTTTGTGTCTAGTTATTTACCATGAGACATAGGTGAGACTGCTATGAACATTTATTATCCTTTAGCTAAAGGAATAGTAAAAGGTTATATCTGAGGCCTATTTTTTGAGTCTGATAGCAAACTAGACTGTCTAGACCTGACAATAGCAATTCTCAGAGTGAGACTTAAGGCCTGGTCTCCTGCATATAAAGAGAACTAAGAAGACATCTGAAGTCTCCCAACACAGAAATTTGCAATACGACTGTGGGACCCTAGTGTGGGGGTTAGACAGACCTGTAATGCTATCCTGGGCTGGGTGAGGTAAATGTCACTACATTTAGGAGCCAATAGTCCTCTGCCAGGCCAAGAAGCTGGAAGGCTGGAAGTGTCTGTGGCTCTTGTGCTGGTTGAGCCTCCATGGCTGGACACAGGGGACAAAGCCTGCATGGGAGCATTTTGACTTCCAGAGGCCAGTCTGCCAGCAGGCAGCCATGGCTTACTGAGGCAAAGCATCCCCTTTGGCTGTAATTAAATCAGTCACCTGGCAAAATTAATATTTGACTATACCCAGGTAGAATGGGGTATTGTAGACCTTTTGTTTTTTGTGTGGGAATGTCAACAGCCTCAGAGCAGCAGCCAAGGCATGGGACATAGTTTTTGCTGTAGATGAGTCTATTGGGAAGAGTCCTTTGTTATTTTTACCAACTTCTGTATGGTGATTCAGAGACCATCCTTAGCTGTTAAAGATGGCAGTGAGATCATGTTTACTATTAACTTACATTCATTAACCACCAAATATTAGGACCTTAAGTCTTGTCCCTGTTAAGTTGGAGCCTTAAAAGTCATAAATGTAGTTCATAGTTTATAAAAGTCTAAGGCTATACTATAGATAAATAACGTTATCATATTTAGAAAATAAGACCAAGCATATTTTAACCTTGATAATGAAGATATAGTATAATGACCAAGTTTTAACCTAAACAAATAAATGCCTCTAAAATTAATAGATCTTAATTTAGAGTATCCTTGGAATTATATTATATAGTTTAAAGGTATTTAGGCAAAAACTTTTATTTACTAACCCCTAAGTTATGATATTCAGAATAAACAACAGTATAGTAGAACAGTATAAAGCAATTTTCATATTGCATTTGAATTTATTGTAACAAACCTTATTAGCCAGAAAGCCTAACAGTGAATCTGAATAATAGGTAGCTCATGGTGGGAGAAACAGCATTTATTAATTTAGGAATTAATAAAGACATAGGGAGTTGGACATATATTTTAAATTAGCTTGAATTTGAATAGACCTTTATAAGCTTGAAATTTTAGCATCATATAAAATAATTTTGAAAGAGGGTTGAATCATATATATGATATATATATATAATTATATATATATATTATTGTATACAAGCATGTTGTAAAAATATAACTTTGACTTTCTTATAAAAATCCATACCAATTTAAAGTAGACTTGTTACTGTTTTTGTCTAATAGTGAAGTATAGCACGAGCGACGAGCTGAAAGACCAGAGCAGATGAGTGGTTGGTGAGAAAAAGTTCTGAGCAGCTGCCAGAAGAGGGACAGATGCATGTGGTGGCAGCAGGGGCAGGTGGACAGGTTAAGTGTTCATGAAAAAAGTAGGAGATGAGGGTGCCAGAGAAAGATTTGTTGTGGGTGGGTATGTGGAAAGGGATTCTAACATGTTTGAACATTGCTCAAAGAGCCTCTCCAGGGTTTCGGCACCAAATGTTAGGATTTAGATAAAAATGCCATGCACACAACCAATCTTAAATCTAGTGAGGTTTATTGGATGGAGATGGAAATGGAGAGAAAAAGGGAAGTAGAGGGGAGAGAGCGAGACATGGGGGTGGGTACGCCGACAGAGAGAAAGAAGAGAAAGCAAGAGAAGGAAAGAACAAAGGAGCAAGAGAGCAAGAGGAGTGGGTAGTGGAAGACAGGTCACTGTGTACCTGGCCAGATGACATCATATGATATAGATGCTGACATAGGACGTTGTCAGGGCCCTGAAGATCCCTAAGGGAGGTCCAGTTGAGTTGCCTACACAGCATAATAACTATTCCCTCAGTTATGCTTTCCACATACCCAGATCTAAATCAGAAGACATTTTAAGTATCTGAACCCTTCAGTTCTATTGTAGGTTTCTCTAGGAAAAGAAAGAAGTAAAAGTGTAAGGAAAACTGAGCAGAGCAGGAGTGAGGAACTTGCAGAGCCTGCAAAGTACTTCTTGTTTTGTGTGTAGGGAGTTTCCTTCACTATAGTTAGTGTAAAACCCTTGTTTTAGAAGAAGGAGAACACCCTGTATGTGGAGGGATATAAATACCCACCTCTCCTCCCCTTTCAGTGGTATGGGGAAGCGGCATGGGAGGAGAAGGAGGAGGGAAGGAGGAAGGACGAGATTGGGAGGGGACGAGGGTGGGGGCTACAGATGGGATACAAAGTGAATAAATTATAATAAATAAAACACACACTCACACAAAAAGAAATACCCACCTCTAACTTGAGGCCCACCCCATGTGATAGATCCAAACCCTTGTCATGATTAATGTCTGCTATGCCTGCAGACAGGAACCTAGCTCAACCGTCTTCTGAGAGGCTTCATCCACCAGCTAATGAAAACAGATGCAGAGACCCCACAGCCAAACAATAGTGCAAGTTTGGGAAGCTCTGTGGAAAAGTGGGAGGAAGGATTGAGGGAGCCTGTGGGGTCAAGGACACCACAAGAAGACTTAAAGAGTAAAGTAACTTATGCCCATGGGGACTCACAGAGACTGAACACCAACTAATGTACATGCACTTCCTGGACCTGGACCCCTACACGTATGTAGCATATATGTATTACAGAAACATAGCTTAGTCATTATGTGGGTCCCCTAACAATGGGAGTAGGATCTGTCTGTGACTCTGTTGCCTGCCTTTGGATCCCTTTCCCCATAGCTAGCCCATACATAGAAAACAGTGACAATTTGGATACTATGCAGTGTAGGATGCTGTATCTTTTATCAAGAAACAAAAGACAGGAGGCAGAAACAGTACTCCTATCCCAACAAAACTGTACTTGACTTCAACTTTGCAGCTCTCTCTCTCTCTCTCTGGAAACAGTGTAGTGTGTTCTAGCTATGGATTTTCTTTTAGTTGTTTGAGTTATCTTTGTTGAAGTTAAATTGCCTAATGAAATTTAGTCCATTTTATAGTCAAAGCATCTTCTTTTGTGACCACTACCAAATCTAAATTAAAAAAAACTTACAAGTTATTTTTAATTAACCCAGTAGATCTGACTTGTACATGTCATCAAAGCTCTTCTGCAGGTCCTGAAGACAGCTAATCCTCTTAGAGACTGGTGCCTAAATAAATTCTATTTCTATTTTCAACGTGTTTTATATTGGTTCTGCTTTTTTTATTTTCTGACTTTAGGGATGCTATGACGCATTTAGGTCTTGAGAATGATGGAGGCAATTCCCCTCCAGTGTTAGCTAACTCCTAGCTAATTGGAGAGAGTAAACAACTGTTTCCATTTCACATGTAAACCAAACACTTCAGAGTCCAACCCTAAGTGCCTGTTTCACCTGGCTCTCCAGTCCAAGATCACCTACCCTAACACCTTTGATTAGATATAGAAATTTTGAATGTAACCCAGAGTGCACTGACATTGTTCAAACTAACAAATCCTGAGCTATATTACCTTGTTCTGCCCCTGTCTATGGTTTCCATGAAAGCTAGATGCAAACATCTTCCCTCATGACAGGCTTCTCCATGAATATCATATCAAACTTCCGTAACGCAAATGCCAGACATCTTCTAACAAACCCTCCTTCTAATTCAAGACTCTGCTAAAGTCAATGGAGTGTGCCCATGGACGCACTTACCATCTAGAAAGGATGGCAGAGGAGCTACTAAATGGTGACATTTAGTGAGGCCTCATTTTAACTTTTTCAATTGAAAGTTTGGCTTAGGAGAACATTTGTGTCTACCAGGGCATGATAGTGCATGCCAGTAACCCCAGAACTTCTGAAGTGGAAGCAAGAGGGTAAGAAACTTAAGGCCATTTTCAGCTACACAGTTTGAGGCCAGCCTGTCCCAAAACAACAACAAAATGAATACTATCTTCTAACTTGGTCCAAATCTATGGGGTGTTAATAAACATGAATAAGGGATTATGACATTATTGTTGGGTGAAAATGACTGCAATGTGGTCCTATAGTAAAAACAGCATGAGGGTTCTGGATATGGTAGAAGGGAGTAGATGCACTTTTCCCTACTTACCTCAAGAAGTCACTGAGTAGTATAGACATTAGAAAATATAAGAAGACTGTGAGAGATGGGGAGCAAATGGCAAACTAGAGATTGGTGTTTGAGGAATCACAATTTAACTTCCCTCACTTTTCTCTCTTCTGCCTTTCTCCTCAACTTAGAGCAAAAGGAAATACCAGTAAATATTTTTTTAAATATCCTCAACAAGTCCTACTATTTCTGACCAAAATACAGGAAAGTCATAGCCTGGCAAAACTAAAAATTGTACACATTCACACCACCACCACCAATAACAAGGACAACAATGAGAGAGAGAGAGAGAAAGAGAGAGAAGCACTGAGACTAATATCTATTTCTACCATCAAACTCCAAATAGAGAACCTGGATTTTTAACCTTGTATGTTATAACAGGGGTTCCCATATACCCTGCCTATGTGATACCAGAAAAGAAAGTCAGCTTCCATGTAACTTGATAGTAGTAAGCATTGTCATCATGGTATCAGTGGAGACTACTAGGAGGTAGGACTTCCATCCTTACCAGCCAATGTGGGGTACACCTTCCACTTTCTAGAGGAATTTCTGATAGGGGATTGAATCCAAAGACCCTCTAGGTCTATGTGATCTGGCTGGAATGCAGACACTGCCCTGGGTTACAATATGATCTGGCTAGAACACAAAAAACTTCAGACACCATTGTTTAGTCCCAAACAAGGAAGGTAAAGTAAGTTTATAGAAGGAAGCAGCCATGTTTGAAAGTAGTGTCTAATTAAGGGGTGACAAAGTGACAAATCAGAGAAAAATTCAACAGAATGAGTCAGCAATAGGATGTGCCCAACTCTCAGAACAGGACAGGAAAGAAACTATTTAGGGACAGGGAGAAAGAACAGAGTATTTTACTGGGATGATTTCACAGAGATAGGTTGCAAAGAGAACAAGGTAGACACCAGTGAATACAGAATGAACCACAGAATGAGAAGAACCAAAACATATTGCTAGAATTAGTTTGAAGCTCAGCACAGCAATTCAGTCAGAAGACAAGAGAAGCCAATTTTAATCAGTCAGCTTGAAGAAGAATTTGGGGCAGAAGAGCTGAGTTGAATCAGCCAGCAAGATTTCAGCAAGAGCTAGAAAGGCTTTGAAATGGCTCTTATCTCATTCCCACATCTGAGGAAATAAAAACATTTACACACTTCATGCCGCGGTTTTATCCAAGTGTATATACTGAATGGCCAAAACTGGTCCACCACCAAGGGTAATATAGCCATTGATGTAAGGGTATCAATGAAGGCCATGAGGGAGCTAAAATGCTCCCCTATCTCATATGCCAATGGATGCAAACCTGAGGCCCTGGACTTCTACCTCCATCTGACAATAATGAGGCAGAGCACTGTCAAGGAAAAAAAATACAGCTAAAACAGAAAGTTTGAGTCTCTTAACAATACAGAGATGTATTTGAACAGTTTTCAGTTAAATATTACTCATATGAAAAATAAGGAGACCGTAAATTGAATGTTAAAAGAAAAAACAAAAAACAAACAAAAGACACCAAAAGCAAGATAGCAGAAAAGGTAGAATTTTTGGCAATGATTTTTAAAAAAAAAATAATTTAATTAATTAAGGGGCTAGAGAGATGGATGAGCTGCTTTCCCAGAGGGCTCAGGTTCAATTCCCAGCACCCACATGGCAGCTCACAAATGTCTGTAATTCCAGTTCCAGGAGAACTGACACCCTCATACAGATAGATATACATGAAGCAAAACACCAATGCACATAAAATTTTAAAAAATTAAAAATAAATTTAAAAAAAACATGAAATGTTCACATGTGTGGGATATACCAAGTGCAGCACTGGCAGTCTGGCAAGGCAGTTATAAAAGAAACAAATATTCCAGGAGAGAGAAAAAGAGTTAAATAAATCCACAAAGCTCCAATGTCAAGAGCCTAGGAAACAAGAGCTAAATAATCTCAGAGGAATCAGAAATAAGAATAAAATAAACAGAAGACCAGAATTAATAAAATCAAAGAGAGCCAGGAGGTGGTGGCACATGGCTTTAATCCCAGCACCAGCAAAGCAGAGGCAGGTGAACCTCTATGCATTCGAGGCCAGCTTGGTCTACAGAGCAAGTCCAGGACAACCAGGATTGTTACACAGAGAAATCCTATCTTGAAAAACAAACAAATAAATGAATGACTAAAATAAAAAAAAAAACTCAACAGAGAAGAGCAATAAGACAAAATTTAAGCCCTCAGAAATTATTAGTAAAGATTACAAATCTCTATCAATACTGACAAAAGAAAGAAGAGAAACTAGAAACTCCTGGTATCAGGGAAGAAACGTTACTACAGATGGACCCATGAGACACAAACCCACAGTAAAGAACGTTATGAACAGCTCTCTATACATAAATGTGACTTCTCAAAGAATACACAATATTACAACTCATCCAAAATTAATTAGGTGCCAGGAGTAAACCTCCAGAGAGATTAACTGGTGAGTGAAGATCTACCTACATGTAGATGGTATCATCCTATAGCTAGAATATCAGGCTAAACAAGAAAGGGCAAGCATAGGACACAAGCCTACCCTTGGAGAGGTGGAGGCAAAAAGATCAGGAGTTCAAGATTGTTGTTAGCAATATGAAAAGTTTGAGGCAAACCTGGGCTACACAGGACCATGTCTAAACCACACTCTCTCATAAAAATGGGAAGGAGAAGAAAAAGCACAATGAACAGCAGCTTTTATTTCTCTCTGCTTCCTGAATAAAAATGCAATATAATCTGTGCAATACATTATGTTCCTGTTGCATATACTTATGTGTGTCAATAATAATCATGAAGAGATCATGAATATGAGAAGGACATGGAAGGAATTGGGGAGGAGGGTAAAATAATATAAATAAAGTACTCATCTATGAAATTCTCAAAGTATTTATTTATAAAAAATAATTTTGCTGTTTTACGTACTATCTTAGTTACTGTGTTATTGCTGTAAAAAGAAAGCATGAACAAAGAAACTTACAAAAGAAAGCATTTACTGAGGGTTTGCTTACAGTTTCTGAGGGTCAGTCCATGACCACCACAGACAGGTGTATGGCAGCAGGCAGGAATGGTGCAGGAGCAGTTGCTGAGAATTCACATGTTATTCACAAGCACCAACCCAAGAGAGAAAACTGTGTTGCAAGTGATAAAGCTGAAAGCAGTGGAAGATCCAAAGTGCCAGCTAAATTCTTGGGCATCACACATAGAGGTTCAGGACTTAGAGTTCGGCCTGCTAAATTTTGTTCTTGATGTGGTCCAGTATTACCTCACTGTATCAATTCCTCCCTTTCAGAGTGGTAATCTGTCTTCTGTGATGTTGTATTGGAAGCATTTGATTTGCATTTGATTTAATTGGCCACAATTAAGAGATTCCCTTGAATCTCAGAAGAAACTTTGAAACCCCCAAAATTGATGGATACTCCAATTCATCAGAAGCACAGGAAAATGGCTTTAAAGCTATGCTTACCCAATTATGTGAGGCTCATAAAGAGGAAACAAACTATTCTCTCAGAGCAATAACAATAGGAAATGAACAACTCTATCAAAGATTTCCCCAGTCAATTGGAGGCAAAGAAGGAATAAATGGACAAAATTCTTAAAGAAAAACAGACAAATATAGCCAAACAAATAGAGGCACAAGTAGAGATACAATTAGTGGCATATGGAGAGGAAATGAACAAAAATAGAGGCCATAATAGAAAGACAGGAATCCACATTCAAACAGATGAAGGAAATGGAGGAAGGCTTGAAAACAGAATTAGAATCAATAAGGAAAACACAAACTGAGTTTTCTGGAGCTGGAAAACTTGAAGAAAAGATCAGGAACCACAAAGCTAAGCATCACCAAAAGAATCCAAGAGATGGAAGAGAGAATCTCTGGAGCTGAAGCTACACTCACAGAAATTGATACTTCTCTCAAAGAAAAAGTAAAATCAGAAAAGTCCCAAACCCAAAATATCCAAGAAATCAAGTACGCCATAAAAAGATGAAATCTAATGATAATAGGAAATGATGAAAAAGAAGATTCCAGGCTCCACAGTCCAGAAAATATTTTCAAGAAAATGATAGAAGGAAATTTTCCCAACTTAAAGAAAGAGGTGTCCATAAATATACAAGAGGCCTACAAAACACCAAATAGACTAGACCAGAAAAGAAACACATCACGTCACATCATAGTTAAAACACTAAATCTACAGAACAAAGAAAAATATTAAAACCAGAAAAGGAAAAGGGCCAAGTAACATATGAAGGTAGACCTATCAGAATCACACCGGACTTCTCATCAGAAACTATGAAAGACATAAGGGCCTGGGCAGGTGTTATGCAGACTCGAAGAGACCATAGATGCCAACCCAGAATACTATACCCTGCAAAGCTTTCAATCAACATAGATGGAGAAAACAAAACATACAATGACAAAATGAAATTTATGCAATATCTACACAGCAAACCAACCCTACAGAAGATACTAGAAGGAAAACTCCAATCCAATGAAAACAACTTCACTCAAAAAAACATAGCATACAGATAATATCCCAACAAAAATTAAAAGAAAACAAGCAATGAAACACAGGAAGACCACCGACTCCAACATAAAAGGAACTAAAATTCATTGGTCACTATAATTTATCAACATCAATGGACTCAACTCTCCAATGAAAAGACACAGACTAACAGAATGTGTTCGGAAACATGATCCAACATTTTGTGGCATCCAAGAAACGCAGCTCTGCAACAAAGATAAATACTACTTCAGAGTAAAGGGTTGGAAAAATGTCTTTCAAGCAAACAGGCCCAGAAAACAAGCTGGGGTAGCTATCCTAATATCTAATAAAATAGACTTTCAACAAAAATCAATCCAAAAAGATGAGGAGGGACACTACATTCTCATCAAAGGAAAAATCTACCAAGAGCACATCACAATTCTGAACATCTATGCCCCAAATACAAGAGCGCCTACATTCATAAATGAAACATTATTAAAACTTAAATCACACATCGATCCCAGCACTTTGGTACTGGGAGACTTCAAAACCCCACTTTCACCAAGGAACAGATCATCTAGACAGAAGCCTGATAAGGAAATAAAGGCACTTACAGAGGTTCCAAACCAAATGGACCTAATAGATGTCTACAGAACTTTCCACCCAAACTCAAAAGAGTATACATTCTTGTCAGCACCTCATGGAACCTTCTCCAAAATAGACCATATAGTTGGTCACAAAGCAAACCTCAACTGATACAAGAAGATTGAAATAATCCCCTGTATTCTATCTGACCATCATGGACTAAAGCTCGACCTCCACAAAAACAGAATTAGAAAAAAGCCTACAAGCACATGGAAACTTAACAACTTGTTACTCAATGACAGCTGGGTTAAGGAAGAAATAAAAAAGAAATTAAAGACTTCCTAAAATTCAATGAAAATAAAGGTACAATATACCCTAATTTATGGGACACAAGGAAAGCAGTGCTCAGAGGAAAATTCATTGCACTAAGTGCCTTCAAGTAGAAATTTGTAACATCTCATAGAAGCAACTTAATGGCCTAACTGAAAGCCCGAGAAAAAAAATAAGAAGCAAATATACCCAAGAGGAGCAGATGGCTAGAAATATTCAAACTCATGGCTGAAATCAATCAATTAGAAACAAATAAAACTATTTAAAGAATCAATGAAACCAAGAGCTGGTTCTTTGAGAAAATCAACAAAATAGACAAACCTTTAGCCAAACTAACTATAAGGCAGAGAGAAACTATCCAAATCAACAAAATCAGAAATGAAAAGGGGAAATAACAACAGACTCTGAGGAAATCCAAACAATCATTAGGTCTAATACAAAAGCCTATATGCCACAAAATTTGAAATTCTAAGAGAAATGAAAAATTTTCTTGATAGAGGCCATCTACCAAAGTTAAGTCAAGATCAGGTTAAAAAGATTGAATAGTCCTATATCCCCAAAGGAAAGAGAAGCAGTCATCAACAGTCTCCCTTCCAAAAAAAAAATCCCTGGGCCAGATGGATTCAGTGCAGAATTCTACCAGACCTTCAAAGAAGTGCTAACTCCAATTCTCTCCAAATTATTCTACAAAATTGAAACAGAAGAAACATTATCAAACTCATTCTATGAAGCCACAGTCACCTTGATACCTAAACCACACAAAGACAATCACAAAAAAAGAGAACTTTAGACCTATCTCTCTTATGAACATTGATGCAAAAATACTCAATAAAATACTTTCAAACCGAACCCAAGAATACATCTAAGATATCATCCACCATGACCAAGTAGGCTTCATCCCAGGAATGCAAGGGTGGTTCAATATACAGAAATCCATCAATGTAATCCACCACATAAACAAACTTAAGGAGAAAAACCACATGATCATCTCCTTAGATGCTGAAAAAGCATTTGACAAACTCCAACACCCATTCATATTTAAAGTCTTGGAGAGATCAGGGATACAAGGCACATATCTAAACATAGTGATGGCAATATACAGCAATCCTATAGCCAACATCAAACTCAATGGAGAGAAACTTAAATCGATCCCAGTGAAATCAGGGACAAGAAAAGGCTGCCCACTTTCTACCTATCTCTTTAACATAGTACTTGAAGTCCTAGCTAGAGCAAAAAGACAACTAAAGAAGATCAAGGGGATACAAATCAGAAAGGAAGAGGTCAAAGTGTCACTATTTGCAGATGATATGATAGTATACATGAGCGACCCCAAAAATTCAACCAAAAAACTCCATCAGCTGATAAACACCTTCAGCAAAGTGGCAGGATACAAAATCAACTCAAAAAAATCAGAAGCCCTCCTGTATACCAAAGACAAAAGGGCCGAGAGAGAAATCAGGGAACAACACCCTTCACAATAGCCACTAATAACAGAAAGTACCTTGGGGTAACTCTACCCAAACAAGTGAAAGACCTGTTTGAAAAAAAACTTTAAGTCTCTGAAGAAAGAAATTGAAGAAGATATCAGAAGATAGAAAGGTCTCCCATGCTCATGGATTGGTAGGATTAACATTGAGAAAATGGCCATCCTGCCAAAAGCAATCTACAGATTCAACGCAATTCCCATCAAAATACCAACTCAATTCTTTACAAACCATGAAAAAAAGATTCTCACTTCATATGGAGAAACAAAAAACCCCAGAATCTCCAAAATGATCCTGTACAACAACAGATCATCTGGAGGTATCTCCATCCCCGATCTCAAGCTGTACTACAGAGCAATAGTAATAAAAACTGCATGGTATTGGCATAGAAACAGAAAGGAGGATCATTGGAACCGATTAGAAGACCCAGAAATAAACCCACACACCTATGAATACTCGATTTTTGACAAAGATGCCAAAATCATCTAATGGCAAAAAGAGCATCTTCAACAAATGGTGCTGGTCCAACTGGATGTCCACATGCAGAAAAATGAAAATAGATCCATATTTATCACCCTGCACAAAAATAAACTCCAAATGGATCAAAGACCTCAACATAAAACCATATATTCTAAATCAGTTAGAAGAAAAAGTGGGGAAAAGCCTGGAATTCATTGGCACAGGAGACAACTTCCTGAACAGAACACCAACAGCACAGGCTCTAAGAGCAACAATCAATACTGGAACTTCATGAGACACTATTGTCAGAACAAAACGACAGCCTACAGACTGGGAAAGAATCTTCACCAACCCTATATCTGACAGAGGGTTGATATCCAGAATATATAATGAACTAAAGAAGTTAAAAAGCAATAAATCAAGTAATCCAATTAAAAAATGGGGTACGAAGCTAAACAGAGAATTCTGTGTAGAGGAATATAGAATGGCAGAGAAACACTTAAAGACATGCTCAACATCATTAGCCATCAGAGAGATTCAAATGAAAACAACCCTGATATTTCACCTTACACCCATCAAAATGGCTAAAATAAATAACTCAAATGACAATACATGCTGGAGATGTTGTGAAGAAGAGGGAACCCTCCTCCATTGCAGGTGGGAATGTAAACTGCTTCAACCACTTTGCAAGTCAATCTGGCGATTTCTCAGACAATTAAGAATAGTGCTTCCTCAAGACTCAGCTATACCCCTCCTGGGCATATACCCAAAATTTTCTCAAGTACACAACAAGGACATTTGCTCAACCATGTTTGTAGCAGCTTTATTTGTAATAACCAGAACCTGAAAACAACCCAGATGTCCATCAATGGAGTAATGGATACAGAAATTGTGGTATTTTTACACAATGGAATACTACTCAACAATCAAAAATGAGGAAATCATGAAATTTGCAGGCAAATGGTGCAATCTAGAAAAGATCATTATAAATGAGGTATTCCAGAAGGAGAAAGACACACATGGTATATACTCACTTATATAGATCTATAAGATATGATGAACATAATGAAATCTATACACCTAAAGAAGATAAACAAGAAAGAGGACCCGGGGTAAGATGATCAATCCTCACTTAGAAAGACAAATGGGATGTGCATTGGACGTAGGAGAAAACAAGTAACAGGACAGGAGCCTGCCACAGAGGGCCTCTAAAAGACTCTACCTAGCAGTGTATCAAAGCACATACTAAGACTCATAACCAAACCTTTGGCAGGGTGCAGGGAATTATATGAAAGAAGGGGGAGTTAGTAGGATGTGGAAAGGATAGGAGCTCCACAAGGACCAAATACATCTGGGCACAGGGGTCTTTTCTGAGACTGATACTCCACCAAGGACCATGTATGGATATAACCTAGAACCTCTGCTCGGATGTAGCCTGTGGTAGCTCAGTAACCAATTGTTTTTCAATAGTAAAGAGAACAGGAATTATTTCTGACATGAACTCAATTGCAGGCTCTTTGACCTCCCCACCCCCCAAGGGAGGAGCAGTCCTGCTTGGCCATAGAGGAAGACTTTGCAGCCAGTCCAGAAGATACCTGATAAAACAGGGTCAGATGAAAGGGGAGGAGGTCCTCCCCAATGAGTGGACTTGGAACGGGGCAGGGAGAAGATGAGGGAGGGAGGGTGGGATTGGCAGGGAATGAGGGAGTGGGATACAGCTGGGATACAGAGTTAATAAAATGAAACTAATAATAAAAATCAAAAAATAATTAAAGCTGCTGTGAACATAAAAAAAATAGTTTTGAAATCCAAAATATGCTCAAGTATACAAGGGCATTTGCTCAACCATATTCATAGCAGCTTTATTCATAATAGCCAGAATCTGGAAACAGCCAAATGTCCCTCAATTGAGGAATGGATATAGAAATTGTGGTACATTTACACAATGGAATACTACTCAGCAATTACAAACAAGGAAATTAGGAAATTTGCAAGCAAATGGTGGGATCTAGGAAAGATCATCCTGAGTGAAGTATTCCAGAAACAAAAAGACACACAGGATTTATACTCACTTAAAAGTCGATACTAGACATATAATATAGGATAAAATACTAAAATCTGTACACCTAAAGAAGCTAAACAAGAAGGAGGACCCGGGGTAAGACGATCAATCCTCACTTAGAAAGACAAATGGGACGGACATTGGAAGAAGGAGGAAACAAGAAACAGGACAGGAACCTCCACAGAGGGCCTCTGAAAAACTCTAACCAGCAGGGTATCAAAGCAGATATCGAGACTTATAACCAAACTTTGGGCAGAGTGCAGGGAATCATATGAAAGATGGGAGAGTTTGTAAGACCTGGAGAGGACAGGAGCTCTACAAAGAGAGCAACAGAACCAAAAAATCTGGGCACAGGGGTCTTTTCTGAGACTGATACTCCAACCAATTTCCATTCATGGATATAACTTAGAATCCCTGCTCAGATGTAGCCCATGGCAGCTCAGTATCCAAGTGGGTACCCTAGTAAGGGGAACAGGGTATGTCTCTGGCATGAACTCAATGGCTCGCTCTTTGATCACCTCCCCCTGAATGGGGGAGCAGCCTTGCAAGGCCACAGAGGAGGACAATGCAGCAAGCCCTGATGAGACCTGAAAAGCTAGGGTCAGAGGAAAGGGGAGGAGGACCTCTCCTTTCAATGTACTTGAGGAGGGGCATAGGAGGAGATGGGGGAGGGAAGGTGGGATTGGGAGGGAATGAGGGAAGAGCCTACAGCTGGGGTACAACGTGAATAAGCTGTAATTAATAAAAATATAAATTAATTTAAAAAACAGTGTTGAGATTATAAAGGACTGTAAGGACTTTTGAAATTTGAATGAATGTATTTTGTAGTATGGCTATGGCTACAATCATATGGGAGGTAGGCTTTGAGATCCAGTCTCTCTCTCTCTCTCTCTCTCTCTCTCTCTCTCTCTCTCTCTCCTCCCCTCTCCTCCCGTTCTTGCTTGTGGATCAGATGTAACCTCTCAACAACTGTTCTGGCACCATTCCTGCCTGCCTGCTGCCATACTCTCCTCCATGGCTGGACTCCCCCCTCTAATACTGTAAGCAAGTTCCCAATTAAATACTTTCTTTTATAAGTTGCCTTGGTCATGGTGTCTTTTCACAGAAATCAAACAGTAACTAAGACAGTATCAAACAGCAAAACTATTTTTATATAACTATTTTGAGAATTTCATACATGAGTGCTGTATTCACATTTTTTCACCCCTCATTCAACTTCTTCCATATCCCTCCCTCTCAAATCCATGATCTCTTGAGAGTATTTTGAGTCCATTTATTGGTGTGTGTGTGTGTGTGTGTGTGTGTGTGTGTGTGTGTGTGTGTGTGTTTAGGGATAACCACTTGGTATTGGAGGTATTGGATAACCCATCAGGAGCCTCATCCCTGGAGAAGACAGATTTTTCCCTCTCTCAGAAGCCATTAATTGTCTGTAGTTCTTCATCTAGGCATGGGGTTTTGTGAGCTTCCCCTATCCCACATCCAGATTGGTATATCAACTGATTTTAATATTTTGTAAGTCTTGTCTCAGCAACCACATTGCTGAAATAAGGTATTTCATCCCTATCAAGTCTGGAAGACAATATCTCACCAGAGACCTTTTGATCTTCTGGCTCTTTGAATCTTTGCAATCTTCCATGATGTTCTCTGCACCTTATGTATAGAATCCAGTTGTAAGGCTGGGAACCGCTGTGGTCACTTATGTTTTGAATTTTGAATTTCCAGTTGTAGAACTTTGTAGCCCCCCCCCCCGTTAAAGATGAAATAGGAGGATAAGGTGAGGGGGAGGAAGAGAAGAAGAAGAACAAGAAGAAGGAAGGGAAGAAGAAAATTATAATGATTCTTTGGTGGTGGATAAGAGCACACTTATATAAGAATATATATTTTGAAGACAGTTTGACTTCACTTTACTTGATTTAGTAAAGTGGCATTAGTAAGATGCTGCTTTAGGTTCTGTGGCAATTCCAGCCATGCTAGGGAGTTGGCTAAGTTTACAGTTTCAAGTATGAGTTATTCTCTATTGAGGGGAATTTAAACACAATTAGACAGCTGTCTGTTATTCCCATGATGAAAGCCCCACTACTGCACCGCTGGGGATATTTTGCTTAGATGGTCATTTTTGTAGTTTGCAGGCTTTACATCTGGGTAGCACTATTGATTGCTTTTCTCCCTTTGTAGTTTGCATAACATCTTTTCAGTACTGTTCCTTAGGAAACAGGCTTCCAGATCAATCCCAACTCGATTCCTTTAAATCCTGAGTCTAAAATGTTTGGTGTAATTAAAATGGGTTCTTACTTTCAAGTTCTAGAAGGCAACAAAAGACAACTGTAATAACCTTTATTATTTTGGAAGTCTTTTTGATTCCCCTGATCAATACACACACACACACACACACACACACACATTACTTACAGATATATATTTAAAAGTAGTTAAATAGAATTCCATTGTGTGTATGTACTGTGTTTTCATCATTTATTCATCAGCTGAAGGGCATTTAGGTTGTTTCTATTTTCCATTTATTATAAAAAGAGCAGCAATGACTACGGCAGAGCAAGCATCTATGAAGTAGGATGTCTAGTCCTTTGTGCCTAGGCCAAGGAATGGCATGGCAAGATCATAAAGTAGATGTACTTCTAGATTTTTGATACTTCTTCACACTGATTCTCATAATGGCTATACCAGTTTGCAAGCCCATCACCAGTGAATGAGTCTTTTCCCTTCCCCACATCCTTGTCAGCATACATTTTCTTCAAAATTCCTACTGTGAAGCGAATATTACTCTAATACATTAATCAGGTAAAGACATAACAAAACAGCCACTATCCATGATGAACATAGATGCAAAACATTCAGTAAAATACTTGCAAACTGAATACAGATATATATGAAAAAGATTGCATATATAAACAAGGTGGCTTCATTTAGGAAATGCAGATGTGGTTCAGCAGGATGCCTACAATGAAAACTTTAAATCTCTGAAGAAAGAGGTGAAGACAGTAGAAAATGAAAAGACTTTCCATACTCATTGATTGGTAGAATAAATACTGTTAAAATGACCATCCTATCAAAAATAATTTACAGGGTTAATGCTGCACAGCAAGAGAAAATATTTAAAGCCACATATTTAACAAAAGTCATGTCCTGAGTACATAAACAACTCTGAAAACTCATAAATTAAAAAAAAAAAAAAGCAAAGAGTACAATTAAAACAGAAGACTGGCAAAAATACAAAGAAACCTTTCACTAAAGAATATAGACAGCAGATTAAAAACATGAGATGTTTGCCAACATCATTGGCCATTTGGGAAGTGGAAAAAAATACAGAATAGATTAAAAGAGCATTGTGAGCCTGGAACACAATGCTCAGAGTTACAGCCCTTACTTGGCATGTGAAAAGCCCAGGTTAGTCATGTGAATTAAGTGCAGAAAATAAGAAAAATGAGAATTGAGGAATAAATGGAAAGAAGGAGACATGAGAGAGAGGAGAGAGGGAGAGAGGATGCTAGAAGGGAGGAAGGGAGAGGGACAGGGAAAGAAGGCAATATTTCAGATCATTCAAAGACTGTTGGCAAAAATGTAAAATGGTTCAGATACTCTGAAGAAAAATAGTTTATTTAAAAACTAATTATGCAAATATTTTCTAGCTCCCAAGGTATGTTCTTGGTTATTTTTTACACAACAATATAGACAAAAGTTCACTTAAAAACATGTTCATGAATATATAGTAGGTCTGTTGTGGTAGTTTGAATGAGAATGGGCCCTATGGGCATATAGATATGGTCAACCATGGAGTGGCACTATTTGAAAGGATTAGGAACTGTGGCCTTGTTGGTGGAAGTATGTCAGTGGGGGTGGGCTTTGAGGGCTCAAAAGCCCATGCAAAGGCTAGAGTCTCTCTCTCTTTCTCTCTCTGCTTACAGATCAGAATGTAGCTCTCAGCTATTGCTCCAGCATCTGCCTGCATGCCACCATGCTTCCTGTTATGATGATAATGGACTAACTCTCTGAAACTAAGAAAGCAGCAATTTAATGCTTGCTTTTAAAAGAGTTGCCTTGGTCAAGATGTCTCTTTACAACAATTGTAATAGTTAAAAACCAGAAATAACCCAGATACCTTCCAAAATATCAATAATAAACCACACTTCAGAAGACACTAGAACCACGGGATGACTATCAAAGACAGCAGTGGGTGTGATGTATAGCCAGGTTGAGCCTAGTTGAAAAGTTGTGCCTGTGTTAAAACTAGCAGAACTAGAGGGGTCGGACTAACCAAGCCATTAGATACCAGAAGATTATGAATGAGTTCAGATGTCAGAACTAAGCTTTTTGCTATCTTAGATTTTGTTTGTGCTTTCATCTGGTTGTAACTGTGCCCTGATTCTTCCCTCTTGAAATAAGAAAGTGTGCAACATTTTTAATAGGAATCCATAATGAAGAAACTTTGGATTTTTAAAGAGCTTTTTGAAGACTGAGACTTGTAAAGTAGGCTATACTTTATATTGTGATCTTAAGGACAAAATAGTACCTGTTTTGACATTGGTATATTTGTGTATCAACCTGATAAAGGATGAATTTGTGATGGCTAACTTGACAAAGGTAGGTACCCCAGTTGAATAATTGCCTCCATTAGATTGGCCTGTGGGCATGTAGTTAGGTTATTTTTTATGCTAATTTGTGCAGGCAGGCCCAGCTCTTTATATGCTATCTATATGCTATCTGTAGGCAGGTGGGCTCAAACTACATTTAAACAAAAAGTTAGCTGATCAAGCCAGAAAGAACAAGCCAATAAATATTTTTCATTCATCATTTCTGCCTCTGCTGTTGTCTAAAATCCTGTCCTAACTTCTCTCAACAATCCACTATCTTACTTTTTTCTGGTTTGAAATTGAATATAGTTATTCTTTTTTATTGCATTTTCGTTTCATCGATCTTGTAGCACTATCATTGACATGAGTATTCTTTATTTTGGGAGACATGTTCTAAAGTAATCAAGGATTACCTCAAATCATTATGTAGCCAAGGCTTTCTTTTTTAATTAATTTCTTTTTTATAAATTACAGTTTATTTACTTTGTATTCAAGCTGTAGCCCCCTCCTTTGTCCCGTCCCAATCTCACCCTTCCTTGCCCATCTCCCCCTATACCCCTCCACAAGTCCACTGACAGGGGAGATCTTCCTCCCCTTCCCTCTGACCCTAATCTACCAGGTCTCATAAGGACTGGCTGCATTGTCTTCCTCTGTGGCCTGGTAAGGCTGCTCCACCCTCACGGGGAGGTTGATCAAAGAGCCAGCCACTGAGTTCATGTCAGAGACAGTCCAAGGCTTTTGTTGGAATCCCTGATCTTCCTGGCTCTACCTCTTTAGTGCTGGGATTACAAGACTGTGCCAGCGTTCCTGACATTGAAGTCCCAAGTACTAAGTAAAAGTATAGCTACTTGTAGGTTTTGTACATGCTTTCCTAGATTTAAAGTCTCTTGAAGGTAAGTTTATTCCTGCTCAGAAGCACCTCCCCTTCACAGTGCCATGATTTAACTCTAATAGGCAAAAACAACATGTCTTTGAATTTGAAACACCAAATTTTACTGTATATTTTCCAGAGTTAATAATATCTTTTGACAAAATTAGTTCTATACAAAGCTGACATGAGTACCAACCTTATTTGTAAATTTTCTGAGAAGATCCATGTGTTTCTGTAGTAATCCAATACCCTATGTGGATTATCTCAATAATCACTCAATTTTATGCTGAGCTGTAACTCAGATGACATTGAATAAATCATGTGGAATTAACATAATGAATATATTCTCTTTGCCTGTTTCTTCATTAGCAAATTGCATATTCCTATTCTAGTCCACAAGAGAATTATGAGATTAAACAGGGTAGTCAACCACTTATTATACAGGTTATGACCATCTACAATTTCTTTTTTGTCCTCTCTAGATAGGCTGTCTAATTCTGTGTTATTTTTATTCAGTAAGTCCCATTTTAAAGAGTGATACAAATGAAGAAAAAGGGCATGACACTTAAATTATTTAGCAGGGAGTATGTGTGACAATAAAATATTTGGCAGGATAGAAAATTAAAGCCATCACTAAAATTACGATAACCTGTCCTTCATTAACATTAATGATAAAGTCTTATCTGCAAAGCATTTAAATTCCATAGAGAAAGTCTTGCGGTTGTGTTTGCATATCTGAATATGTGAGTTTGCCATGGAAAGCCTTAGTTCTTAAAAAGTATTATTTCATTAACTCAAGAACCTCATCATACCGTAAGTGGACATGTAGAATTGAAAACATCAACTTCACAAAAGCATTCGCCATGTTTATGTGACAATTTCCTCAACTGAAAATGAAATGGTAGATTGTGTGCAGTTTCCATTGTGCTTATGTACATTTTGGAGTATAATACTATATCCAATAATTAAGCAAAAAATAAGACTATAAAAAGATTATGCAAAAGAATCTATCAGATATGCAGCCAATTAATCTTTGGCAAAAACTCAAAGAATGTAAAGAATGGAGAAATGATAAACTCTTCAATAAATGCCATTGAGAAAAACTGTCTACAAGAAAGAAAGAGAAAAAGAATTAAATTCCTATGTTATACCATACCCAAAAGTTAATTAAAATGTGTTAAAAATATAAATACAGAGCTTGAAATTGTAAAACTTCTAGAAGATAGAGAAGGAGAAAAGTTTTATTGGTCTTAGCAAAAATTTCTAAGATATGACCACAAGAGCAGAGACAACAAAGTTAAAAATTCACATGAGCGATTACAACAAATTAAAATGTTCCTGGAGTAAAGGTTTTAATTTGTCCATTTTCAGCTGAGTTGTTGTTGATGGTGGTGGTGGTTTAGTTGTTTGGTTAGTTGTTATTATAGGTTGGTTGGTTGGTTTGGAGTAATTTTTTGTTATTTTTTGTTGTTTGGGTTTTGGTTGGTTAGTTAGGGGCTCGTTTGTTAGCATTATTGTTTGGCTATTTGGTTATTTGGTTAGTTGTTATTATTGGTTGTCTTGTTGTTTGATTGGTTGGTTTGGGGTTATCTTATTATTATTGTTTGATTGGTTGGTTGTTCGATTAGTTATTATTATTTGGTTGATTGGTTGCTGATTGGTTGGTTAGAAGGGTTGTTTTGTTGTTATTTTTTGTTTTCTACAGTTTACAAATATTTTTTGTTTGGGTTGCTTTCTTGCTTCTTTTTTTCTAAGTCATGGGAATCCAGATTTTTATGCATACTATACTCTATGCCCATATTCTATAAGAACTAATTTCATAACCCTGTTCACTTTTGAAACTTCATTTTAATATATGGTATTTTGTGTTGGCCAGATAGCTACAAATTTTCCATTCCATTGCCTCAACCTCCCTTATAGCTATTATTAGAGTCATGAAACAATACACCAGCCTTACTTTTGAATCTTTTAAAACTTATTTCCTTTATTGTGGAAAAAGCCCATTTATTCATCTAATGGCAACAAATAGCCAGGATGAGTAAGAAGTTCAGGAAGTTAGCCATTCAAAAGAATGTAATCTAATTAATAAATGGGCAAGTGAACTAAACAGTGACTTTTCAAATGAGAAATAAAAACGGCCAATAAACATAATAAATATCCAACATCTTTAGGAATCGTGCATATGCAAGCGGAAACTATATGGAGGTTCCACCTCACCCTGGCCTGAATGTATACTCTCAAAGAAACAAAACCAGCAAACATAGTGAATGTAGAGAACAAAAGGACCTCTACACACTTCTAGTGAAAAGTACTTTAAGACCAGGATAGTAATCAATGTATAATCATAAAATGCAGCTACAGCAATAATGTATCATGAACCAAAGTTGGTATATGGTAGACACATGTACATTCATATTAATGAAAACAATATTTATGATAACCAAGTCATGGAAACAGCCTAGAAGTCCATTGGTGGATAAAAGTAAAATATAGTGTATAAAAACAATGCATATATATTAAATAGTGTTATTTAGTATTAAATGGTATTATTTAACCATAAAGAAAAATGAATAATAAAATTGTAGAAGCATGATGAAAGTTGAGTCCATAATACAAAGTAAAATAAACCAGACATAGAAAAATAACACGTTTATTTTCAAATATTGGGTATGAATTTTTAAAAAGACACAATGGGCTAGAGAGTTGACTCAACAATTAAAAGTGCCCATTGATGTTAGTTCAGTTCCCAACACCCATGTCATATAGCTGATAACATTCGGTATCTCCATTTCCAGGAGATCTGATATCCACTTCTAAACTCACACACATGTGCACATGTAGTTTAAAATAAAAATTTTAAATACTTGTAAGACTAGATAAGAGGCTGGGTAAGTGTCTCTGAGGTTTAAAGCACTGGCTGCTCTTCCAGAAGACCTTGAGATGGATTCCCAACACCCACATGGCAGCTCACACCATCTATAACTCCAGTTGTACTGGCTCTAATGGCCTCTTCAAGCCTCTGGAGGCATCATACATGCACACGTGGTGCACGTACATACATATAAATTTTAGAAATTATTTTAAATAAATGGAAGTAGAGAGAGAATTATTAAGAAATAGGAAGGGAAGCAATGGGAGGGAGAGGGGATATAAGTGTGGGCAATGGGTTCTAGATGATAAAAATTCTTCACATACATTTGCAGAAATGTCATAATTAAATTATAACCCCAATACTTTGTACAAGTATATGCACTTATAAAAAGTCAATGGAAGATCTTTCTAAACATTTGCCAAAATAAGATACAAAAATATCAAACAAGCTCAGTGTCACTAAGCACACAAATCAAAACTGTAAGTTTAATTAAACCATAGTTTAATTATTACAGTTATTATAAGAAACATAACAAGTGCCTGCAAGGATGAGGGAGGAATGAGCCACTACACACTGCTGGTAGGGATGTAATTAGTACAGATATTGTAAGAATGATGTGGAAATTCGTCAAAAAATACAAGTAAAAAAATTATATTATATTATTTTTATATTTTATAAAATTATATTATTATTTTATTATTACGCAACATAGCCATTTCATTTCTTCAAGAAGGAAGGAAAGCAAGAGGAAAGAAAGGGAAGGGAAAAGAAAGGCAAAAGAAAAGAACTTCCTGTAATTTTGACCTTGAATATCCTCCTTGGAAGGTCCATATACTAAAGCCAGCCTGTAGCACAATAAGAATGTAGAGCCTTCAAGGGGGAAGTGTCTAGTAAAAGTAAAGTAGGTCATTGGGGTGGCCATTGGAAGGGACACTGTTACTCTTCTGCCCTCTTTCTTTTTGTCTCTCAGCTGCTACAATGGATTGAAGACTCTTTCCTCCACAGGCTTTTTCTACAGTTTACTGCCTCACACAGTTTCCCAAAGCTGAGGAGCCAGCTGCTTACAGGCTGTGACCACTGAAGTCAAGAGCTGAAACAAAGCTCTCCGCCTCTTAATTACTTTATTTCAAATGATTTGTTTCAGTGATAGGAACCTGACACAGGAATGAAGCTACCATATTGCAGAGATATTTGCACTCTTGTGTCTTTGAACGGTTTAATCGTTTGTTGACTGATGAATAGCTAAAGACAATGGAGTGTATATACTATCATACAGACACTATCATACACATCGACAATGTGAAAAATTATTCTACCTTATTTTTTAATTTAATATAATTTTTTATTATTAGTTACATTTTATTAACTCTGTATCCCAGGTGTATCCTGCTCCCTTATTCCCTCCCAATCCCACCCTCCCTCCCTCCTCTCCACTCTGCCCCTTTCCAAGTCCACCAATTGTGGAGGACCTCCTCCCCTTTCATCTACCCTGTTTTATCAGGTCTCTCCAGAGTCCTCCACTGTGGCCTAGCAGGACTGCTCCTCCCTTGAGGGGTGGGGAGGTCAAAGAACCTGCCATTGAGTTCCTGTCAGAAATAGTCCCTGTTCCCCTTACTATGGGAAACCAATTGGTTACTGAGTTACCACCGGCTTCATCCGAGCAAAGGTTCTAGGTTATATCCATACACAGTTCTTGGAGTGTCAGTCTCAAAAAAGACCCCTGTGCCCAGATGTATTTGGTCCTTGTGGAGCTCCTATCCTTTCCACATCATTCTAACTCCCCTTCTGCCAGAGCTTTGCTTATGAGTCTTAGTATCTGTTTTGAAACACTGTTAGGTAGAGTCTTTCAGATGTCTTCTGCAGTAGACTCCTGTCATATGTCCAATGCACATCCCATTTGTCTTTCTAAATGAGGATTGATCATCTTACCCTGTGTCTGCTTTCTTGTTTATCTACTTGAGGTGCATAGATTTCATTATGTTTATGATATCTTGTGGGACTATATAAGCGAGTATATACCATGTTTGTCTTTCTCCTTCTGGGATACTTCACTCAGAATGATCTTTTATAGATCAAAACATTTCCCTGCAAATTTGATGATTTCCTCCTTTTTGATTGCTGAATAGTATTCCATTGTGTAAAAATACCACAATTTCTGTATCCATTCCTCTGTTGAGGGACATCTGGGTTGTCCCCAGGTTCTACCTATTACAACTAAAGCTGCTACAAACATGGTTGAGCACATGTCCTTGTTGTGTATTTGAGCAAATTTTGAGTATATACCTAACAGTGGTATAGCTGGGTCTTGAGGAAGCACTATTCCTAGTTGTCTGAGAAACCGCCAGATTGACTTGCAAAGTTTACATTCCCACCAGCAATGGAGGAGGGTTTTCCTTTCTCCACAACCTCTCCAGCATGTGTTGTCACTTGAGTTTTTCATCTTGGCCATTCTGATGGGTGTAAGGTGAAATCTCAGGGTCGTTTTGATTTGCATTTCCCTGATGGCTAATGAGGATGCGCATTTCTTTAAGTGTTTCTCTGCCATTCGATATTCCTCTATCGAGAATTCTCTGTTTAGCTCTGTTCCCCATTTTTTAATTGGAATACTTGGTTTGCTGGTTTTTTAGCTTCTTTAGTTCTTTATATATACTGAATATTAGCCCTCTGTCACATAAAGGGTTGGTGAAGATTCTTTCCCAATCTGTCAGCATTCGCTTTGTTTTGATGAAGGTGTCCTTTGATTTACAGAAGCTTTTCAGTTTCATGAGGTCCCATTTATTTATTGTTTCTCTTAGAGCCTGTGCTGTTGGTATTTTGTTCAGGAAGTTGTCTCCTCTGCCAATGAGTTCTAGGCTGTTCCCCACTTTTTCTTCTAACCGATTTAGAGTATCTGCTTTTATGTTGAGGTCTTTGATCCACTTGGACTTTAATTTTGTGCAGGGTGATAAATATGGATCTATTTTCATTTTTCTGCATACAGACTTCCAGTTGGATGAGCACCATTTGTTGAAGATGTTGTCTTTTTTCCAATGACTGGTTTTGGCTTCTTTGTCAAAAATCAAGTATTTATGGGTATCTGGGTTTATTTCTGGGTCTTCTAATCGGTTCCATTATTCCTCCTTTCTGTTTCTATGCCAATACCATGCAGTTTTTATTACTATTGCTCTGTAGTACAGCTTGAGATCAGGAATGAAAATACCTCCAGATGATCTGTTGTTGTACAGGACCGTTTGGAGATTCTGGGTTTTTTGTTTCTCCATATGAAGCTGAGAATCTTTTTTTCAAGGTCTGTAAAGAATTGAGTTGCTATTTTGATGGAATTTGTGTTGAATCTGTAGATTGCTTTTGGCAGGATGGCCATTTTCACTATGTAAATACTACCAATCCATGAGCAAGAGATATCTTTCCATCTTCTGATATCTTCTTCAACTTCTTTCTTCAGAAACTTGAAATTTTTCAAAAAAAGGTTTTTCACTTACTTGGTTAGTGTCACCCCAAGGTACTTTATGTTATTAGTGGCTATAGTAAAGGGTGTTGTTTCCCTGATTTCTCTCTTCGCCCTTTGTCTTTGGTATACAGGAGGGCTTCTGATTTTTTTGAGTTGATTTTGTATCCTGCCACTTTGTTGAAGGTGTTTATCAGCTGAATGAGTTTTTTGGTTGAATTTTTGGGGTCACTCAGGTATACTATCATATCATCTGCGAATAGTGACACTTTGACCTCTTCCTTTCTGATTTGTATCCCCTTTATCTTCTTTAGTTGTCTTATTGCTCTGGCTAGGACTTCAAGTACTATGTTGAAGAGATATGGAGTGGACAGCCTTGTCTTATCTCTGTTCAGTAGGATTGATTTAAGTTTCTCTCCATTGAGTTTGATGTTGGCTATAGGCTTGCTGTACATTGCCTTTACTATCTTTAGGTATGTGCCTTGTATTCCTGCTCTCTCCAAGACTTTAAACATGAATGGGTGTTGGACTTTGTCAAATGCTTTTTCGGCATCTAAGGAGATGATCATGTGGTTTTTCTACTTCAGTTGGTTTATGTGGTGGATTACAATGATGGATTTCCATATGTAGAACCACCCTTGAATTTCTGGGATGAAGCCTACTTGCTCATGGTGGATGATATCTTTGATGTGTTCTTGGATTCAGTTTGCAAGTGTTTTGTTGAGTATTTTTGCATCAATGTTCACAAGAGAGATAAGCCTGAAATTCGCTTTTCTTTCTTGGGTCTTTGTGTGGTTTAGGTATCAGGGTGACTGTTGCTTCATAGAATGAGTTTGGTAATGTACCTTCTGTTTCTATTTTGTGGAATAGTTTGGAGAGAATTGAAGTTAGCAATTCTTTGAAGGTCTGGTAGAATTCCGCACTGAATCCATCTGGCCCAGGGCTTTTTTTGGAAGGGGGACTGTTGATGACTGCTTCTATTTCCTTGGGGGATATAGTACTATTCAATCTTTCTACCTGATCTTGACTTAATTTTGGTAAATGGAATCTATCAAGAAAATAATCCATTTCTTTTTCAAATTTTGTGGCAGATAAGCTTTTGTAGTATGACCTAATGATTATTTGGATTTCTTCAGTGTCTGTACTTATGTCCCCTTTTTCATTTCTGATTTTGCTGATTTGGAGAGTTTCTCTCTGCCTTTTAGTTAGTTTGGCTAAAGGTTTGTCTATTTTGTTGATTTTCTCAAAGAATCAGCTCTTGATTTCATTGATTCTTTAAATAGTTTTATTTGATTCTAATTGATTGATTTCAGCCCTGAATTTGATTATTTCCAGCCGTCTGCTCCTCTTGAGTATATTTGCTTCTTTTTTCTCTAGGGCTTTCATTTGGGCCATTAAGTTGTTTGTATGAGATGTCACAAATTTCTTCTTGAAGGTACTTACTGCTATGAATTTTCCTCTGAGCACAGCTTTCATTGTGTCCCATAAATTAGGGTATGTTGTACCTTTATTTTCATTGAATTCTGGCAAGTCTTTTATTTCTTTTTTTATTTCTTCCTTAACCCAGCTATCATTGAACAGTTTCCATGTGTTTGTAGGCTTTTTTCTATTTCCATTGTTGTTAAGGTCGAGCTTTAGTCCATGGTGGTCAGATAGAATTCAGGGGATTATTTCAATCTTATTGTATCTGTTGAGGCTTGCTTTGTGATCAACTATATGGTCTATTTTGGAGAAGGTTCCATGAGGTGCTAAAAAGAACATATACTCTTTTGAGTTTGGGTGGAAAGTTCTGTAGACATCTATTTGGTCCATTTGATTTAGGACCTCTGTATGTGCCTTTAATTCCTTATTAGGCTTCTGTCTAGATGATCTGTTCCTTGGTGAAAGTGGGGTATTGAAGTCTCCCACTATCAAGGTGTTGGTATTGATGTGTGATATAAGTTTTAGTAATGTTTCATTTATCAATGTTGGCGCTCTTGTATTTGGGGCATAGATGTTCAGAATTGTGATGTCTTCTTGGTGGATTTTTCCTTTGATAAGAATGTAGTGTCCTTCTTCATCTTTTTTAATTTGGTTGAAAGTCTATTTTATTAGATATTAGGATAGCTACCCCAGCTTGCTTTCTGGGTCCGTTTGCTTGAAAGACATTTTTCCAGCCCTTTACTCTGAGGTAGTGTTTATCTTTGTTGCAGAGCTGTGTTTCTTGGATGCCACAGAATGTTGGATCCTGTTTCCATACCCATTCGATTAGTCTGTGTATTTTTATTGGAGAGTTGAGTCCATTGATGTTGATAGATAATAGTGACCAATGAATTTTAGTTCCTTTTATGTTGGAGTCGGTGGTCTTCCTGTGTTTCATTGCTTGTTTTCTTTTAATTTTTGTTGGGATATTATCTGTATGCTATGTTTTTTTGAGTGAAGTTGTTTTCATTGGATTGGAGTTTTCCTTCTAGTATCTTCTGTAGGGTTGGTTTGCTGTGTAGATATTGCATAAATTTCATTTTGTCATTGTATGTTTTGTTTTCTCCATCTATGTTGATTGAAAGCTTTGCAGGGTATAGTAGTCTGGGTTGGCATCTGTGGTCTCTTTGAGTCTTCATGACACCTGCCCAGGCCCTTATGTCTTTCATAGTTTCTGATGAGAAGTCCGGTATGATTCTGATAGGTCTACCTTCATATGTTACTTGGCCTTTTTCCCTTGATGCTTTTAATATCTTTTCTTTGTTCTGTAGATTTAGTGTTTTGACTATGATGTGACATGATATGTTTCTTTTCCAGAAAAGTCTAGTCTATTTGGTGTTTTGTAGGCCTCTTGTATATTTATGGACACCTCTTTCTTTAAGTTGGGAAAATTTTCTTCTATGATTTTCTTGAAAATATTTTCTGGACCTTGGAGCCTGGAGTCTTCTTTTTCATCAATTCCTATTATTCTTAGATTTTGTCTTTTCGTGGTGTCCTTGATTTCTTGGATATTTTGTGCTTGGGACTTTTCTAATTTTACTTTTTCTTTGAGAAAAGTATCAATTTCTGTGAGTGTAACTTCGGCTCCAGAGATTCTTTCTTCCATTTCTTGTATTCTGTTGGTGTTGCTTACCTTTGCAGTTCCTGATCTTTTCTCCAAGTTCTCCAGCTCAAGGGTTTTTTCAGTTTGTGTTTTCTTTATTGATTCTAATTCTGTTTTCATGCCTTACACCATTTCCTTTATCTGTTTGAATGTGGATTCCTGTCTCTCTATGATGGTCTCTATTTTTTTGTTCATTTCGTCTCTATATGCCACTAATTTTATCTCTACTTATACCTCTATTTGTTTGGCTATGTTTGCCTGTGTTTCTTTAAGAATTTTGCCCATTTCCTCTTGCTTTACCTCCAATTGATTGGCCAAATCTTTAATCAATTTGTTCATTTCATCTTTAACTGTCTGAATTTGTATAGTTACTGCTCTGAGAGAATTGTTTATGAGCCTGAAATAATTGGGTAAGCATAGCTTTAAAGTCATTTTCCTGTGCTTCTGATGAATTGGAGTATCCATCAATTTTGGTTGTTGCTGGTGAAGTCATGATGTTTTGATTTATGTTGGATATGTTCTTTCACCTACCCCTGGCCATTGGCTTATCTGAAACCTTCCCTGTTTGTTTCTGGATTCTGCAGTTCAGACTGGTACTGTCTCTCTCTGGCTTCTGGGAAGTTCTTCAGGAAGCTGAGAGAGGTCCCGTGGCCTCCACATATGCATTGGTGGACTAGCTGTACTGTGGGAGAAAAGTACACAGGCGCAAAAGGGGAAATGCAGGTGTGTACATGTGTGTGTGTGTGTGTGTGTGTGTGTATGTTTGTGTGTGTGTGTGGAAATGTGCATTAGAGATGTGTCTTGGGGGACAGAGTGATAGATAATGTTGAATCCTTGAGTGTGTGGGAGGGGTTCTGCACTGTATGTGTAGCAGGCGCTAGTGATGATCATGGAGCAATTTCTGGCATTAACTGCCTTAACTCCTTAATTGGACCCACAGAGCAGGGGCTTTAATGTCCCAAGTGACCCTCTGTTTCCTAAAGTGGGTATGTGGGTGGGAGGTGTCTGATGCCTGGCTTCTGTTTTAGAAGGACCCTAGATCTGGGGCTCTGTAGATACTTAAGGGTGCACTCACTCTCAAGCAGGTCACTTTGGCAGGGATCAGGGTATTCGGGCTCTCTGCTCTCTGGTTTGGTCCTGCTTGTTCTCATGCAGGAGGACTGATGTGGTCCACCAGCTCAGTGCTGCTGCCAAGTTAGGAAGTCCCACTGTAGCTGGAGACTGGGATGCCAGTCCAGATGTCTTCTGGGAAGTCCTGAGGGCCCTCCTCTGTGCTCTCCAAGCCTGGGAGGCCCAGCACCTGATGTGCTTAGCTTGTATGGTGAGTCTGCTTGGCTTTGGTGAGTGTATAATGTATTATCTGTCACTGAGGGTTTGGGCAGGCCGTGCAGTCAGTGGCTGAGCAAAGCTGCGGGGCCAGTATGGTGGCTAGCAGATCTGGGACCCTGGGATGTTGGTGCTGCAGTTCAGGGGCCTCAATGTCCCAAGTGACCCTCTGTTTCCCAAAGTAGGTATGTGGTTGGGAGGGGTCTGATGCCTGGCTTCTATTTTAGAAGGGGCGTGGATCTGGGGCTCTACAGACACTCACGGGTGTACTCACTCTCAAGCAGGTCATATCGGCAGGGATTGAGGTATCCGGGCTCTCTGCTCTCTGGTTTGGCCCTGGTTGGTCTTATGCTGGAGGACTGATGTGCTCCACCAGCTCAGGGCTGCTGCTGCCGCCAGGTTAGGAAGTCCTGCTGTAGCTGGAAACTGGGTTGTCAATCAGATGCTTTCTGGGAAGTCCTGGGGGCCTTCCACTGTGCTCTCCAAGCTTGGGAGGTCCAGTGCCTGGTGTGCCTAGCTTGTATGGTGTTTGTGCCTGGCTTTGATGAGTATATAGTGTATTATCTGTCACTGAGGGATTGGGCGGGCCGTACTGTCAGTGGCTGAACAACCCTGTGGAGCCAGTATGTTGGCTAGCAGACCCAGGACCCTGGGAAGATGGTGCCGTGCGGGTCTAGGACTCCAAGACCAGTATTGCTGGTAGTTGCTGCTAAGGGGCTAGGAGCTCCGCCTCAGCAGCTGCAGACCTAGGCAGTTAGGTCTGAGCTGATAATCTGGGTAAGTCCACTGTGCCGAGGAGGAGGGAGGTCCAAGAAAGGGGTGTGCCAGGAGATCAAAGGATCATTTCTCTCCTTCCCCAAACAAATCCCCAGGTGACCTGAGACCAAAGTTCTCACCTCATGCAATGTTCTTTGTTGTTTAGAAAGCCTCACTGTTGTTTCCCTGGCTTCAGAGATCCTTCTGCTCCCCAACTCAGGCGTTCACCTCTTCCACAGCTCAGAAACTGTGCATGCTAGTCGCCATCTTGGCTCCGCCCTGAAATTATTCTACCTTTAAAGGAAGCATTTTTCATTTGAAAAAAAGATGGAGAAATCTGGAGAACAATATGCTATATGGAATAAATGTGGCATTGAAAACCACTACATGCTCTCTAATATATGTGAAATCTAAACAGTCAAACTCACTGAAACAGGAATATAAGTGTGTCCACAATGGTGGGGATAGTAATGGGAAGTGAATTGAAAGGGTCTGTATTTTCAGTTATCAAATGACTAAATGATGGAGACCTAATATACATAGTGACTACTGTTAATAATTATTTTACACTTGAAATTTGCTGACAATAGATCTTTAGTGTCCTTACCACAAAAGAGGGTTACATGAAGTGATGGATATATTAATTAACTTCATCATAGTGATTATTTCATAATAAATATATACATCAAAACATCATTGATGTTTCTTAAATATGTACAGTTTTTATTTGACCTGTATATCTTAGTAAGATTTTCTTAAAGTAATGTGAACAATTAAATTGTGTGAGGTTAATGTGAGGAAAAAAATATTTTTTCTTTCTTTTTCTTTATTAATTACACTTTATTCACTTTGTATCTCCCCCCCCCCGTGGTGGTTTCCTCCCTTCTCCCATCCCAATCCCTCCCTTCCTCCACCCTCTGCATGCATGCCCCTTCCCAAGTCCACTGATAGGAGAGGTCTTCTTTTCCTTCCTTCTGATCCTAGTCAATTAGGTCTCATCAGGAGTGGCTGTGTTGTCTTTTTCTGTGGCCTGGTAATGCTGCTTCCAGGCAGAGGCAGGAGGATCATGAGTTTGAGGCCAGCCTGGGCTACACAGGAAAAAATATTTTTTAAGCAGCAAGTTAGATTAAGATGTGCACTCATATGGGCAATTATTCATAAAAGTAGAACATGTTATAGTGAAAATTGTTAATGGTAATGACTCATCTGGAGATTTGCAGAGATCTAAAAACATATCTTATAAAAATCTGAATGGTTTGTCCTTAGGAAGGTAATTTAGACTTAATTATATAACCTAATTATACTCACTGATTGGGGTGGGGAGTCCCTAAAATTGCTGAGTCCTAAGACTTGGTGTCATGCTGATACCAGGTGGATCCACGCTGTCTTAGAGCTTTGTGTCCACTGTTCTTACTGAAATGCTACATGTAACTCGCTCTTTATTATTCCTTAAATGTAAGTGTTCACCACTAAAGAAAAATGTTTGAAAAACATCATCCAGCTTCCCTGTGCCCCCGGACCATCTCTGTAAGATTGCACTTACATCTGAAGAATCACTGGCATGTGAGTTACGATCCCATGGTGAAGGTTAGTTATACATGATTATCATGTGCCTAAACTAATCATTGTCTTTTGAAGTTTATGTCAAATTGTTTTAATTACTAGATCTTCATACATGGTAAATTATTAGGTTTTTTCTTAGACTTTCTTTTTCATTACTATCCTCTTTTCTCTTTAACCATCAATTGTATTCAGTACCTACTAAACTATGAATAATCTCTATTTCCTGACTTTTGAAGTTCTTGATCACATGACAGTAGAACTATCTAGAATTGCACATCCCATGTGTCTTAGAGGGTGGTACCTACACATGAGATGTTATATTAAGCCCTGCAACATCAGTCAGATCTCAGCCATTGACCTTGTTATGTTTCCCTTTATACTTTTTAAAATCTCTGATTGAGGGAGTAAAATTACCAAGATTTTCTTTCTTTAAAAAATATTCTTAAATTTTGTGCAAAGAAAATATGAGTATTTCTTAGGTTTGTATATCTTCTGTTTTTCAAGAGAAGCTTATTTCCCCATGTTTTCAAATATTTAAGACACATCACCAATACATTTAACATTAAATGTCTGGTATGACAATAGGGTTAATACTATCACTATCAGTTTGTTTACTCTCTGAAAGCACAAAGACAATAAAAACACAACTACTTCATTTTAAAATTTTGATATCAAAGGCAAGACTGAAATACTTCATTTATTCCCAATCAAATAAACACAGAAATTAAACACTGAGCTCTTCTGGTTATTTGTGTAATTATTTTGGTTTAGTTTAGAAGAGACACTTTGCATTTAAAATGAAGTTCTGTTTAATATTTTAAATCTTAAATCTAAAATCCATGCGGTTGATTATAATTTAATGTTTTTATTTTTTTATTTGTTCACTTTACATCCCAATCATAGCCTCTTCCCTTGTCTCCTCCCAGTCCAACCCTCCCTTCTTTTCCCTTTATACTCCTCCCCTAGTCCTCAGAAATGGGGAGGCCTCCTCCCTTACCAACTGACCACAGAATATCAAATTTCTTCAGGACCTCCTGCATCCTTTTTCTCTGTGGCCTCGTAAGGCCACTCTGTCTGGGGGAAGTAATGGAGGAGCAGGCAACAGAGTCCACGTTAGAGACTGCTTCTACTCTCCTCAGACCCACATGGCTGATCTGACTACGGGCTCCATCTGAGCAAAAAACCTAGGTCCTCTCCATGCATAGTCCTTGGTTGGTGCATCAGTCTCTGCAGCCCCCCTACCTTCAGATTTGTTGGCTCTGTTGGTCTTCTTGTGAAGCTCCTATCCCCTCAGGGTCCTTTTATCCTCCCTTTTTTATATAAGATTCCCTGCATTCTGCTCAAAGTATGGCTGGGATTTTCAGTATCTGCTTCAAACCCTGGTGATTGGAGTCTTTCGGAGGACATCTATCTTAGGCTCCTGTTCTGTTCCCTTTATTCAACTGCTTCTGGTGTTTATTCTGTTTGCCCTTCTGAATGAGAATTAATCATCCTCCGTAGGGTCCTCCTTGTTACTTAGCTTCTTTAGGTCTGTGGATTGTAGTATATTTATCCTGTATTGTATGGCTAAGATATTAACCTTGATAATTATTAATTAGACTTAGTTGTTTTCTGTTTACTTCCATTCCTGGAATATTTCTAATACAGCCTTATGTTTAATTTTCTAGAGATAATGAATAGCTTGCAGCTTGCATTCACTCAGCAATTGTTAAATTATTTCGTACACTAAACAGAAATATGGTATATGACAGATTATATAAGGTACCACGCTATTTACCTTATAATTCCTGGTGATTTTCTATAACTACATTTATACATATTCTTTGTATATATCTTATATATAAATACTCATGAAGAATGTGGTGGTGCATGTTTGTAATTTCACCACTTGAAAAGTAAGGACAAAAGAAACAAGGCCTGCAGATCATCTTCTGCTACAGAGTAAGCTCAAGGCCAGCTGCAGCTACAAGAGACTGTCGCAGAATACCAAAATCAAGCTTGCATGGTGGCACATGCTAAAGTTATTTTTACAAAATGTATTTGTTTCTCTTAGTTTCTCTCTTAACCTAGCCATCACACAAATAATTGAGACTCTAATATATTATTTCAATAAGCTTCACAGCATAAGAACTGAGCAGTTATTAATCTATTCTTACTCTTTAAACTAATTTGACTTCCTCTCAACATACATTCCAGAGATACTTGCACTTTGTGGCTTTTCTGTTCCAACTCCTCTCTGCTGATGTCTTCTGGACCTCTCTTATGGCTGAATCCCCTACTTCCTCCTGTAACTACTCCTCCATCCCCCATGACTAACAGAAAGTCCAACCATAGTCTCTCCCCTGCTCAGGGATTGGCTGTATGCTGCTTTATTTATTAGCTGTCAGCTCCTTTTTTAATTTTTTATATTAATTACAGTTTATTTACTTTGTATCCCAGCTGTATCCCCCTCCCTAATTCCCTCCCAATCCCACCTTCCCTCTCTCATCTCTTCTATGCCCCTCTCTAAGTCCACTGATAGGGGTGGTCCTCCTCCCCTTCCATCTGACCCTAGCCTATTAGGTCTCACTAGGACTGGCTACAATGTCATCCTCTGTGGCCTAGCTAGGCTGCTCCTCCCACCGGGGTGGGGGAGGTCAAAGAGCTAGCCAGAGTTCATGTCAGAGACAGTGATTATACAACATTGAGACAGGAGATTCTTAGAACAAGGGTTGCAACCAAATATGTGGGGGTGTACAGAAATCAGCATTGGAATTATATAATAACCTTATGCTACCATGCCTTTAATACCAACACTTAGGAGGCAAAGGTAGGCAGCTGTCTGCGAGTTCCAGGCTAGCAGAAACCACATGGTGAGACCCTGTATCCAAAAGCTAAAGAACTTCTACAAGGTAAAATCTAGTAATTTAATACATAAATGCATATCATTCTATTATAGAAATCCTACACTAGACTGAGTGAATATTCTATCTTTTGTTATATTATTTCTCTTAGTTGTCTCTTCTTGTTTATTATTTGAATCAGCTATAATAACCAAAGGCTACCTTAACAAGAGATGGGAATGAGGCCATGAAGGGGATGAAGAAGTTCTGAAAGCAAAGAAATAGTAAAGAAGCTCAATGGTGAATCCTCTTCCCCTGGAGAAAAGGAAGAGGGATGGAAAAGGAAGGGAAAGTGGAAATGGAAGGAGGGGCTATGATTGGGATGTAAAGTGAATAAGTAATTTTTAAAAAGAAGCCTAATGGGTGGTTCTAATAACAGGGTTAACTATAATCCAACTCATTTCTCCTTGGCTTTATATTTACAATTATTTGAGATCGTGTAAATATTTTCACGTGCTAACATGGTAACTTTTCCTTCAAATGTCATGACTTCATAATTAGGCACTATCATAAAAAGAAACTATTGCTGCTTCTTTCTCTAGAGCGTGTGAAAGAGTTGCTCTAGTAGGAAGCACCTAATGACAAATCAACTGCTACCTGTAATCACTGACCTTTAATAACCTATTGCCTAGGGCATACCTCTCCTAGAGTGCGCACAGGCATGTACCACACCTTCTTTCCAATCACACTGAAAGATTCCTGCATTTAAAAATCTTTGGTTTCAATAAGACTATGGTAAACAAAACCTCAAATATGATTGAAATTAGTTCTGAACTCTTTACCCGATGAGGTAATAGATGAATAGAATACAACTTATATCAGCTTCCTCTAACAGATTCTATGATAAAAGAAAATACAATAAATACATCTTCGTTTCATATAAACTTAAATCCTCTGCTGTAAACTGAAAAGTAAAAATATGACTGATTTTACATTATTGTATTCAGTTAACATAACTTATTTCTCAGTCACTCTATAAAGACGGTATTATCTACATATGTATACACGAGGAAACAGAAGCTTAATAGAAGATAATAGTTTGCTGAGGGCCCCAAAATGAGAAAGGGTAGGAATCATGTTCTGTTTTTTCAGCTTTCAGAGTTTAGACTTTCAAGCATTGCATACCTACCTATTCTGGAGATAGCAAAAAGCTAATTGAGAAGATTCCCTGAACTCCTATGAAAGAAGGGGAAGATAGAAAGACCTGGAGGGAACAGGAGCTCCACAGGGACAGTAACAGAACCAAAAGTCTGGGCAAAAGGGTCTTTTCTGAGACTGATACTCCAACCAAGGACCATGCATGGAGATAACCTAGAACCCTTGCACAGTTGTAGCCCATGGCAGCTCAGTCTCCAAGTGGGTTTCCTAGTAAGGGGAAGAGGACTGTCTCTGACATGAACTCAGTGGCTGGCTCTTTGATCACCTCCCCCTGAGGGGGGAGCAGCCTTACCAGGCCACAGAGGAAGATAGTCCTGATGAGATCTGATAGGCTAGGGTCAGATGGAAGGGGAGGAGGACCTCCCCCATCAGTGGACTGGGGGAGGGGAATGGGAGGAGAAGAGAGAGGGAGGGTGGGATTGGAAGGGAATGAGGGAGGGACTACATCTGGGATACAAAGTAGATAAATTATAATTAATATAAAAATAAAAATAAAAAGTTATTTTTTAAAAAAGCCAATTCAGAAAGAAACAAAACAAGGAACCCAATCAGCCCTATAGCTCAGAACTTGAGAGGCAGAGGCAGGGGGACTTCTGTAAATTCAAGGCTGACCTAGTCTATGGAGCAAGTTCCAGGATGGCTAGGCCTACATAGTAAACAACAGCATTAACCAAAAAAGAAACAAACAAAAAGTTATAGAACTTTTAAAATTAGTAAAGAATTACATCATATTTTATAGGAGAGTTACTTGGGAATAGCTATTTCAGTTCCTGTAGGATTTTTTTTAAAGTATATATATTGGGGATGTAAGGCACACTTAACACATTTTAGGAAAAGAAAGTACTTATAAATTCAAAGTACAGGTTTCTACTAAAACTGAGAATTCCTTGGAGATCAGTAATTAGTTCTACATGTTATTTTATTTACTTACCAGTTTCCATTTCTCTTCAATTTTCAGTTCCGATGAAAGATATCTTTTATTTAGGCATCACTTTTCTAAATCCTAGCCATCAGTTAAGTGTAGACACTTGGTCTCTTTCAATTCTCAATGTTGGAATCTAAAAATATGTCTTCAAGATTTTGTCCCTACTTAAACAAGATGTTAAAGTCTTTAGCCTTTTTTACCTTTCTTGGTTTTTCTACTTTACCTTTCATTGTAATCACAACCTGACCATTGATAAAGTCTCCCAATGATCTTCATGATTCTATACTCAAGTGAAGGTTATCCGGAGTGAACCTGGCACAGCAGTGGAGTCCTATAGCTGATGCTTTCTGACATACGCTAGCAATTGCTAATGTCCCCTGATTCCATCCAGTCAGTTCCTGGAGTTCACTAGAATGTCTTTTCCTGGCCATTTTTCGGTTGCAATCTGAGCTCATACAATGCTGTCACACTCTCTGTCATCCAATTTTCTCTAAGTCCAGCAGCTTCTTGGGTCCCCTGAATTTTTTTGCTCAGTTGTATTTTAAGTCAAAAGAAAAGCATTCTCTGTTTTATTCTGTTAAGAACCTGACAGTCTCTTGCATTTATTTGCAACTACAACACAGATCATGAGAGTTCTTCAGAAAGAACTATTTCTTCTCTGTTTTGGTGTGAGTTCAGTTTTATATAGGTTTGAGTACTAGAGGAAAAACTATAGATATTTTGAACTAAAAGTTTCATCTATATAAAAGAGATTTTAAAAAAAGAATTTCCTGCATAGGCAAACTTGTTTGAAATTGAGATTTGAATTGGACTACCCTATTTCTAAACTTTCACACTTAGGAAAATATCCTACTTGCTAGTTTTCATCCATTCCAGCATGATATTGGTGGACGAGGTTTTTATTTGTACATAGTTGTGACATGATTAATAGGTTTTTATATTTTAAATTATTAAACTTCAGAAAAAATAGAATAGAAAGAAGTTATTAATATCAGCATTTTCTACTTTAAATATGTATATCTGCTCTAAAGAACTATTCTGTGATTAAAGTTGGATACAATCAGTGAAAATACAGTAGCACTTCCTTTTGAAGTGAAAGAAAAAGGCCCTTGGTCCAACTAGGGAATGCTGACTTGGAAAAATTGGTAGTTTGACACTGTAGAAGAAATAAAATTGTCATGAACAAAGCTGAGGAAGGATTGTATTTGTCAAGAAGAGACTCCTTCAGGAGGAACTGTCTGGGCTGTGGCATGTCACATCTCGTCTTAGAGAGTTAATGACTAGTAATGTTGGAGGAATAGGTCTTTTGTCAGATCATTATAGCAGTCCCAGTTACAACTGCCTCAAGATGTAGTGACTGGTTCAGATAAGGGCCAATACACTTCAGGTGAAACACGGCTCAATCTGATCACTTTCCCCCTGATTAGGAGAGGGAACAAAGTTGGTTTTACCTAGAAGGCACTGAAGCTGAGCCTTAGGGGAAGAACATGGAGCGTACTTTGGTACTGAGCAAATGAGAACTGAGAATTTTCTTGGCCTCTGATTCTGTGCAACTAGTCTGCTATACTTTTTCTTTACTATCCACTGAACACAGCTAATTTTGAAATGTATTCTTCTTACCCCAGCATCCTGAAAGAGTAGAGAGAAAAAAACTGAGCTAGAACATTGAATGGGGCTGAATGAATGATATCTCTGCTCCAGAATTAAATGAAATCTTATCTTGCTCCCTAAAAGGAGGAATCAGATCTTTAAGTACCTCAATGAAGTCAGAAAGGGAATATAAAAAGTAAGCATTTATGAGAGTCTCAGAGGTCAAATGTATATCTCATTGAATAAACATTGAGATTTATTACTTATTACTACATTCTTATTTTTGATATATTAGAAAATTCTTACTGGGAGAGAAAATCAGTTTTCTCCATGGAGATCCCCCTGTGAGGTCATCCAATGCCCAGTCATCAGGCCTAAACACATATTTACAAGAGGAACACTAAATGGGCTCAGTAGGTTGTCTGTCTGTCTGTGTGCATGTGTAATCATAACAATTACAGAAGAAGAGGTCATAGATTTGAGCGGGAGTAGAGTGGCCTGGGAGGAGCTGGACGAGGAGAAGGAGATGCAGAATTGATGTAAATCCAGTACTCTTGCCAAGCTGTGATGGCACATGCTTTTAATCCCAGCACTTGAGAGGCTGAGGCAGACAGAGCTCTGTGAGTTCGAGGCCAACATATTCTACAAATTGAGTTCTAGGACAGTCAGGGACAAATGAAGAAACCCTGTCTACTAAAAAATAAAAATAAAAAAAATACAGTACTCATATATGAAATACTAAAAAAAAATTAAATTAAAGAAGAAATAAAATGCTTACTGGGAAAAGTTTTTAATTAGTATTATGAGGATGGAAGTAAAATTTTTCTTCAGGTGTGAATAGTTTTTCTTCATTAAAGAATGTATATAAAATTAAAACAATAGTTTTCTGTCCAGTTCTTAGTGTTTGTTTTTAGTTTTTCTGTTGCTGTGATAAACACCCTGATGAAAGCAACTTAAGGGAGAAAAGGTTTCTTTTGATTCTCAGTTGGAGGTAACTTAAGGTAATTGAAAGTGAATCACAGCAGGATGACTTTGAGGCAGCGATTCACTTTGTGTCCACAGTGAAAAGCAGAGCCATGAATGCTTATTTTCAACACACTTTCTCCTCCTTATACACCAGAATCTAACACAAAGAAAATGAGAAGCACAGTGGGCTGTTCTCCACACCTCAGTCAACATAATTAAGCTTTTCTTTTGCAGGTATGTTCAGAGCCCATCCTTCACTCTACATCTCATCAAGTTAGACATTGAGATTAATCATCACGGGTGGTAACACGTCTTTTTTTTTTTTTTTTTTTCTTTTTTTTACCAAGACAGAGTTTTTCTGTGTATGTAGCCTTGGCTGTCCTAGATTCACATTGTAGACCAGGCTAGCCCTGATATCACAGAGGTCCTCCTGTCTCTGCCTTCCTGGGTGTTAGGATTACAGGCATGCACAACTGTGCCTGGCTAACTTTGTATTTTATGTCTTATCTTAGAATACTAAAAAGATGTTCTCTAAAATACCCAACCTCAATGAGCCCAAAATGATATTTAAAAGCTTATGCTAATGATATGGAGAGGCCACAAAGAGAATGACATTCCTTACAATACCTTGATGTTCCATTAGAGACCCTAGACAAGCCAAGGGAACAATTCTTAGTTGGCTAGCTGGACTTGTAAGTATATTATAAATGAGAGTCTACAAGGGAGACCAACTTACAAGACCATGAAAATTAGTAATAACTTGTTTTCAAGCTGCATTTAGAGCAAGAAAAAATAGATAACTAGGACAGAGAATAAGTGACAATTTCAATAAGACATGGCTAGTTCTCTTATCAAACAAAATGAAGAGCAATAGGTTAAAGGGGAGAGAGATTTCTTCTAATCTAAGCAGAGAGTAGAGAAAGGAAAGAAGGCAGGGAAATCTCTCTAAAGGAAATTTCTGAGCTAAGTCTTAAAGTGTGATGAAAGAATAAGTCAAAAAGTATTTAAAGAAACAAATTATAGGAAGAAAATAAAACCATAACCAAGGGCCAGAAGTGTGAAATACAAGGTGATACAGATAAGCTGATAGACTGATGCATGTAATTCAAAATAACTGGCACATGAGGTCCAGATACATGAAACAGGTTTGGAGAAGTAATGTTGAATTGGAATTTGGATGTTTTGAATGTCTTGACAAAGAAATTGAACACTAATTTGTAGTCTCAATTTCATACTTTTCAACTTGTAGAGAGAATGTCGCTATAGGATAAACATGATATATCTTTTCTGGAGAGTCTATTATACTCAGAAGCAAGTAATTTAATGTAGTATTGTTTTTCTACTTAAGTAAACAAATATATGGAGGTGTAGAATGCAATGTTCTCTGAATTTTAAAGATAATTTACAAGATTTCATAGTGGAAGGCAGCATGCCCATGGCAACATCGTTTCACCTCTTGAGTTTTGTTTTTGTGGGTCTTGTTATGTAGCCTACTCTGGCCTCAAACTCTTGACAGATCTTCTGCCTCAGTTGCCCCAAATGCTAGAATTACAGAGATGTACCACCAGACCCAGCCTGGTTTTTTGTTGTTGTTTGTTTGTTTGTTTGTTTGTTTATTTTATTGAACTGTGTCAGTCCCTGACTCAGAGCCTAAACCTGTGTCTTAGATTACTAATTCTTTTTATTTTTAAACTTTTTATTTATTTGATGTGTATTTCATATCATGCACCCCAGTCCCACTTGTCTCTCTGTCTCTTCATAATCTGCCCTCTGCCCTTATAACCTTCCTCTGAAAACAGTAATAATAATAAGAAGCCATATAGACGTATAGTAAGTATAAAAATAAATAAACTGAAAAACAAAAGCATCTCACCGTGGAAGCTGTGGTGTGTCACAGTATGTCACAGAGTATGCACTCTTGCCCAAACAGCTTTACTTGCAAATGCTCATTGCAATGAGTCATTGGTCTGGTTGGAGGCCTCTGGCTTCTGCTACACTATAAGTGCTGGATCCTCACTGGGACTCTGTATTCTGTTGTTGCCATGTGTCCTAGAGATCCTGCAGCTTCAGGTCCTCATGAGCTGCCCCTTCACATGCTCCAGCAGTTTATGAATGTGGTGGATGTTGGAGTGGGCCATCACAGAATCCTGGATCTGAGCCTAGGTAGAAGCTGAGTTGCTCAGCTCAGCAGCTATTCTACACCAGCTCTCCCGCTCTGTCCAGGCAAGGGGCAGGACCAGCTCTCCTGCTCTCAAGCCCTCTGGCCCAGCTCTCAAATGGAAGAGAAGGCCACTCAGATCAGTGTGTCCCCTGGTGTTACCATGGCCTGCCAGACAGCAACATGGTCTCAGGCAGCAGCCCAGACAAATGACATCTGGGTAGCCTTTGGTGGCAACATGGGACATCAGCACAGACCTCAGGGGCAGTAGTGCCACAGACTCAGACATGGCCCTTGGGAGCAGCCAGAGACCAGACATCACCATGACCTCAGGTAGTTGCTCAGGTTCCTCATATTTGCCTGTTCTTCCCTGACTTCTCCAGTTCTACCTCTTTCCACAGTGCACTAACAGTTTGATTTCACTTTCTCTCCCATCTCTCCATCACATACTTCATCTTTCCTCTCCCTCCATCACATATTTGCTTGTCATGGTGGTACCCACAACAGGGCCTGGGATTGGTGCTTAGGTGTCCGCAGAGCACCAGGACCCAGCATCAGATTACTAATTTTTTGTCATATGTTCATATTTACTCTCCAATTCTTTCTTTTGTCCCTGGTGTCAAAATTCTTCCTCCAGCTTGACTCAAAACTGATCACACTACAGACATCCATGACTAGAAATTTCATATCTGATTGAAGTTTCTGGGATCATGACACCTACCTGGGATTTCTTAGTCCTGTGTGTTAAGTTTCTGCTACATTCATATTTGCTGTGGCTATATTCACAACAGCCAGATTATGTAACAAACCTATATATCCATCAACAGAAAAAAGGATAAAGAAAAATGTAGGATGCATATGCAATAGAAATTTTTTGTTTTCTTTTAGGGGGGGAGTATGTGGCATGCATGTCTTTACGGATTCATGCAAATGCGCAAATATATGAGGAAGCCAGAAGAGGACATTAGGTGTCTTATTCCATTATTCATTGCTTTATTCCTTTGAGAGAGGGTCCCTGAACCTAGAAACACTGTTTCTGTTATATTGGCTGGCCAGGGAGTTCCAAGGACTCTTCTGTCTCCACCCATCAGCACTGGAGTTATAGAAGCATGTAGCGATACTCAGCTTTTATATAAGTAGAAGAGAACCAAACTCATTTCTTTATGCATAACCCACTAACCCATCACCTCAGGCCTTGTAATAGAATTTTATTCAGGTGAAAAGAACAATGACATTGTTTTCAGGAAAACAATTGAAAATGGAGATAATCATGTAAAGAAAAATAATCCAGATTTAGAAAGACAAATATGTTTTATCTTTTATTTAGTATCTAGATTTTAAAATATAAACATAGAGCTATATCTGTGAACATCTATTCTTTCCTTTCTATATGTGGGTTACTTTGCAGAGAGACAAAAGAGAGGAATAGAGGGTAAATGTGAGTCATATACATGACATACATGTATGAAAATATTATAATGAAACCCACTTTTTTTTGTATACTAATTTAAAATGGAAGTTTCAAAACCTGCTGCTATCTATAATCCTTATAGATAGGATGGCTTCCCAGACTTGGTCTCCCATATCCAAGCTTTCTTTTTCACAACTGTTGAGTTTCCTGTATGCCTTGCAAACAAGGCTCGATATCAGTTTGTTGTTGCAAAAAATATATAATTAATAGATGCATTCTGTAGGAGTGATCAGGTAAAAATAAACTGCTTTTTGTAGTTCCATTTTAAAGACTGTAGTATTGTAAAAAAGTTTAAGTAAAAAATACCTGAGACTCAAAGTATAGCATACTAAAAAAAAAGATGGTCCTGACTAATGATTTAAACATATCAGCAGGATGAGGTCAAGATAATGAAGTGATTTAATAAAACTGTCTGATAAAAATCTTCTAGGAGAAAACCTCATGTATCCTTTTGACTTTTTTAATTAGTATCTTGAGGATGGTTAGCCAAAGCTGGCTTGTTAGGGATGCAGAGTATGAACTCTAAGTCCAGAAACAATTGGGTGACCATGAAGGGATACAGGGCACATTTTGGGGTGTTTGCCAATGACAGCAAGTAGCCTTTCCAGCATCTGCTGGAAAGGGATGTTTTCACCATCTTGCCACTTCATCTGGCATCAGCTTCTTTTTATTTCTACGTGGAAAATCAGAGCTTGAGGTTCCTGGTTCAGAGAAACTTACCAAAGCTCTGCCTTCTTGTTTGTTTTTGAGCCCTTTTGAGTAATCTGGTTTGTCTTGAATAATTTTGGGTATTTTCCATTTGATGACTGGTTTTGTTTTGGGGTTCTTCTATTGAACTCTTTGGACTGTTATCACTGAGTAGAGAAGCACAGTGGCCCTGTAGGCTGAGGAGAGTGAATCTTCTCAAATGCGTTTGATACCTGACCACAACTCAAAGTCAGCTACTGCAGAATAGACACTGCCCTGCCATACCCACAGTGGGGGAGCTGTGTCTCCTTTGTCTCATGTCTGCCTCCTGCTGCCTTGTTTACTTCAATCATTCCAGAAGATCCTTATCAACTCTAGGTGGAGATGGCTGTCCAGCGTGACTACTATCTTAAAAGAACAGGGCTATACTCAAACAAAAAGTTATCAATTATGCCATTTTTCAGTTTGGAAGCTCTCTGGAGCAAATTTGAAATTCTGCTCAAATAATCAGGCCACCTACTGTGAGGCTGAGAAGCTTTAAAGCTCCACTGAAGCACTGAGCTAGAGAGACAGGGGTAAAGAGGTTTCTGCTGTGACTTATGTAACCATGAAAATGTTGTCTGTTACCTTGGTACCTGCTTGGCAAAGGTGTAGCTGCCTCATCTTTTGTAAGTATAGGATGGTCTCTAAGACAGAAATGAGGGGAAAACAATCTCTGTGGCTAGCGTTCCTGAAGATAACTAAGAAACCTCTGACAACTTTATTTCTATATTTCTTTTTTATGAAAGCAGCTGTGTTAAAATGATTGTTGCCATGTCTTTTGTGAAATGTTTGTGTGTCTGAATGTATTGGTGATTTTTGAAATATTATAAACAATTGGTACTGTGCCTGTTTTTATTTAGCTAGCTAAAATATGAGAATTTAGATGCAATTTAATTTGAATCAAAAAGGTACTGGTTTTGCTATATTTTACTTGAGGCAGGCTTGTCTAAAATACCAAAAGAAATGTCGACATTAAGCTTATTTCTTAATGATTTAGTATGGTGCTTTCAAATGTTACTTTTAGAAACTGGGACTGAGGAAAATTTTGATTACAGACTTTAGGAAAGATAACCTAAATATAGTTGAAAATATTATATTAAATGTTGTCTTAGACACTGTTCTGTTGCTGTGAAGGGACACTATGACAACAGCCACACTTACAAAGAATGCATTTTATTGGGGCTTGCTTAGAGTTCATGGACTAAAGGGGAGGGGGCATGGTGTCACCACAGATGTGGTGCTGGAGAAGTAACTAAGAGTTCTATATCCTGTTCCACAGGCAGAATGAAGAGAAAGACACTAGGCCTGACTAAAGCCCAACCCACAATAACACACTTCCTCCAACTAGGCCACACCTACTCCAACAAGGCTACATGCTTCCTAATCCTTCTCAAGTAGTGTCACACCTTGATGATTAAGCATTCAAACATATGAACTGGGGCGGGGGGACATTATTCATACCACCAATAATGCTCAGAAAAGTTTGGGATTGGTTTTGCTAAGGAAACTTGGAGTATAAAATTAAAAGATAAATTTAAGGATTAACTTCTATATTGAGATACTTTTGCCTTGGTCCATTTAAAATGTATATGTATATTGTTAATATTAAGATAGCATAATTTTTTGCATTAGAATGCTTGCTAAGCAATAATACATTGTCTAATAGATGTAACATAAAATAATGTATTTTAACATATAAATATGTTGCTGGAAAATCAGGGTTTCCTTTATGGGTTCTTAGTCTTGATAATATGGGAATTGGAAACAGGACTCAAAAGAAACTTTGAGGGCCATATAGTTTGAGAGAAGGATAAAGTGGGCAAATTTAGGAATGGAGGTTTGCATAAAGCTGCATAGAGAAATCAGGAGTCTTCAGAAACTGAGTGAAAATACCCAGCATCAGGACTAGCATGCTAGGAATTTGTTAAATATAATGCACAATAGGGAAAGGAAAAATTTATGTATTTGAAAAAAAAAAAATATATATATATATATATCAAAAGTAGATAACCTGCCAAGTGCCAATATTACATGAATCTTTCCCTTCTGGTAAACCTTTTGTTTACACAAAGGGCATCCTGCATTTCAGAACTTGCTGTCCTGCATTGGCAGTCCTCTTTCATCTCTTTTGCACCAATTCTTCTGAAACTAGCCAACCAAGAAAGACTGAGGCCAGACTTCATCCAATGAGGAAAGACACACCCATGGTTTGTGTTAGAACAAAACTGTGAATGTCCTGCCCAGAGTCCTTGCTCGAATAGTCTGGCTTCTGATGTACCCTATTTGCAAAAACATAATTGCCTTGCTGAGCTAACTTCCCTCTTTGTGTTGCTTTGTGCAATACCAACGTGTTTCTTTGTATTCTTTATTTCTAACAGATGTTTTTATGGTTTTTGTTGTTGTTTTTAAGTTTGCGGTCAGAAAAGGTAGGCAAGCTTAACAATAAAGATATATAGGTAACTGCATCGAGAGAGGAGATAATGGTATCTAATATTATGATTTTTGGGAAATTTGGTGTGTAATGTCTTCTCCCAAGGCAAGAGACAGATAAAGATTCTACTGTTTTGACCAGAAAGTTGTCTCTGTCTCAGATCAACAAGATCTGAGTTGGTCATGACAGTCTTTCCTAAAGTAACTAAAAGCCAAGAGATTATTCTGAAATGCTTCCTATGCATAGGAGCCTAATGTTAACTGACTGAATGCTGACTGTGGCTCCTTCTTGGTGTCTTTCTTACGATATTTGTCTCAGACTGAGACATATTTCACTTCAAGACTAGGGTATTAAACAAAGCGAGGAAATGTCACTAGCCTGCCTGGCAGGATGACTACATTCTAAGGAGACACTTCTGCTTTTCAAGGCTATAAGACAATTGAAAGAATAGATCCCAAGAAAGCAGAATCTCTTCAAGAATCTCCTGCTGGAGATGAAAGGGCTGATGTTCTGGGGAAGTCAGAGAAGGACTCTCCCTGGAGAAAGATTTAACGCTCAGTAGATATCTTTGCAGGAGAGACTGAGAGCTGAGACAACAGGTGGGTAGGGAACCACACCTTGTAGGTAGACAGAGTGGGTTTTCATTACTAAAGAATTCAAAAGCAGCTAAGCACGGTGGCACACAACTTTAATTCTTGCACTCGGGGAGGCAGAGAAGACAGATCTCTGTGAGTCTGAGGCCAGCCTGGTCTTCAAAGCAGTCCAGGACAGCCAGGGATACACAGAGAAGCCATGTCTCGGAAAAACATAAGAGAGAGAGAGGGAAAGAGAGAGAGAGATTTAAGAAGCAGATGTTACAGTCATAGCACACAGCTGAGTTTTATGGAAAGCACAAGTACATACACAACAGCAAAAAGCCAGACTCTCCTGAGAGGAGACTTGGGGCCACAGCCCATTCCTCTCTGGGGGGGTTTAGGTTTCTACATTTGGCGTGTGGCTAAGCTTGCTTCTCCTCCTTCCAGACTGGTAAGTTTTGGCTGCCATTAGGGGACTGAAATTGGGAGAGGAGGATGGGTCAAAATCTGCTTATGAATGCTTTGTTCTAAAGGAGAAGAACCCAGAAGTCTAACATCGTTTTTGAGAGTTGGATAAAAACAAATTCACCTGCCTGTGGTTCTCTGGTGACTTGACTCTCAGGAGATCGGCTGACTTCTACATTCCCTAAGGACAGATTAGTTATATCCTGATGTCAGGAACATGAATTTGAACTCGAGGGGAGGATGTCCCAAATCTCTTTGTCTCTATTCTCAATTGAATAATTCTTGTTTTCCAGATTTTTACTATGAAAGTGTGTGTGTGTGTGTGTGTGTGTGTGTGTGTGTGTGCGCGCGCGCACGTGCATGTAGTGGGGTAGAGGGCTGCAGTGTGTTCCATGTAATGATCACAGAAAGGCTCTTTGATGAGGTAACATTTTAACAGACAGCGAAGGAAGTATGCTATTATGCCTCCTTGGGGAAAACATTTCAGACATAGTAAACACAGAGCAAAGCCCCTGAGACTTCATGTGCTTGGTGATGTGAGAACACTGAGGAATCAGTGGCTGAAGAAAAGTCAGCAATATGCTGTTGTGGCAGCTGAGAGCAGAGGACAGGTCAGCTCAAGGCAACGGTAAGGACTTGAGTTTTGTTCTAAATGTGATAGGATGACAGGAGAGCATTTTTATATGACTTGATCTACTGTTTAAATGTAAACTTGTACAACCACTCTGGAAATAAGTCTGGCGCTTTCTCAGACAACTAGGAATAGCGCTAGCTATAGATCCAGCCATACCACTCCTAGGCATATATCCAAAAGAGACTCAAGTACACAATAAGGACATTTGCTCAACCATGTTTGTAGCAGCTTTATTTGTAATATCCAGAAGCTGAAAACAGCCCAGATGCCCCTCAACTGAAGAATGGATACAGAAATTGTGGTACATCTACACAATGGAATATTACTCAGCAATGAAAAACAAGGAAATCATAAAAATTGCAGGTAAATCGTAGGAACTGGAAAAGATCATGCTGAGTGAGCTATCCTAGAAGCAGAAAGACACACATGGAATATACTCACTCACATAGACATATAATTTGGATAAACCTAATAAAATCTGTACACCTAAAAAAACTAATCTAGAGGGAAGACTGCCTAAAATGCTCAAATCCCCATCCCGAAAGGCAAAGAGGATGGATTTCAGGAGAAGAAGAAAACAGGAAACAAGTTAGGAGCCTCCCACAGAGGGCCTCTGAAAGGCTCTGCCCTGCAGACTATTAAAGCAGTTGTTGAGACTTAGGTCCAAACTTTGGGCAGAATGCAGGGAATCTTATGAAAAGAGTAGGAAATAGTAAGATCTGGAGAGGACAGGAGCTCCACAAGAAGAGCAACAGAACCAAAAAATTTGAACACAGGGGTCTTTCCTGAGACTCATACTCCAACCAAGTGCCATGCATGGAGATAACCTAGAACCCCTGCATAGATGTAGCCCATGGCAGTTCAGGGTCCAAGTGGGTTCCATAGTAATGGGAACAGGGCCTTCTTCTGACATGAACTGGTTGGCCTCCCCCTGAGGGGGGAGCAGCTTTATCAGGCCACAGAGGAAGACAATGTAGCCACTCCTGATGAGACCTAACAGACTAGGATCAGAAGGAAGAAAAAGAAACCCTCCCCTACCAGTGGACTTGGGGAGGGGCATGCGTGGAGAAGGAGAGGAAAGGCGGGATTTTGAGGGGAGGAGGGAGAGAAAAGGAGGGGGGCATACAAAGTAAATAAAATGTAATTAAAAATAAAATTAAAATTAAATAAGGGATTACACCTGCTTTTATGTGACAAATAGAGAGTATGGCAGAAAGACAGTGGGAAAAGATGGAAGTTGGAGTGACATAGGGACTATTCTAAGAGATGGCAATGTTTTTTGTTTGTTTGTTTTTATTTTTGTTTTTGTTTTGAGAGGAGTGGCCATGAAGACTGTATAGAAAATAGAACAAAAACAAACAAAAAACCCTGTAAATATGTCAAGATAACTAATAATTACTTGAATTTAAATGATCTAAAAAATTATGAAAATGTTCTGTTTTCTTCTGGAAGTTTCCTTGTTTGGCCTTCACTTTTAGAACGTTGGCACATTTTCCAATAATTTTCTTTATTATGAGAGGAAACAGACATAAAATAAAACTAACCACTAGAATAGAAAATTCTGGACTATCATCAGGAATGCTGCCAGGCAGTGGAAGGAAGAGGAACAGAGTAGGGAACATTGGCAAGGGTGCTATGGGTGCTACTACTGCTAGGCTTTGAAAGAGAACATATGCAAAATGGGCGATATAACAAACATCTATGTACAGAATAAAACAAGATGTGTAGTATCAAGCTAAGAAATTAAAGAAAGAAAGAAAGCAACTTGACTGATTTAATCAAGAACAGGGATATTAATGAATAGCAGGATATAAGAAGAAATCACGTCACAATACATATAAGTAAATTAAACCATGCTAATAAAATGAAGCTTTTCTCTAATAGGAGCTTTTCAAAAATCGTGCCAAGCAGGGAGTGGTGGCTATAATTCCAGCACCCAGGAAGTTGAGGCAGAAGAAGTGGACTGAGTTCCTGGCCTGCATAGATTACATCATGAGTTCTACGCCAGCCTTCACTACAGTTCAAGACTATCACAAAACCAAAAATATACATGTATAACTAAGCAGGGCAGGAGACCTGTAATCTCAGCAGTTTGTAGGCTCTGTGTGGCAGGAGGATTACTGAGAGTTTCAGGTCATCCTGGGCTACATAAGGAGTTCCGCATTAGTCTACACTATATATTGAGACTGTCTCAAACAAACAAAAAATTATACCAAATGCTTTTTTAAAGAGGAGAGGTAAACAGACTTTTTAAACTATACTGAAACAAGATATCAGAACCACAAGAAATTGATCAGCAAAGTTACTTTAAAGGACATTTTTTAAAAATCAAAGAATATTGGCTGTGGGAAAAGAGTTTTCTTTTTGTTTGAGATCAAGCTGAGCTACAAAGAAACAAAAGCCACAGAGTAGAGCAGTGTGTAAATGACTTGGGTTCTTTACAACATGAGTTTATGCCCTTTATACTTAGCTTTTTAACTCATTTGTTTCTGAATGGTCAACCTATTGACTAGGACTTTCACTCAAGTAATTAGTGTGCTTAGGAGAGTATTTGCAAGAGGTGATCACATTTAAATAAGATTTGTAACCAATATGCAATTCAGTGGAGAAAGGGTGGGTGAGCTTCTGAATAAATGGTGCTGTAGTAAGTATCAATATGGAAAAAAAAAAAAACAACTATGATCCTTTCCCCTAATTATATATAAAATTAATTGAAAAAAATGTGTCAAAGTTCTAAATGTGAAGGTTAATCAAGGAATCTTATAGAAGAATATTTTCATGACCTAAAAAATAGTGATTTCTTATTATTTATATGATGAGTTCTCCATCTGCCTTCATTAGAGTATGATATTTTGTCTCCAAATGAACAAAAATGTACACACATAAACAGGCTTGGCATGAAGCTCATACCTATAATGAAGCAAAAACAAAACAAAACAAAAATTGCTGGTAGAATATAAATTGACACAATTTCTGTTTTTACTATGTCCATCTTCCCTTCACACACTAGCATATTCCACAGAACCTCTTTGCAGGTGATAGTTTTTATTTTAAATTATAATTTAAATTTTAAATTTACATTTATTTATTAGTGTGAGAGTATTTGCGTATATGTATGTGTGTGTCTATGCATGTGTGTGTACGTGTGCTTATATGGTTTATGTGTGTGTGTCTATATCTGTGTGTGTGTGTCTGTGTACACACTTTTAGGAGCAACTTTTAGGAGTCAGTTCTGTCCTTCCACTATGTGGAAGTTGACTTGAGAAATTGGAAATTGACTTGAGGTCATCAGTCTTAGTGGCAACTGCCTTTACAGACTGATCCATCTTACCTGTTTTCCATTTTTTTCCCTTTTCTAGTGCAACTGACAAATACCAAGTATGTAGTGACAAGTTAAAAACTAAATCTACACCCAACCTCCTTCTTTGTTTATTCATCTTGTCTTTACTTGACTCTTCATTGAAAGATATTCTCAATTGTTCATGGAAAGAGCCTCATACATTGTATTGGTGAGTGAGTTACTAGAAGACAGCACACATAAAGATTTAGTCAAAGACAGAAAACATAAATTAACTAATTATAATGTTAATCTAAATGAAATAAAAATTAAATTACCCTCAGGGGCTCTGTATGTCATTCCCTAAATATGTAATTGAATTAGTGTGATTATGGAGAATGGTATGAGGCACCTCATCATCCCTGGTCATTTGGCTGGAGTTGGGCTTAGTTAACAGGGTTCTTTGTAAGGGCAAAATTCTCTTTAAGTAGTATTGTGACAGAGCCAAGTTTCCTCCATCTTGTCTTTGTTTGACTAAGAGCTGACCTCCTGCTTATGTCTTCACCCATGAAAATAACACAACTTTGTCCCGTGGACTTGAGATCAAGATGCCCCAGTTTGCTCTCTTTTTACCTCTACAAATGCCATCCAGGCTACAGGTTTTGCCTTTTAAAACTCCCTACAGAAATCAGCCAGGACTGCTCTGTGAGAGCTGTTTCTCTCTACCCACTTAATAAAGACTCTTAAATTCAGACTCTGACTTTGTTGAGTGGTCCTTGGGGGTCTTTGCCCCAGGACAGTGTTAATATTAATTTTGTAATAATTCATATATTTATAATATACATCATATATATTGATTTTTTTTTCTTTTTCAAATTATTTGACTTGGTACCAAGGCAGTCAGTGGCTTAAGAACCTGTCAGACTCATTCTCACATCCTGCTTGCTGTCCAGTTATTTCAAAAGGTGAAAGATTTATATGGTCTAAATAGAAACCTGGGTATAGTCCCATTGTTCTTTGGAGTGCTAGTAAATCTTTCACTAGTACTCCAAAGAACACCCTACTCCAGCTTCTAGGATAACTCCAGCTGAATCTATATCTTCAACCCAAAGGCCTGTCTCTTCACAAGTCTATAGACTTCTATAGACAATATAAATTGGCCTTAGAAGACAACACTCCAGGATGAGCCTTAGTCAACCCTACATGACTTCTGTTTACTCTACAGCTGTTCTTGCTTAAGCACAAGGTGAGGAGCATTTCCTTGATGGCTCAGCAGTTACAGGGTAAGGACAAATGGTTGGTTGCTTGGTAAGGCTTGTAATTAGTGGAAGTAGAAAATGTACTATAATTGATGAAAATTACAAAATTAAATGTGCATGTTACACGTATCTGTCATGACATATATGTATGCTCTGGTCATGTAACTTGGTGTCCTAGTTAGGATTTCTATTGCTCTGGTGGAACACCATGATCAAAGGAACTTGGGTAGGAAAAGGTTTATTTGTCTTATGTTTCCAAATCACTGTTCACCATTGAAGGAAGTCAGGATAGGAACCCAAATAGGACAGGAACCTGAAGGCAGGAGCTGATGCAGAGGCCGTGAAGAGGTACTGCTTACTGACTTGCTCCTCATGGCTTGCTCAGCCTGCTTTCTTATAGAATCCAGAACTACCATCCCAGGAATAGTACTACCAGCAATGGATAATCACTAATTAATAAAACGCTCCAGAGCCAGATCTTATGAAGGCATTTTCTCAATTGGGGTCCCTCCTTTCAGATTACTCTTACTGTGTCAGGTTGACATAAAACTAGCCAGCACACTAGACTGTCTCACTTCTCAAGCCAGTTGGGAGACATTCTCTGAAAGATTTAGTAATGTGGTAACATTAGAGTTTCTCAAAAATGGTCTATGTTGTCAAAGTGTTACCTAGATCATGGGTACAGTGGGTTGATCTGGTAAACTGAAGCGGAGGTGGCAGTAGTGGTAGAAACTGCAGTAGCAAGTAGCATCCTAATAACAAAGTAGCAGTAGCATCCTGATAACAAAGGTATATCAGCTGCTGTATTGTCAGTGGCCCTAGCACTAGCAACAAGTGACAGCAGTGGTATAAAACGCTATAGCAAGAAGACAGCTATAGCGTCCCAGAGAACAACTGGGCCTAGAGACATTGGGATGCAGAGGTGGTAGACAAAGAATGGAGGAAGTACAGAAGAAGTAAAAGACAAATAACTGAGAAGAAGCAAAAGGTGGAAGGCTATAACAAGCTGAGGATGAGGAACTATGGGCCCTGGTCCTTAGAACAGTTCAGGGACCTCAGAAGCTCTAAGGGTTGAGGGTGCTGATACCAAGCTAAAGTGCTGTGTGAATAGCCACAGAAAGAGCTGAAGTCCCCACTAAATGGAAATGTAAAACAGTTGGGATGAATTGATCTGCAGCAGTAGCCACTGTTATGAGGAACCTGACAACCAACACCCAAGACAGCTAGCAATGACCTGTGTTAGTGTTAGCTGCTGTTAACTGAAGATAGCCTTAGCTGCTGAGTGCCAGAGCACTGATGCTATATGCCCACAGCTAGAAGCATCTCACCCAAGTGCCTATAGTCATAAGCCTCTAGTTGTCCCTCTGAGTGTATCAACACAGTTCTCAAGCCTTTGGCATTCAAAGTTACAAAACTACCAAAGCTCATCTTTTGCCTAATCAGATTTCTGAGTAATTTCCCAGCTCTCTGATTGATAATAATACCATCAGAAGAAAAAAAAAAAAAAAGCTAATCACTCAGATATTTAGGAAAGTAAAGTTTCTCTAACAGTCTAGTCTTGACAAAGAAATTATGGTGCAAATTTATCGGAGTGTCCCTCTTTGTATATGTGTGCTTCTGAAGCGAGCACACTGTCTCTCTTATTCTGTTATTACATTCTTTTTTCTATTATAAATCGCAAGTAAGAAGACTTAAAATCCACTTTCTTTCCCTTTCTCTTCTCATAGGCATTACACATAGGAAATATGTTTCCACAGCCAGAGATCCAACCTCTCATCAAATGTTCCTTCAACCTTTCCTAGCATAGCACATCAAGCCTCAGGTAAGAACTTTCAGAAGCAAAAGTTATCTCTTGGTCTCAGTTTCCAAACTTCACTTTCAAGAAGTTGATTTGACAGAGAGTTTACTGTTTAAATAGGAATTATCTGCGAAAATCTTTTGAATTACATTTTTAAATGGATTTCTCATAGAATTTTAAAGTTGGACAAATTAGTAGCATGGTCCTTGAATTTGTCCTTTAATCTTCTTCCCTGTAACCTTCACTCTTCTACTTACAGTTGTGACACATGAATCTTTTTCAGCAAAGATTAATTCTGTTTTCAGTGACTACAAAGTATGGCCATTTGATCTGTGCTTACTTCCAGGTAACTTTCATCTATTTTATTTTAGAAACATCTCCTAAAAAAGCCAAGATCTGTCAGAAAGCTTAAAAAACTTTCTTCTCTTTTACTTCAACTGAAAAGACCTAAGTTTCAAGAACTGGATAATCTCAGTGTCTCTGTAAAATATGAGGGTTATTTTTTGTTGTTGTTGTTGTTTGTTTTTTGTTTTTTTGTGATTGGCAGGGCAGGGGAGAAGGCGAGTGCAGTGCCAGCAGCAGAACCAATAACCAATAACAGTCTAGTACCTGTTTATTAAATCAACAGCAGCGTATGATGGACAAGAGTACAGGAGGAAATAGAATATAACAACTCTGTAATGAAGAATAGTTTCCTTCTCAATGAAATAAATAGTTCCACTATCAAATAAGAAGGAAACTGCAGTTTTAATGTTTTGATGTCAGTATCTGAGTGTGGAAAGTCTATAGTCCAAAGAGACCAATATCATTTTATATGATTTTAATAGGTTGCCATTACTGAGGCTTAAATCAAGATTAATGAGGGAGCCTAAGAATTAACCAGTCAGCAAAACCTGAATAGAAAGTGTGGTCAACTATTGCTGGTGACTATTTTTCAAGTAAGTATGGAATTTTTGAGATGTACTCAATGAAGGACCTAAAATAAATGTACGAAGCCAAGTTCTGAAATTCCTGAAACCCTGCTCTCTTGGGTGCTTTACATAAATAGCAAAATAACAAACCAATACCAATGATACAGTGTTAACAGCCGTATCCTTATACCAGAGTCAAAACTGAACAGATCAAAAAAGATGTATCAGCCACTAATAGATAAATGCTGTATCTATTAGTTTTTGACAAAGTTTCTTGTTTACATAGGCACCTAAATTCTATATTAATAAAAACAATGAAGTTTTTCAAGGACCTAGTAATTATGACCTAAGAAATCCACGTCAGATTGACTGAGTGTATTATTAATATATTAATACAGCAACCATATACAGTATCTACTTTGTTAGGAATTATTTTATGACTTCAGTGTTTATTAACTCATTTAAGAATTTTAAAACTCAATAAGGTAATTATTTTCAATTCACAGAGAACAACTTCATGGAATAATGCAGTAAAATCATCTTTAATATTACAAAGTTAGAAAGTGACAGAATTTGAACCTCACTAATCTGGCTCTGAAGAATCATTTATCGTCCCATGAACTCATTAAATTAAATAATCAGATAATTAAATAATCAAATAATTAAATAATACTTTATTCATGAAGTATGAGTTATTCTCAAGCACTGTGATAGTCTCCAGGGAATATATAAGTGAATGATAGTAAAATGTATCCTGTTCTCACAGTAGGTAAGGAAACCTTAGCATTAATTAAATAATGCCACAAACAAATGTAAATTTTCAATGTAACTAGTATACAAAGGACAAATGTATGATGCTATGGAAATCAAAGAAAAGTATTAGGCAAAATATTGCTAAAAATCTGATATATCCATTAAATATGAAGGCTGTAGAGCCTATAGCAGACAGAGAGAAAAAGAAAGGGATTTCAAAGCAGAGGAGATAGCAAACATAGTCATCATTTGTTGGCTGGATATAGAGGCATGTGTTTATAGTTCCAACTACTCCAGAGGCTGATGTAGGAAGAGTGGCTGAGTATAGGAGTTTTAGGCCAGTCTGGGAAACATGAAGAAGCTGTCTCAAAATGAAACAAAGCATCCTTGATGGTCAGAGAAAACAAGAACTAATAATTGAAGGAAGTTATGGAGTAGAATCACAAGAACAAACTAAAGAAGAGTGAAAGACAAGGCCAGAAAGAGTGGTAGGGTCAGAAGGTATATAGGACATGTTTTGTCTTCATAACTTTTCCTTAATGAACTCTTCCAAGCACTAAAAGATTTTAAATTTGGAGAAGACCAGTGGTGGGATTATATGTATGTTTTTAAAGGATCATTGTAAGTTTAATGGTTATGATAAGATGGAAAAGAGCCAATAGATATAAATTAGTGTTTATTGAAATAATCCATGTGAGAGATGGTTAGATTAGAGTTGTAACAAAAACTAGTTGAGTAGAATCAAAATATTACAAGTAGAAAAATCAATATGAAACTCAAAATGATAGGAAGAAAATTTGGTCAGATATAACTACTTCGCTTTTTCAGATAGATAAAAGTATTTTCCAGAGAGGGGCTAGGAATCACTGTTCAGTTAGCGAGGACATTGGTGGTTTTCTATCTTTATATTGTGAGAATTCCATATATGAGCACACTGTGTTCTCATCATTTCTACCCTTCCCTCTCCCTTCTCCAAATCCCCCCATGTCCACTTTCAAAGTCATGACCTCTTTTTCTATAATATATGCATACATATTCAAATTATGTTAGTGTCGCTCATATGTGCATGATTTGGGGATAACCACTTAAACTTAGGTAACATATTGAGGGGTTGTACCTGAAGAAAACTGATTCTCCTTCCCTTAGCAGCTCTAGACTGTCCATAGGTCTTTGACTAGGGATGTGCTTTGTGAACTCTCTCTATCCATATTGGCATGCCATCTGCTGTGGTCATGTGCAGGAAACAATATGTTTGAGAGTTCATGGGTGAGACAGTCCTACATAGTATCCAGAAGATTACATCTCACAACAGTTCTCCTAGTCCTCTGGCCTTTACTACCCTTCTACTTCCTCTTCTGCAATGTTCTCTGAGCCTTAGGTGTAGTGGTTGTGTTGTAGATCACCCATTGGAAGAAGACTACTCACTTATTCTCCATAGTCGCCTCTGTCAGCTGTAAAAAGAAATTGCTTGACAAGGGGAAAAAATTGCACTTATATATGGATACAAGGATAAATACATAGCTGGCAGTTGGAAATTATAGGTTCTATAACAGCTCTGTGCATATGTTCTTGGCTAGGTTCACAGTACCAGGTATGAGTTTTCTCCTATTGAGTGGAACTTGAGTCCAATCAGAGGTGTTTGTTACCACTAAGCTATTAGTAACACTAGCCTACTAATGAGATATCTTGTTAGCATGATCATTGTTGTAGTTCACAGGATTTGCAACTGGGTGAGACTATTGATAATTTTTCTCCCTCAATAGCTTGCATAGCATCTTATTACATTATGAGAGCTAGCTTTCAGGAAGGATAGTTTTGAGTCAGTATTAGGTTGATTTCTCCAAATCCTGTGGCCAAAATGTGTGATGACTTTGGCATACTTTGTTTTATTTTAGGACAAGGTTTTACCCTATGGTCAGGATGATCTTGGCCTCTTGATCCTCTGGCCTCAGCTTCCTGATTATTAGATATACATGTGTACACTGAGCTATTCAAAGCCATTTTACATATAAATACTTACTAACAATGAGGCATACCATAGTTCATATAATCTCTTCTATAAGCTAACTTAAATTCCAGGTCTCTGTCCTTTTTTGTGTGGTGAAATAATATTTATCTGTTTCTCTGTAGCAAACTACACTCAAACTTACTGATGTGAAACAATATGAAGTTTTGCTCGTCTCAGGTTCTGTAGTTCTGTAGGAATCTGAAAACAGCTTGGCTTCACAGACTTGTTTAGGGGTCCCCCCCGATTTAAGATGGTGTTACTAGATGGCATGAGAAGCTACTTTCATCATACACCATAAGCATGGTTTATTCTCATGCTTAGCCAAGTTAGCCTCAGCTAGTGGAAGTCTTTGTCTCCTATCCATGTGGATCTGAAACAATTTCAACAGCTTCACAACATGTTCCTGTTTTTTTCCAGAACAGATAATCCACATAATTTGAAATCTGTGATGTCCTTTAAGACTTAGACTCAGAAGTAACACAACTTTATGCCAATATGTTATTGATTATATAGGTCTGCTTTATTTGATCTAAGAAAGTACTATGCAAAGGCATACACATTAAGGATTACCAGTCACAAAGGATGTCCCTCAGAAGTCGTGGATGAAAGCATGGATTCTTTAGGATGTAATTGGGTTAGGAAGACTCTGATTTTATAAATGTATTACTCATTAAAGAATTAATGGAGAAATCAATTCAATTATTATGAGTGAACACTGAACTCTTTCTATAAAGCTTCTTATAATATACTTTCTGCCTTGTTACACTGTAGCAGAAGGCCCTCATCAAAAGCTGGTGCCATGAGGACTGGGGCTGGGATTAGAATGTAAAGAGATTAAATAAACAAATAAATAAATAAATAAATGGAAGGATTTTTAAAAACCTGCTGCCATGTTTTTGGACGGTCTAGCATACAGAACTGCAAGTGAATTAAACCTCTATTTTTTTTTAAACCAAATCTGTTATCCAATATTCTGTTATAGCAACAGAAAGGAATACAAAACAGTCATTGGGGCAACTTTGAAGGCTGGGCTTCATCCATATGCATGCTCATTTTATTGTTGCAGTTATAATATTTGAGGTAGGTTTTAGGGAAGCAGTATACACTTAAATCCACAGTTGGAAAGAAGGCATTTTGATGCTCAAATTTTGGGTTCCATTTTTTCTTGTCATTTATTAAATTTTTATTGATTGATAATTTCAAACTTCATATGCTTCTCCATTTCTCCTCTCTCATGCAGGTGGAAAGAATGCAAGAGCCAGAAGACAGGAAGATATTCAGAAAAAAGGTATCGTTTGGATATGAAAAGATACTCATGATTTCAATGTAGCTGTATCCAAATGTAGGAAGACAGGCACATGATTCTGCCCACTAACATTTCATCAAGAATAAAGGAGAAGACCATGAAAATCCCACCCCTTCCTGAAAGACTTCATTTCTTCAGTGGAATAACCATAGATAAGTTTACTTAAGTGCAGTAAATAACTTTCCCACTCATACTAGAGCAAGAACCTAATAAAACTCAGTATGTCACACACAAAGAAAGAAGAAATGGAAGTAGGAGGGAGACTTCCATGAGGGAAGAAATGATCACTTATTAAGGATATTGATTATGATGCTTGCTACATTTTTATATTTTGTAAAGGTAGAATGTGGAAAATAAATTAGTTATCCATTATTCTTTGAACAATATTAACTTCATAAAAAAAAACCCAAATCTTTCTTGCTATGTTAAATATTTAAGATACTTACTATATTAAATAGAAAAAAAAATCTAATTTAAGATAATTAATACCACACATTTGTTATAGCTTTCTCTGGAATATTTCTGTCTTAGTTAAGGTTGCTTTTGCTATGAGGAAACATCATGATCAAAGATAACTTGGGGAGAAAGTGTTTATTTTACTTACACTTTCACATCACTGTTCCTCATCAAAGGAAGTCAAGGCAGGAAATTCAAGCTCACCAGGAATGATGAGTTAAGGGCTGATCCAGGAGTCACATAGAATTGGTGCTTATTGCTTTGCTCCTTAAGGCATGTTCAGCCTACTTTCTTATAAGACCCAGGACCCCCACCCAGGGATGGAACCACCTACAATGTGCTGGTGAGAGACCAAAAGATAAATTAGCAGCTATTATTAAGACCTGAAGTAGGTAGGTGGAGAAGTCCAGTAATGCCCTCAGGGGAAGGACCGCCTTACTGCATTCTTTCCCCACCCACTAGAGATACAGTTGCTAGGAAACTGGACCATCCCCCTAGGGAGGGACACCAGATCTAATGGCCTGGGAACCTTCCTATAGCCAATCGATTCAAAATGTAGCATTTTGACCAATAGATGCTTGCCAGGCAGGAATCGCCCCTGCTTTGGGCATGCTGGGAGGGACCAGAATCTTTAAATCACCCAACTAACCTGGGCACAGGGCTCTCGGCTCCCACCGCTTCCGAAGTGGGTGTGTGTGGGCCCAAGCTGCAGCTTGTAATTTACAATAAAAAGAACCTCATGTATTTACAGTGGAGTCTGTTTATTCCTGGTCTCTTGGGGTTCGTGAACTGGGCAGAACACTGGGTCCTCCCCATCAATCACTAATTAAGAAAGTTCCCTACAGGCTTGCCTACAACCTGATCTTTTGGAGGATATTTTCCAGTTGGGGTCCCTTTCTGTCAATTATGTCAAGTTGTCATAAAACTGGCCTGCACTGTATTTTTTTCAGTAAATATTGGTTAACCATGCCTAAAAATACTGCTTTTAAATTTTGACGAGCAATGGCTCTTTGTGATGTGGCCTAAATTAGCATATACATACATATCCTATACATTGTATATCCTCAAATACAGAGAGTAAATTACAGACATTATAAGTCATACATGATTTAGACAGTACAACTATGAACAAACTCTTCTGATCAATGACTGCCACCAAATAGGGCTACTCATATTGAAGACAGTAATTTACAACAAAAATTACTGAATTCCTGTTAAAAAAAAGCATTTCTAGTGTTGGGTCATGTTTCAGGAAAAAAATTATAATAAATAAAAGTTTTCAGATTGCTCTTGCTCTCCTCTCTGCTCTCTCTCCTCTTTTGTTGGTGTGCCCTCTGCCCCACCCTCTCTTTCTTTCTCTCTCTCTATCTATCCTATCTATCCTCCACCCAATAAATATCTTTCATATAAAAAAATTTCAGGCATATTTAGATTACATAGTGTTATTTTGAAAAGTACATGAGTTAATAATTTGGAAGTACTTAAAACACAAAGCGCATGGCACAAAGCAACTACATAGCTGGTAAATACCTGGGATGATGATAGTAGTGATGGGAATCACCACTCAGACAGACACATGTCTCTTCAGGATTCAGTTGTACCAAACACTGGGATACACTGAGATCCTTATTTAGAACCAAAAGATGAATTTGCTCAACTGCTAAAATGCTTTGGCTCACAGTTCTGAAAATGTAAATCCAAAGAGGCGCTGCCCTCAGTTTTACTCAAGGTCATATCCACTTCCTCAGGCTAACCTTTATTTGGTGTTTGGCCATAATAGTTATGCCAAAGTCCAAAGCCCTGTCTCAGGCTGGAACATCTTTGAATGGCTACGTTAGACTCAGAGCTACATGTAGAGTTGGAGTGAGCTTTACTGAAACTGCCTCAACTCTTCCTCCATTCAAGCCTATACTTCAGCAGTGTTGATTCCAAAAACATGATCACAAAAGTTTTCCTGTGTGCACATTTCAATCACCGGTTCTATTTCTCAGGAAAAAAGGATAAGATGTCATTGTTATGAGGAAACTAGAAAACTGCTTAAACCAATGTGTCTTTTTATTGATTTGCAATTATTATATGAAGATACAAGTTTGGAAAAAGGTATATGTAATAAAAAATATTTAAAGCATTCTTCATTTTGATTAGATAATGTAATACTAGCAACTAATGACACAAATTATTGAATGAACTCTTTTGAATATTAAGTACTTTTGGAAAAGGATGATTTACATATAACTGAAGCATGTTTATCTGACCTATGGGAGTACAAAAACCATGAAAACTTTTAACTCAAGTCATTATGCAAATTATGTTTATCAAGATACATTTAGTAAGAAACATACATACATATATAAAGTACGATACATATAGTACAAAATCATAGCATGAGCTGGAAGCACTATCACATGGTTCTTAGGTAAATTTGCTGAGAATTCAGGGGATTTTTCAGGTCTTGTGGAGACTCAGGTTACTTTCTTTTACTGATAACTTCATCTCATCATAATTGCTCATGAATTTTGTACAAGAAAAGACAGTGTGTGGATTATGCACTGACTCTTAAATGTTTTAGACTGGAAGCAATAGATACCACTTTGGATCACTGTACATTGGTAGAACTAGTCACTTTGTAGTATTTGACCAAGAGAACTAGAAGAACATAGAAAGCATTTGCATGTGCTAAAGGGAGGAAGAAATGAAAATTCAGATGAATATTTGTAATGCTAGCCACAAATAAATCTCACATTTTTGATAAAGCATAGTATTGTGTACTATAACTTTACTTATTAAATAATTTTTTTATAGCTTTCTTCCTATTGCTGCGATGAAATACCATGACCAAAGGTAAGTTGGGGAGGAAAGTATTTATTTGGCATACATATTCTGACCACAGTCTATCACTAAAGGAAGCAATTATAAGAACTTAAAGCAGGAACCCAGAGGTACGAACTGAAGCAGGGATCACGGAGAAATGACACTTACTAGCCTGATTCTTAGGACCATATTAGCTACCTTTTTGTCTTTTCTCTTGTTTTTGTTTTGTTTTGGAAACAGATTTTCCTTGTGTAGCCCTGCCAGCTGTTCTGGAAGACATTATGTAGACCAGGCTGGCCTTGAACTTAGAGATCTGCTTGTCTTTGCCTCCCAAGTAGTGGGATTAAAGGAGCCATAACACCTGATTTAGCTTTTTCTTTTTCTTTTTTTTCTTTTTTTGAGGAATGTGATAGACATATAGACAAGGATATGAGAAATGATCACTATGCAGGGTAGTTTTACTTTTTTTGATAAAGGAGTGAATGATAAAATATGGAAGTGAATTTTAGCAAAGCTCGTTTTTTTTTTTTAAGTTTTATAATAATCTTTTCAAGAAAATATCGGGAAAATTTACCTGTTCAAATATGTCCCTCTCACATCTAATTATCTGTGACTTAAGAAATTGCCCACATTTTCCACACCTGCTGATTCTCTGTTTACACTTACCAAAACTTCATTATATTTTTTATAATAAAAAATAAAATATAAAATATTTTCCTCATGTTACGGTCTAGATAAAAGAGTTTGTGCTAGTCAGCTTTTTGTCAGCTTGACACAAACTTTGGTCACTTAGCTTTCCTCTTAGCACAGCGTTCATTGTGTCCCATAAGTTTGGCTATGTTGTGCCTTTGTTTTCATTGAATTCTACGATTTTACTTTTTCAAGAATGTTATGCATTTAGAATCATCCAATATGTAATTGTGAGATTGGCTTTTTCAATAAGTGCAATGCTTCAAGTATGAATTAACTGTTTCTTTTTATTACTATCATCCTATGATATGGATGCACCACAGTTTGTTTATTCTTTTAACTGAGGACATTTGAGTTGTTTTCAGTTTTAGGATACCACAAATGAAGCTGGTATGTAAAGGCTTTAGTCTGAGTATAATTATTTTACATACCTAGTAATTGGATTTCTAGGTTATGTGAGCAATATGTATTTATCCATATTAAATACTAACAATGTGCTTTTCAGGACCATTCTACCCTCATATTTCTATTGGCAATTTGTAAGCACTTGGGATCAGAAAATTTCATATTATTGTTTTTAATGGGTAAGTAGTAACAACTCACTAAGCATATATTTAAATCAACCATATTCAAAGTAATTATAGATAAAGTGCTCTTAAAAATATTTTCAAATATAGTTATAGACCAAGTGTTTAAAGTATTTGTAATTTTACAAGTATTTGTAATTTTTAATTGCCAATGATATTAAAATAGAATGACAGTTTACATTTAAATCATGTTTTTCTCTTTTACAAATATTTTAAGCATTTATATTCATCAATACAAGTATAGTAAAATGTACTTCAAAAAATATACTGATATCATACACTGGATTTGAGCAAGGCAGCCAAACATAGCTAATTGCACCAATTGAGGCTTACAACAATGTAAACTGGGTGGGATAAATGAAGTAAATTGTCAATGTTTCCTATTTTACAACTATGCACTAACATTTGTTCCAGAAACTGGAATGATTTTTCACATTCCAGAAATCATTTTAAACACTCATGGAGTTTTAATCTCCTGTAGGACTTCCCATCTAGTACGTAGTAATTTGTGTTTGAATCTTTAAATTGGCTGGGAATCCATTTTTTTCTATGCTATTAGAAGCATTTCTTGATCTTGAATGACATTAGCTATAAACAAGTGTATAGTATATAAATGTTTTCACATTGAGCTAAAATGGTTTGCTATATAGAGCTTAATGATGATCTAGTTCAATCCTTTGAGACAACCTGATAGAAAAGTCATCTGTGTCCCCATGGCAAGAACTGAGATATTTGAAAACAGTCATCCTGATCTCTCAAATATATTTCAAGATAAACAGTCACATTTTCCTTCAACCATTCCTAAAGTAAACTTCTTCACCATACTGCTTATTTCTCATGTGAAATAGTCCTAGATTTATTATTAGGCAAAATACTAAACAAAATCTTTAGTAATATAGTTTATACACACCTGCTGCAGAGTACAATGAAATGTGTTTGTTTTTCATTGAGAATATATTTACTAAAAATCATAGAGAATATATTTACTAAAAAGTTCTGAAATTTTAAGCTTAAAATCTTACTCATAATTGACATTATTTCTCAAATGTTACATGAACATGCTAAAACAAATTGTTACATTAAAGAAGATGTATAACCAAACACCATGGCCCCCTGCCTTCTAGTTTCAAATACTGCGGTGTGTTGTTTGATCGTTTAAAAAACACATTGCTTTTCATGAATATGGCATTTTCTCAAGTGGTTACACCATCACCTTTTGGAAAATTCATGTTAGATTATTTTGTTGTAATTTTCATATACTTCCATGTTCCACTTTGTGCGTAGAATATTTTAGATTATTTTTAGATTCTTAGAAGAATAGAATCAAATAGCATTGGTTTGTATATAACAGCTCTCCATAAAACTACCATTTTCACCAGAAGTGTATAAGTGTTCATCTGTAGTAAACTCTTCTAGCCTATAATACTTTTGCTGATGAGCCAAATGTGATAATGCACATCAACCCCATGTAATTGAATGTACCTTTAAAAACATTTACTAAACATAAATTATATTTTACTTGTATATTTTAATACGTATACTTATAATGTTATCCTTTACTTTACAAGTTTGTTTCCATTACCAAGTTTAACTCACTTTAATGATTGTTCTAAAACTCAGCATAGATATATATGTGGAATAGTCTATAAATTTATAACATTTAAATGAGTGAATAAATGTGAAAATCCCTGCTGGTTTATTGAATTTGGTTTATCATATTATATGTTGGCAACTCTAGGACCATTTAAAAATATATCCTTCCTGGCTTTGAATCAGGTGTAATTTGGATAAGTATGAATTCTATGTCTTTACTCATCAATGGAATACAATACTGCTCAAGGAGAAACTGTAAGTCTATACTAATGTCCTTTGGAGAGAATAGCTGCCATTCAAGAGTCACTGTCCTTCACTGTTATTTCCTGACAGTACTATAAACTAGGTTGCCCTCCCACCCTCTGCCCCAATTTACAAGTATATGATGAAGAATGCTATAATCCTATTGGTTCTAGGTAAATACTATCTACTGTACTGTATTTCCTATTAGACTAGTAACCTTACCTTGAAGAAAATTAGGCTGCAACCAATTATTACAGGTAAAGTCATACTGTATTAGATCTATTACTGTGTTCTATTATTATGCTGGCTGGTTATATATCAACTTTGACATAAACTGGAGTAATCAGAGAGGAGGTAACCTCAATTGAAAAAAAAATGCCTTCATAAAATCTTCTGCTGTAGGCAAGTCCTTAGAGCATTTTCCTAATTAGTGATTGATGGGGTTGGGCCCAGCCCATTGTGGGTGGTGCTGCCCTGGGCTGGTGGTCCTGGGTTATATATGAAAGTAGGCTGGGAAAGCTATGGTGAGCAAACTAGTAAGCAGCACTCTCCATGGCCTTTGTATCAGCTCCTGCCTCCAGGTTTCTGCCCTGCTTAAGCTGCTGTCCCGACTTTGTCGCAGATTTAAAAAAAATGAGTGTGCGGCTATATTATTATTATTAGCCCAGTAATTGTTGCAGCAGTATTATTTAACCCAATATCAGAAATAATAAGACACAGACACCTGTTAGATTTTGTAATTGCCTTATTTACCTTGGGCCAGGCAGATACTTCACTTACGCTGTCTCAATAACCTCACATCTATTTCCCAGCCTCCATCCAATGCTATCTGCATTAATCATCCTCATCTTGTCTACCTTCCATCCATAATCCTAATATACTTGCTTATATTTTCCATATTGGTGTTTTTCCCATCCACTCCATCCTCAGAGTCCTTCTCCTCACCCATGTGGTTCCTTCTCCACCCAGCCCATAGTGTCACCCTCCTTCCTCCTCTCTTCCTGTCATCTCTTTCCTGTGATTCACTTGTCCTCAAAAGCCTGGGAACCTTAGCCATGTCTACCCCATTCTTTCCTACCCAGGTATAGGCCCTTAATCAACCAATTAGGTAAAATGTCTTAGGGTGGTTTAGAAAATAAGGATAGGTGTAACCCGATCTTGAGAGCCAGTAATCAGCAGTAAAATAAAGCAGCAGAACAATCCGCAACAGAACTTCATTCAGTAATGGACTACAATGTGGAAGTATAAGCCAAATAAGTTCTTTCCTTCCCAACTTGCTTTTGATTGTGTTGTTTCATCAGAGCAATAGTAAATCTAACTAGGACATTACATACATTAAGATTCTTGCCAAGGATCAACATGTATCAAGAAATCTTAGCTGAATGAATAAATTCCCAGTCAACCAAAAACTAAAGTGACAGTTTCTAAGTGATATAATCTTCGTTTTATATCACTTTAAACACTTGGTCTATAACTATATTTGAAAATATTTTTAAGAGCACTTTATCTATAATTACTTTGAATATGGTTGATTTAAATATATGCTTAACCACAGATTTACTTCCTCTATAGATCAAAGCAAATAGGCAGAAACACCTGTTAATCAGACAGACTTTCTCTGATTACCTGACTCTGAGCAGCATTTGTATCTGGCTTTGTTTGAAGTGTATTTTTCTGCTGCTGTAATACTATTGTAGGCATCCTCTGAATCTTGGTAATCTATATCCCCACAAAGACCATGTGATCTGTAATTTAATAACTACATGTTGGTTCAAATAATCACCTTAAGACACATCTTCTTCACCTTCATGTATCCATTTCACTATCTCTTTTTCCCTCTAAACCTGATGGTGATAACTAATTTTATGTTACCCAGATTTCATTAAAGGATACACAGATAGCTGTAAAAATAGATTAGTGTTTGTATTTGTGCAAAGAGATTAGCTTTTACATCACTGAACTAAGATGTGCCCTCACGAGTGGCAGCAGTAATTAGCATCATGAACATGCCCAAACAGATTTTTAAAAGAAAGCTTTCTTTTGGAGTTAGAACATCAATGTTCTTTAGCCTTGTTGACACCAAAGCTAGTTCTGGATATCTGGGCCTAAGCCACCACTCATAGCCTCATTATCATGTCTTGGAGTGGGAGTAACATCATTGACTCAGGCCTTCAACCTTCAGTTGAACCCATATTACTTGCTTTATTGGTTTTCCAGCTTGCTGACAAGAGATCTTGGATCATAACCATATGGAGTAATCATTATATTCTCCTGTTACTTATCCTAAAACATAAACAAAGGCACAAATTATACATGTATCTAATATCCATAAGTAATATATATGTGTATAGGTAAAGAGTTTATTTGAGTCAGATGTGGTTGTACATGCCTTAAATCCCAGCACTCTAGAGGCAGAAGGAGGTGAATCTCTGTGTTCAGGGCCAGCCAGGGCTCTACATTAAGATTCTGTCTCAAAAAAAAAAAAAAAAAAAAAAAAAAAAAAAAAAAAAAAAAAAAAAAAGAAAAGAAAAGAAAAAAAGAAAAAGAAACAAAACAGCTTTTATTTGAGCAAACCTTCCTCTGTGGGACCAAAGGAGAAACTTGTATAAGAGAAACATAAATGTAGAGCAAAGCAACTAATTTATTAGTTACAGTTGCTTCATTTGATTCACAACACTGAAAAAAATCGTATGATATGTTTGCTGGCTACTTCTGGTTATACTTAAGTTCATTTTTGTCTGTAATTATATGCATTTATGAAAATTAGCTTTTTATTTTACTTGTTTGCAAATCAAGCAAGATTACTTTTATGAAGCCTAAGATTTTTTTCCACAGAGATTCTTCAAGCAATGTTTCCATTTTAATTTATTTCTTTCCCCTCCTTCATCCTTCTCTTTCCTTTATCCTTCCATTTGTTTATCCTTTCCTCCCCCTCTTTCCACTATAAACCAAGAAGTTTGCCTCTCCTAGGGTTGTAAGCCAAGAATAGAAAACGGTAGCCTTACCAGGATTGGACTTCCTTTAGAGATGATAGGGAAAACATGTTCTTGGTTTTTTAGAGTTTTTGACAAATATCAGCATTCTTTGATCTGTGGCCACACTACCGCACTCTCTGTTTTTGTGTTTACACTGCCTCTTCTGTTTGTCGTACAAAAATATATTATTGGATTTACAGCTCATTAAATAATCTAGGATAATCTCATCCTAAGATTCCTAGTATCTTTTCCCAATAAAGGAATGATCACAGGTCATAAGATTAGGGTTTGGGTTTATCTTTTGAAGGGACATGGTCTATCACTACTTCCTATATAAGGACACAAGCTTTCTCTCCTTTTACAACTATTAATTGCCTATTAACATTGCCTATTAATGCTTTGATGAAATTCAAGACCCCTGTTCTTTCCACATCACTTTAATTTCTAAGTCTTATGTTTCCACTTAAGCATTTCTTCAGTAAATTTTACTCTTTTGTTTTTGTTGCTTTATTTGAAAATCTCTTCATTGAATAAATGAACATGATACCATTGTTGCTGGAATTGACTAGAAAAGGCAAAGATAAGCCTATATTACTTAAAACAGGAATGCACTATAAGAAATGCATGGTGAGACCTTTGTGCAGACACCCATCACAGGCTGAACTGCCACAAAGCTGATAGAAGTCAATCACTCCACTTGTCTTCTTGAAGCAATCTAGAGATGTGTTAAACACATGGCAAGAATACTCCAGCTTACTGAGGAACACTGTTTTACAGTACATTTTAAAACTTTTCTTACATTTGCTTTTCTTTTTAGGTGGGTTATGGTGAATGCCACTTCATGTGTATGCTCAGAGGACAGCTTGTAGGAGTTGGTACTTCCTCCCATCTTGTGGGTCCTGTAATCTGAATTCAGGTTGTCAGGCTTAGCAACAAGCACCATTACCCATGCAATCTTCCTAGCCCAATAATTTTTCTTCAGCAAGTAGAACTGTGCTCAAAATGATAAAAGCACTCTGTAATTGTTGGTATTATCAAATTTTCAGGCCCCAGAACCACCTACGAGACAAGCCTTTGGACATATCTGTGAGAAATTATCTAGTTTAGGTTAACTGAAGTGGGAAGACCCACTGTAACCTTGGGCAACACTGTTCCCATGTCTAGGATCCTGAACTGAAAAAAATAGGCAAAAGCAAACTGTAAATAAGCATTCATCACTCTCTCCTTCCTGAGCACAGAGGCAATGCAACCAGCTGCTTCTCGCTCCTGTCCCCATACCTTCCCTTCCATGGGAAACACTAACTCCCAGAATTATAAGCTGAAATCAATTCTTACTTAAAAAGCATTTGTTATCCAATGTCCATTCATTTTCAAAGTATTGGAGAGATCAGGGATACAAGGCAATATCTAAACATAGTAAAGGCAATACATAGCAAGTCTATTGACAACACCAAATTAAATGGAGAGAAACTTGAAGCAATCCCACTGAAATCAGGGACAAGACAAGGCTGCCCACTCTCTCCATATCTCTTCAACATAGTTCTGGAAGTCCTTGCTAGAGCAATAAGACAGTTGAAGGAGATCAAGGGGATACAAATCAGACAGGAAGAAGTCAAAGTATCGCTATTTGCAGATGATATGATAGTATATTTGGGTGACTCCAAAAATTCTACCAGGGAACTCCTACAGCTGATAAACAGTTTCAGCAAAGTGGCCGGATACAAAATTAACTCAAAAAAATCAGTAGCCCTCCTGTATAAAAAAGACAAAAGGGCTGAGAAAGAAATTAGGGAAACAACACCCTTCACAATAGCCACAAATGACATAAAGTACCTTGGTATGACCCTAACCAAGCAAGTCGAAGATTTGTATGAAAAAAATTTCCAATCTCTGAAGAATTAGAAGAGGATATCAGAATATGGAAAGATCTGCCATGCTCATGGCTTGGCAGGATTAGCATAGTAAAAATGGCCATCTTACCAAAAGTAATCTACAGATTCAATGCAATTCCCATCAAATTACCAACACAATTCTTTACAGACCTTGAAAGAAAAATTCTCAACTTTATATGGAATAACAAGAAACCCAAAATTGCTAAAACAATGCTCTACAATAAAAGATCTTCTGGAGGTATCTCCATCCCAGATCTTAAGCTGTACTATAGAGCAACAGTAATAAAAACTGCATGGTACTGGCATAGAAACAGAATGGTGGATCAGTGGAACTGAACAGAAGACCCCAAAATAAACCCACACACTTATGGACACCTGATCTTTAACAAAGATGCCAAAACCATACAATGGAAAAAAGATAGCACCTTTACCAAATGGTGCTGGTCTAACCGGATATCTACATGTAGAAAAATGCAAATAGATCCATACTTATCACCCTGCACAAAACTGAAGTCCAAGTGGATCAAAGACTTCAACATCAAACCAGACACATTAAATCAGTTAGAAGAAAAAGTGGGGAAGACCCTAGAACTCAAATGGTATATACTCACTCATATAGACATATAATATAGGATAAACCTACTAAAATCTGTACACCTAAAGAAACTAATCTAGAGGGAGGACTCTGCCTAAAATGCTCAATCCCCATCCAGAAAGGCAAAGAGGATGGATATCAGGAGAAGAAGAAAACAGGAAACAAGTAAGGAGCCTCCCACAGAGTGCCTCTGAAAGGCTCTGCCCTGCAGACTATCAAAGCAGACGCTGAGACTTATGGCCAACTGTTGTGCAGTGTGCATGGAATCTTGTGAAAGAAGTGGGAAATAGTAAGATCTGGAGAGGACAGGAGCTCCACAAGGAGAGCAACAGAACCCAAAATTTTGAACACAGGGGTCTTTCCAGAGACTCATACTCCAACCAAGTACCAGGCATGGAGATAACCTAGAACCCCTGCACAGATGTAGCCCATGGCAGTTCAGTGTCCAAGTGGGTTCCACAGTAATGAGAACAGGGACTGCCTCTGACATAATCTGATTGGCCTGCTCTTTGATCACCTCCCCCTGAGGGGGGAGCAGCCTTACCAGGACACAGAAGATGACAATTCAGCCACTCCTGATGAGACCTAATAGACTAGGATCAGAAGGAAGGAGAGGAAGACCTCCTCAATCAGTGGACTTGGGGAGGGGCATGTGTGGAGAAGGGGGAGGGAAGGTAGGATTAGTAGGGGAGGAGGGAGGGGTTTATGGGGGGATACAAAGTGAATAAAGTGTAATTATTAAAAATTCAAAAAAAGCATTTGTTAGGTATTTTGTCAAAAGTAACTGAAACACATAGTAAATTCATAAATCAGTAAGATAGTTATTAAGTGTGGACCATACTTTTATACAAACAACTGTACAGTACAGTTTATAACCCAAAGCTACCACAAACATGTAGTGTGTTGAGCTACAATTTTTGGATGGCTGACATCACAAGGCCATAGAATTTTTTCTCTATATAATAATCTGATGGGACCTGCTGAGAACCCAAGTATTATTACATGCAACATGATTATAATTCAGTTTAAGATTTCCATTTCTTAGGCTGTAGAGATGGTTCAGTGGTTAAAAGCATGTTTTTCTTGCAGAGGACCCGAGTTTGATTCCCAGCACCCTCAGGCATCTCATAACTGCCTTTAACTCCAGCTTCTGAGGATCTACCACTCTGATGCATGTGTGCATACACACACAAATAATATTTTTAAAGGTACACATTTGATTAAGTTTAGCTTAGTTTGTTCTATTTACTTCCTGCAATTCCTCATATATGTGTATGATTGTTTTCAGATCTCATTTGGTTTTCCTTCCAAAGCCTGGAATGCAGACCATCAATGGCAGGTGATATAACCTAAACTTAGGAACCTTCAGAATTTCTTCACCTATCTGGGAATAGTAATTTTTTTCACAGCTATCTAACCTCTTTTGAGAAGAATCAGCAAGTTTGAGTTACCATTTTTTGCTTTCATTTTTAAATATAACTTTTTTATTTATTACAATTTATTCACTTTGTATCCCAGCTGTAGCCAATCCTCGTTCCCTCCCAATCCCGCCCTCCCTTCCTTATCTCCCCCCATGACCCTTCCCCAGTCCACTGATAGTGGAGGACCTCTTCCCCTTCCATCTGACCCTAGCCTATCAGGTCTCATCAGGACTAGCTGTATTGCCTTTCTCTGTGGCCTGGTCAGGCTGCTCCCCACTCAGGGGGAGGTGATCAAAGACCCAGCAACTGAGTCAGAGAAAGCCCCTGCTCCCCTTATTAGGGAGCCCATTTGGAGACTGACCTTCCCCAGGCTACCTCTAGTTACTATTTTTTAAGTACTATTTGTGAGTCTGATTCAGTGCTTTAAATGTGTTGTTTCCATTATTCAGAAAATTACTAATAGAAATATTATCACAGTATTATAGATGGAAGATACACCTACCCAGAATAATAAAATTAAGAATTGACCAATATCAAAATCACAATACATTTATCTGGAAAACTAGACTGGCTTTTATAGATGATTCTAAAATTGAGTAGTGTCTCATTCTGTAATAAAGGTGATCCAATGAGCTGGGTTGAGAAAGTGGGCTTGATAAGCAGAACAAGGCTGAAGTACAAACAAAGACCACAAAGCCAACTGATCACTTCAAAGAAACTTTCCTAACAGGTTTACAACAGAGTGCATTCTTTATAATGTGAGCTAAAACTAGCTCATTTGGAGATTTGGATGCTTTTAGTTTGGTGATATCTAGATTTAACAAGAGAACTCTATTTTTGACTGGTTTGTTGGGGAAGCTCTGTTCAAAACCCATGGCCTCAATACATTTTAATAGTGTGGACAGAAATTAAACCCAGGTGCTTGACACCACAAACACAGGCTCTTTCACCATGTCAGCATATGCTGTCTTTGTTACAAATGGAGCAAGACAGGGAGTTCTGCTTTCTCTGTTAGCACTGAGCCAGTAAGAGAAGCTGCATGTGGCGTTCCCCTGATTATCTCCTAGTTCTGAGCAGAATTTTAAAAGATCTGTTATTTGTCCTCTCTTAGAGTTTTTGCAAGTCTAACCTCATTTGGGAGCTTTAGGTTCTTAACACCATTCTTTAGTGCTCATGTTACTTTTTATAATTATCCTTGGAATGCTATTGCTTTCTCCCAAGGTTTCTGTCACTTTCAATTAGCCAAGCAATTCCTCCTTGTTGGTCAGTGGCAGGTTCCCTGGATGCTGGGCCAGTATGCTAAATCATAAGAAAAGCAAGTATACAACTTCATATAAAAAAAATTAACCCAAGGAAACGTTTAAAGGTATCCAGTTATTTAAGTTTTCTTCTCTGAGTATGGAATGGCTACAAGTATTAAAAAATTGCATATGCTGTATGGTACTGAGTCAACAGAAACTATTTTATGAAGAATAGCATGTGGCAGTAAATGTCTGGAACTAATTTAAAATCTTACGCATGAGACCTCCTGGATGAGCCCCATGCTTCCTTTGGTCTGTATGTGCTTTTTGGTTACTCTAATACTCATTTGCAAACCAAAAATTCACAAGAGAAACTATTTTTCCTAATAAACAAAATGTTTTTGCATATCCCTTTTTATTATAATCTCAAGCCAGAAAATAGAGGTTTTGTGAGAATGACCTCTTTAAGTAAAATATCGGTCAGAAGGTCTACAAATTGAGATCAGAAAGCAGGCTTTAATGAAGTTGAGAAAAATCCTATCCTCTAATGTTCTGCTGTTTTATTTATATCAGGGATTAAACACAAGCTATGATACACACTAACCAAGTGCTCTCGCAGTGACTCATACTTTCAGTCTCATACTTTCAATATGAGAGAAAGAGAGAGAGAGAGAGAGAGAGAGAGAGAGAGAATATCTCTAAAAACATCATGGGAAGCTCTTGAGGAAGGACACTCACTTTTGTCTTTGGCTCCCCCTACCCCAGATCCTATGAAAATACGCACTATACAACTTGTATAAATTTTGATCTCCAACATTTATTTATGTTGGAGATCAAACCCAGGTTTAAACGTGCTTACCAAGCTCTCTCCTGCTGACATACACCTGCAGTCTTATGTCTGCTGGAGTTTTATGTTGGAGATCACACACAGGATCCTATCCCTGCTAACCAAGTGCTCTCCCAATGACCCACACCTGCAGTACTTTTTCTGCTGACTTCTAAGTAGAATCTAATTTCTTCCGGTAGCGAACACTGGCAATAGATCAGTGTTACTAGTGTACTGGCGACTTTTTTGCCTATGTAACTTAAAAATATTTTCCTATAATATTATTGTAGTTATATGTTCCAAAATACAACTGGTAGTTATTATTCCATAATTTTATAATTAGACCCTCCATTGATTAATGCAGTAGTTTAAAAGTACATGCACATACTTAATATTTTCATTGCTATATCACATACAATTGATTATAATCAAATGTGTTATATTTTGTGTACTTAAAAGCAGTATTCTAAAGTGGGCTTCATAGACTTTATCAGACTATCAGTGTATAGCATGTACAAAAGGCTAAGAGTGTATACTATAGTTTCTGCTATTATGGTTGAAAACATAATCTGTTATCATAATGCTTGAGTTTAAATTCTGCTTTGCTTCATATAAATTTAACCGTTATTCATATTTTTGTGACTCAGATCCTTCATGTGTAAAATGTACATACCAACTACTTAAAGATGTTTCCATAAAGATAATGAAGTTTCTATAAAAAGTGTAACACAATGCCACATCTCCACAGATGATGATTTCATTTACATTTATTACACACAGAGATATTTTTAAACTGTATTATCACTGGCTATGATCCAGATTTATTTTATTGGCTAGTTTAAAATAAGCATAAAAATATATATTAGAAGCACAAAAGAATCATTCCATGAACAGCTATATACAGTCTAATTTTTTGTTGCTGTTGGGTTTTTTGTTTGTTTGCTTGCTTGCTTGTTTTGAGACAGGATTTTCTTTGTGTAGCTTTGGCTGTCTTGGATTCACTTTGTAAACCAGCCTGGCTTTAAACTCCCAGAGTGCTGGGATTATAAGCATGCACCACAGTGCCTGGCTATACAGCCTAATTTTAGGAGAGAAAATGTCGCCTTAAGAATACCTGAGGGCATTGGAAACAGTTTTTGCTTTATTTTCATAGTTTTTGTTAAGGTTTAAAGGAAGAGAGAAAGAACATGAAGATGGGTGGGTAGGGAGGCTAATGGAGGATATGGGAAAGGGAGAAAAAAGATTCAAATGACATCAAGATACCATTATGGGAAGATATCTCAGGCAGTACAAGCTTGCTGTTCAAGTGTGAGGGCAGAGTTTGAATCCACAACAACAACATACACAACACACACATACACACACACACACACACACACACACACACACACACACACACCAAACCAAACCAAATTTGTTACTGTTTGCTGGACAGCCAGCCTAATGTACCTAGCCAGCTCCAGTCAATATGAGAGAAAGAGATAAAAATAGAGATAGAGATAGATAGATAGATAGATAGATAGATAGATAGATAGATAGATAGAGAATCTCTCTAAAAACATCATGGGAAGCTCTTGAGGAAGGACACTCACTTTTGTCTTTGGTTCCCCCTACCCCAGATCCTATGAAAATACGCACTATACAACTTGTATAAAATTGGAGTTACCATGCCCCTTGAGTTTTAAAATCAACAAGGGGAAGCAACATGGAAGTAAAGATTCACAAGAATGCTACTGAATTACTGAAGGAATGCAGTGCATTTTTATTTTTGAGACTGTTTTATGCTGGCCCTGGTCTCTTGATTCTCCTATCTCTACTCTCCAACTACTGGGATTATGGTCATATGCCAGGTTTAACTTCTGCAGAACTTTCTCCCCAAATTAGGAAGGTAAGAGCAATATAGTTGGATTTTTAAAAGCTTTATTGATGAGCATATTTTTTCTTAATAATTTTCAAAAATTTCCTAATTATAAAATGGTCTAGGAAATCAATGCTAAGTGTGAATGAATATATTCTGAATTTTTTTTTTTTCTGTGAGCATAGGGCCTTTTATTTATTTATTTCTCAGGTCAGGTAAGTACACTGAACACAATTTTGCACTCTTTACTTTGGGTGCTTTAACAAAACGGCCATTTTGTTGATTTAATCCACAAAAATCAGTTCTCACATGGCACTGAACAAACAAAGGGGAAGCAAGCTCTTTTGTTTCTGACAAAGGCATTAAGAACATCATGAAAGTTCCATTTTCATTAATCCTCTTCTAATTTAAAAACAACTATTTTCCACTATAGAGACTAGTGGCTTTTCAGAACAATTCCATAATGTTTTGTTAACCATATATGACAAAATATGACCAATAAATTATCGTTACTGGAACACTATCATTTCTACTATTGCCAAGCACAATTTACCTAAGGAAAGAAAACCTAATAAAAACAAGGGCGCAAATTCCACATAGCTACAGACTAATAGTAAACAATATATATCACAAAAAATATATAACCATATTTAGTAAAGGAACAAGAAAGCAATGGAACCTTTTTGAAGTGAAACTAACCAACACATTTTGTAAAAGACAGGGATTGGGACTTTAAAAGTGGTATGTTTTAATAATTGGAGTTGTTTAAGGTCAGAGTGGATGCTCATATAATATAGCTTTCTGTTGATGTTTCTACATATTTAAGATCAATTCTCAGAGAGGACATTCTTAAGTTATCACAAATCCCAAATGGTAAGCATGTTGACTATTCAGGCAGAATGTGGATTACTCCAGGGGCAGGGAAGCTTCCCTGTGTTGGACTGCCTTTGTAAACTTTGTATACTTTGTAAACTTGGTAAACCCTTAAGGCAGGAAAGTGGCTAGGCCCTCCCTGAGGAGCTCCACTAGCCAAGCCCCTCCTGGAGACCTCTCTGTCATAGCAGCATTTCCAGCTTCTGTAACTGTCATAAAGGTCATCTCCAGCCCCTCAATAGGACCTTTCCCAGATATGCTAGTTTTAGAAAAGTCTGAATAAGAAGCCACCAATCCCTGAGCTCCCCCAAACTTAGGACTTGAAATTTCACCAATCCTCACCCTAGATATCTCTGCCCTAGAAAGATCCACCCACTAAGAAATCCTTGTCTGTTCAGCTCCCTGCTGCCCTCTCCCAGGAGCACAGGCATCCAACCCTGGATTCTTCTCTCCACACCCTGGACCTTCCAAAAAAAAAAAAATCCCTTTTATGAGATTTGCTGCCTGGTGTGACTCTCTCATCAGAAAAAGTCAAGAAGCAATTAAGAGAAAGAAGGAAAGAATCAAAGACGCGGAGCAGGACTGAGGCTACTTAGCTCCACAGCTCAACACCACCTCTGCTGAGGAGACTTCCTCTCAGAACTGTGTGTTTCCTGAGCCTCTGTGTCTTAGGATACCCTTTCATCTGAGCAGGAAGGCCAACAAAGCAGCCAAGAGTTTTCTGAAAGACTGTGCTCATAACTAATTTGCCAAAAAATATCATTTAATTTTTATCGTCACACCTCCCCTATCTCCCTTTTATAATTCTATTTCTTTGAACCTTTGTCAAAGACATTTATCCATTTAAGAAATAGAAAGGGGTAAATTAAAAAAAAATCAGGTAATCAATAGAAAATATTGTGTTTTTTATAGGATAAAGAATTTCACAGCTGTAAATGTAAACATATATACATTCTGATCATTAAAGCTATCATTCGTATGTTTTAATGTTGCATCAAAGATAACCATGTGAAAGAATATTAACCAAGGATTGTTAATCACTGTGCCATGCACAAAATAAATAGTCTGACAGTCTATTAAAAGTGAAAAGATATCAAAAACTGACTGATTCCTTGTTTCTCCACTGGCAGGAATGAATTCTCGCCTGCTAGTAATTTCCATCTTACTGTCATATAGGAGGAGATGTTTTGTGATCCTCAACGAGGCTGCCAGGTTTAGGACAGATAGAAGACCCACTGTGTCATAAATGAAAGACTAAGACTTCACAGACTGCAATGGTGATGTCACTGACAGGCTGAGAGCCACTCTCCTCCACCTTTTCTTCCTCAAGGATAGCAACTGCTTTCCCCAGATACACCAGCAGACAACCGCAATCCCTCTTTACCACACTCAATCGTCTGCAGTTACCCTGGGGCTGGTCTATTTACAGAGTTGTCTCTGTAAAGCAGAAGCTGAACCCTTGGGGAAGTTCGGATCTGATCATCAGCAGATTCTGTTTCACAAACTGTTCCTCAAGGCCATTGGACTTGCAGTAGCTTCTGTCACTTCTTATAATTTCTCTATCACCTGTCAGCCTACTTACTCTCCCTGCCCCAATTAAAAACTAGCAGATAGTATTAACTTCGCTTCTGTACCCCTTTTCAAATAGCCCCATTTAAGTTCTAAATGGCCCAAGGTCTGGGCCATTTAGAGGTTGAACATCATTACTTACAGGTACTCTGTCAGGATTATAAAACTTGGTATCCACAGTCATTTCTCTCTGCCCAACCTTGACTGCTGAAGAGTAATTTCCTCCCCATTTCTGACTTCATGACAAAATCACATTACAGTAAAAGATATCTCATGAATCTCAGTGTCTCCTTCAATACCTTGATGGGTAGAGTCTTTCAGAGGCCCTCTGTGGAAGTCTGTTGTCCTGTTCCCTGTCTTCTTGTGCTTCCGATGTTTATCCTGTTTGCCCTTCTGAATGAGGATTAAGTATCTTCTCTAGGGTCCTCCATGTTTAGCTTCTTTAGGACTATAGATTTTAATATGTTTATCCTATATTATATGGCTAATATCCACTTATAAATGAGTATACACCATGTGTGTCTTTCTGCTTCTAGGTTACCTCACTCACGATGATCTTTTCTAGTTCCCACCATTTGCCTGCAAATTTCATGATTTCCTTGTTTTTAATAGCTGAGTAGTATTCCATTGTGTAAATGTACAATTTCTGAATCTATTCTTCAGTTGAGGGACATCTAGAGATAGAAAGACCTGGAGCGAACAGGAACTTCACAAGGATACCAATAAGCCAAAAAACCAGGGCTCAGAGGACCCTGCAGAGACCAATACTCTAACCAAGGATCATGCATGGAGGTCCTAGACACCCTGTTCAGTTTCCAAGTTGGTTCCCTAGTAAGGGGTACAGGGGCTGTCTCTGACATGAACTCAATGGCTGCTTCTTTGATTACCTCCCTCTGAGGGGTTGCAGCTTTGCTGGGCCACCGAGGAAGACAATGCAGACAGCCCTGAAGAGAACTGATAGGCTAGGATAGAAGGGGAGGGGGGTTCCCCCTTCCCCCATAGTGGACTAGGGAAAGGGCATGGGTGGGTCTGGGAGATGAGGTAGGGGGCTACAGCTGGGATACAAAGTGAATAAGATGAAAGAAAGAAAGAAAGAAAGAAAGAAAGAAAGAAAGAAAGAAAGAA
>NW_026587759.1:9490514-9632931 GCF_907164565.1 Psammomys obesus
GAAAGAAAGAAAGAAAGAAAGAAAGAAAGAAAGAAAGAAAGAAAGAAAGAAAGAAAGAAAGAAAGAGAAAGAAAGAAAGATGTCTCATGATGAAGGTAAGATAAGGAAAGTTTCCATAAGTCTTCTCAAATGGTGTGATAGATTTCTGGATCAAAGATGCATGGTAGTTATTTCAAATTAACCTCCAGCGTTAGTTAGCTTTCATCACAATAAAAAAGACAGAGTTCACTGGTACGGATATCGAGTGGAGGGGGTGTCACAAAGCATCTATATGAATATGAAAATTTCACTTCGTGTTATGTTTTTTTCTGTTTATATTGGTATTAGTAGGTAGGTTGTGCCCATATCGAATTTTCTCAGTGCTTTTGTTCTCGGTGGACAGCCTTTGGCTTCAGCAGGCATCTGTGAAGGGCAAGGCCACATTCCATTGCCCTGAGAGAGGATGGTGCTTAGGCAGGACGTCGGTTTTTACCAAGATTCCAAGGTACTGCGTAAGGAAAACCGAAAGATAGGATGCTGGCTGAATTCGATAATTTCTGAGTTACCTCCGCACGAATACAGCCTAGGATGCTCTTTATCCTCATTCAGCCGACAGGGTAACTGGTCTACAACCACTCAGCTGATCGCTGCTCCAAAACAAACACGACCACCAGATCGGTGGGAAAGCACCCAGCCTACCTAGAAACCCGCCGGACGCACGCCGCCACGCCCACCTACCTGTGCGCCTGCGCCCCTGAGCTCTCAAGGTCAGCCCCCACCCCCGCCCTATCCTCATACTCACGGAAGTAGCTTTAGAGGACGCCTTGCGGCTCCTCCTCTCTGCGTGGCGTGGGGTCACCGGTGGTGAGGAGAGGGAGGAACTTCCTGTCCCTCGCGGGCAGGACTTCCGGCAGAGCCGGAAGACCTTTTACCTCGCGTTTTGGAGAAATCGGTTTTGCAGAACCTGGAGGGGATATTTAAGACCGTCCCGGCGACTCTAGAGTGTCTGCCTCACGACCTATTCTGGGCGTTATGGTGAGTCCTTCTTTGAGGACCAGAGTGAGAACCTTCAGGAGGAAAGGGCGGGGAGGTCAGTCTGTGAAAGGAGCCGGTGGATGCCCCTGCTCAGAATGGAACCTGCTGAAGCATTGGGATGAACTGCTGGCACGACCACCCCCACCCCCCCTGCTCGGAGTGTGCGCGGCCGCCGCAGGGGTTCCGGCGGAGGGACCTGTGGGGTCGTGGGAGGTCGGGTCTGCCGGAATACGCAGAACTAGTATGCTGCCATCGCATTTGGCCTGTGGCACCAGGTGGCCCACAGATGACCTTGCTCAACTCATCAGCTTGTCTCTGCTACCTTTCCCGCCTCAGGCTTGGGGACAAGAATTTAAGGACATAGAAGTACCTTCGAACACTACTTGTCTCCTTCTTAGAGACAAGCAACGAGGGGCACTTAAGACAAAATTGGATTTCTCTTAAAACTAAACTATTTCAGAAATGGAAATATTGTCACTTTAAAAAAATGCCCAAGTTGAGTACCAACTCAAAAATTTGTAATTTTCCTTTGTACATTTCTGTTTTAGTAGGGAGAATAGCCTCAGTCGTAATATTTACAAGTGTCTTAAAGGTTAGGTGAAAATGATTTCATAGAGGTAAGTAAATATAGAAAGAACCTGGTAAGGGAAGGTAAGATGGAAAGCAGGGTAACCAAAGGGTATTTTACTGTGAGGTCAGTCATTCAGAGAGTTACTGTGCTGTTAAAGGTGCAAAGAAGGACAACGTTCAGTGACTTGTAAGAAAAAAAAAAAGTCTTAATCAACTTTAGATAAGAACTAGACTTCTTACTGGTGGATGTTGACTAATCACACAGTTAAGAAGTTAACGTATGCAATGAACACTGGGATTTTGAAAGGTCTAGGTTTGGCTTTATTGTAGAAAGGTGGGAGGAGGGCAAGTTGGTGTGTAGGGGATGGTAACGGAAGTAAACTGTTTTCTGGAACATAAAAGGATTTTAAAAACAGACTTACTGTTTCCAAGATCACAAGGTTCTGGTAAAATTAAACAGGCAATCAGCCACGTGGAAGATTTCAAACCCTCATCTTCAGGGGCTTCTGTCTTGGATTCTAGCTTCAGTTGACCATGCTGCTTTCTTTTTATGTACACCAGGCTGTCCTCCCATTCACAGATCAATCTGCCTTTACTTCCCAAGTGCTGGGATCAAAGACATGTCACTACTCCCAGTTTGGCCATGCCTCCTTTTTCAGGGTCAAATACTGCCAGTTTTAGCTGTTCTGTGTGATAATTTTAGAAGGATTTACTTGAGAATAAAAACTCATCTGGTTCCAGTTGCACTCTACCATGTGACATTTCTTTTAGCAGCTTTTTTTTTTTTTTTTTTAATGTTTTGAACCTCTGAATAATATAGCTTACATTCCTTAAGAGAGGTCTGTTTTCATTTGGCATAATGAAATTAGAGAGGGAACATCAGAACTGGAAGGAATCAAAATCAAGTCAACCTCCTAATCCCTTTAAATTTTACATAAGGAAGAATGTGGAGTCTAGAGATAGGCAGTGATATACTTGAGGTGACATCTCATGAACTTGATCTTAGTTTCTTAAGTGTAAATTTTTGACTTAGTCTGCTAAGTTGATGATAGTGTGTAAATAAATTTCTTAAATTTGTGATAGTTACAGAGCTGAATTAGACTGTGTTCCCTGTATTCTGAGATCCATAGAAATAATCTGGCAGCTCTAAAGAAGTATCTATACTTTTAGCTAAACTCATGGTGATTTTTCACAATGTGGGGCCTGGTAGTTAGCTGTCTCCATTGTGACAAAAACTTACTTTTTGAGTTACTTGACTGAAGTTGTTTACAGCTATGAAATTGATCATGTTTTTGTACATATTTGCAGTCAATGATTGGAATCCTTAAGAAAAAAAAATGAAATGAGGATGGACTGAATTTAGGTCACAGTGTGGTTGAATTAACAGTTTCTTTTAAATTGCCAACCATATAATGAGAAGAGCACTACAAAGGAACTCTGAAGACCCAGGTTCTGCTCATTAGGCTCATGAATTTGCTAAGATCACTAGCAGTATAAGAAGTTCTAGATTCCTTTGAAAGAATTGGGATTTAGTCATCTTCTGATTCTTGTACATTCAGTCACTTAGAACTTTCTTTCATGATTAAGATTTAATCTGGTTTCCTTGTCCTTTTAATTCTTTTTTTAAAATTTTAATAAAATCTTTCTTTTTTAATAATTTCATATATCATCTGGATAGTCTTGGAATCTTTGTCTTTATATTAGGCCAAGTATTTCACTACTGTGTTATAAATGCTTCTGCATACTGGACATTTTGTTTTTTCAGTTTAATTGGTTATAAATTTATTCTGCCATCTCATTCTCTGATATGCTATGTAGCCCTAAACTTCAGAGCTGTGCTGTATATATCAGGTTCTTGTTTGGTGAGCAAATGACAATAGACTTGTGATAGAGACTGAATTCTTTTTCTTTCAGTTTGTGAAAATATTCAGTAGGAAATTTATCAACATACCAATTCTGTTATACTTTCTATTGTGATGGAAATCTTGCATTCATGCTAATTTGTGGGAGAACAGTAGAGTGATTAGAGCTAGTATTTTCAGTTGTAGATGCCTTGTGGCTTGTTTAGTTAATGTAGCATTTTATAATAATTTGTTGTTAGCTCTGGGGAGACAGAAAGCATTACTATAGTCAGAGTTGGTGAGGAGTAGAGCTGGCAAGAGTTAGTGTGATAGGTATTATGAGAGAAGTAAGTACATGCAGTGTGCTTAAAGAGTACAGACCAATGAATTGATTTTAAATTGGGGGAGTCAAGGAATAGATGTTATCTGTGAACTTGGAAATGTACATTTGGACCCCATTATTGAGTGGTGAAATTTCAGAATCTTTGCTTGTTTGTTTAAATACAAGTTCAAGCTGGCTTTGAACTCCATGCTTTCATGCTTCAGCCTCCCAAGTGCTGTAATTATTGTGTGATCCATCACTCCCAACTCTGAGTGTTATTTCTAATAACTTCTATAGTTAAGTCTGAAGCAAGTGGTCTTCAGACCATCCTTAGAGGAAAGCTGGAAGGCTAAGAAACTTGAGTGTATTTATTAGAAGTTCTTTTGCATTCGAGTTAAAATCAGACATGTAGTTTGAAGGTCAGGCTCTAAGGAGATTTCAGCATTGAGCATGTAGTGGCAGAGATTTGAGTTTATTCTGAAGTTTTCTGATTTCCTTTTTCAGAGATTCTTCTTTGCTCTTTTTTCCTTCAAGAGGCCTGGTCAATGCTATATTAGAGAGTTCCTATTTCTCCAGTATTTGGTTAATTCAACCAATTATCGCTGAGCACCTTTGTAGAAAAAACAAGTTGTTAACTCCCTTTTATTCCTGTGTACCACCTGTTTTATTCCATTTTCCATAGCTGATAGTGTAATACCACAGGATGTAAATTGTGAGAAATGGATTTAGTGGTTCAGAGTTCTGGTCCAAGGTTGAGAGACCTCATCTAATGATGGCTTCGCTGGCAAGAGTGTAGTGTTTCAGGTAGACATATGGCAAGAGTTAGGGTGTGCATATGTTAATGCATATATCTTTCCTCACTTTAATTATAGGAACTGCTGTGGTGACCTTGTCTGATTTTAATTACATCCCAATGGCAATATCCTGAAAGATGAGTTAGGTTAAGTTTCTTCCCTCTTAATGCAGTGGAAATTAAATGTTAGCATGAGTTTTGGAGAAGACAAACTATAGTTTACCATCTGCTCTGGAATTATGTAAAACATAATTGGTTTGGCTGAAATGACTATACCTCTGTTTTACCTGACAAGTGTTAAAAAAGTCCTATTCTTATTTCAGAGGATACTTATTCAATCACTCATTCACTATTTTTTTTCAACATTGATAGGCCAAGGATATAACTGTCTATAAAACAAATAACTGCCTTTTGGGAGCTTGTTTCTATTCAGAGAGGCTGATTGCTGATCCTGTAGTGAAGCAAACAGTATGCTAGCTGTGGTAAATGAAGCAAAGAAAGCAGAAGGTCCCTTCTGTCTTTACCCCAACACTTTCACAGGATCCCTGGGGAGCTCCACCTATGCTTGGCTGCAAGTCCCAGCATCTGTTTCTGTCCGCTGCTGGCTGGAGCTTTCCAGTCAAGTTAGGCTCCTGTTTCATCTGTCTTTTCTGGGTCTGGGTTACCTCACTTAGGATGATCTTTTCTAGTTCCATTCATTTGCCTGCAAATTTCATGATTTGTTTTTAATAGCTGAGTAGTATTCCATTGTGTAAATGTACCACAATTTCTGTAACCATTCTTCATTTGAGAGGCATCTAGGTTGGTCCAGTTTCAGGCTATTACAAATAAAGCCACTGTGAACATAGTGGAAGTGTTGGAAGGGGAAAGATGGAAGGACCTGGAGGGGACAAGAACATCACAAGAAGACCAACAGAGACAACTAACCCAGTCCAGTGGGGTCTTACAGATACTGAGACATCAACTAAGGAGCATGCATGGTCTGGATCTAGGCCTCCTGCACAGATGAGGCCAATAGGTGATGGGGGTGGGGGGAGGCGTGTTGTTTCTAACATATTGGATCACTTCTGCTGGCAGGGTGGCCTCAGGGGTTGAGGATATACTCAGTCCTGATGTGACTTAATGTGATGGGGAGGGTTGATACAACAGGAAGGGGGATGCACCGTTTTCTTGGGGAAAAGGGAGAAAGGAAGGGGATAGTAGGGGAAGGGGAAGACTGGGAGAGGAGGAAGGGGCACCTTTTGAATGTAAAGTAAATAAACTGAAATTAAAAAAAAAAGAAAGCAGCGGGGATGGATAGAAAGTGATGTGGTGGCTGCACGCTGTAGTGAAGAATAAATGTAAGATTTCCAGTAAAATTCTAGGTTTTCAGTGAATAGGATGATTATAGATAATTATTTTTAAGTATGTAGATAGTGGCATTGCTTTCATAGATTGCAGTTTTGCATCACTTACTGAAAAAAATGAAGCCTTTTATTGTTTAAAGATTTATTTTTTATTTTCTAGATATGAGCGCTTGCCTGTATGTGGGTCTTGTGTTTCTGTGTATGTATATGTGTGTGTATGTATATATATGCGTATATATATACATACACACACGTACCATATGTATGTTTGGTACAGAGGCCAGAAGGTGTTGATCCCCTAGAACTGCTGTAACAGACAGTTGTGAGTCATATGTGAGTGTTCAGAACCAGTCTTTGTCCTCTTAAAGAGTAGCAAGTGCTCTAAATTCTAAAACCCCTTGAAGTTTTTTTTTTTTGTTTTGTTTTGTTTTGTTTTTTTTCCTGAACTCAATATTTAGTTAATTTTATGTCTCGGTGTTTTGTCTGCATGCATTAGCTTTGGGGTTGTATGCATAGTTTCTGTTGTTGTGCATGTCCTCTCCATTATCTATTACTTTTGCCAGAGTGATATATCTTTTCATTTTTTTTTACAATATATTGTCATTCATTGAGAATCTTGTTTTTTAAACTTACAAATTTATTAAGTTCGCTATTTTAGCACATTATTAACCTTATTTTATATGAACTAATGAATTCCAACTTTGATATAAGTTACAGAAGGAATTTTTTTACTGGTATTTCTTTAAACATTACAAAAGTCACCTTGCATTATACTAAATACACATGCTCACACATGTGATTCTTAGGACTTCTGTATAATGATTAGTCACTTTATTTAAATCAAATTAACTCCAATATTTTCATCAGAGAAAGTTTAACAACCTTTACAGTTTTATTGACAAAGTTGAGTGTGATTTTCAGGTACATAAGGTACATGGAATTAGTTTTGATTTGCTGATAAATAACACACTTTTACTATAAAAATGTCCTAAATATTTCATAAGGATACTAATACAATTAAATTTACATAAAATGTGTGTATATGTGATTATTCATTTATAAATATGGGCTATGCATCTAGTATGTGTGTACATGTATCTACTAATGCATGCAAATATATATAACATCATACAGATCAGTGCTATTTGACTCATGAGAGTGTTATCTACTAACTAGTAATTTCTAATTTGATAATATCAAGAGCAGAAAATGATTTTATTATAATTGTTATTAATCATCATAGATGTGGAATGATCACCAAGTATAAGTGCTTCTTTCTTTTTATGTATGGTTGGAATTATACTGGCTGGATCTTTGTATATGTATGTGTTTATTTTTCTTTTTTATTGACTTATTACAATACATTCACTTTGCTTTTTCCTTATTTAATTATTTATTTGTTTATTGCAATTTATTCACTTTGTATTCCAACTGTAGCCCCTTTTCTCATCCCCTTCCTGTCCTATCCACCCTCTTCTCATGAGTGTATTTATTCATTGCTCGCTGATCTTGACTGTAGATGGAGTGTGACTTACTGCTTCAAGTTCCTGCTCCCTGACTACCCTAGAACTGTAAGCCAGAACAGCTGTCTCTCGTCAGTTGCTTTTGTCAGGGTTATCACACTACAGCTGGATAAACATTGAATTTAATAGCTGAATGTATTTTTAGCAGTTGTAATTCATCAGCTATTCTAAAAGTTAATTTCATTTAAGTCCTTATGAAGTAGTTAAATTCTGCGGTTTTGTTTTGTTTTAACTACAGTTTTACCGATGGAGGCACAATAAAAGTAGAGGAACCTTTCCACAGAAACAGATAGTGGTGATAGAACTTGACTTATAAGCTTCCTGGGCCACTGTGCACTTGGTCAGGCTGATTATTGCTTAATTTGATAACTTTTAACTTGTAAAATAATTTTATTTCAAAAATTTAACCCAGCATTAAAAATTAAACATGATTTCCTTATAGAGATAATATTATAATAAGCAATAATAATTTTTGTTAGTCTTGGTTCAAGCTTATAATCTTAGCTCCTCTAAAGGCTGAGGCAAGAGAATCACAGGTTCAACACTAGCCTGAGCTTTTGTGTTTAACAATAGTAATTTTTATAATTTATATAATTATACTTTTGAAAAATTATCCCAAGCCTAGATGATACTGGATGTAACAAATAGTATTAGAAAAAATGGTTATGACAGTTAAACATAGCATGGTTGACATTTCTTTTTTTATTTATTATTTATTACGATTTATTCACTTTGTATCCCGGCTGTGGCTCCCTGCCTCATCTCCTCCCAATCCCAGCCTCCCTCCCTCTTCTACCCCTATGCCTTTCCCCTAGTCCACTGATAGGGGAGGTCGTCTGCCCCTTCCATTTGACCCTAGCCTATCAGGTCTCATCAGGACTGGCTGCATCCTCTTCTTCTATGGCCTGGCAAGGCTGCACCTCCAGGGGGAAGTGATCTGAAGCAGGAGAAGACATGGTTGACATTTCTAAGTCAAGTGTCAAACTTGTTTCACTGTTACAGAGTGTCACAGTATAGAGTTCTTAGTATCTCTTTTGCCTAACTATATCTAGTTTAAAAAAAAAACATTCCTTCATACTAGAGTATTAATCATTTAAGTCTGGGCATGGACTTGAAGTAATGCTGACAAGTGTTTCTTAATTATTGTAAGTGTTCTGTATCATACTTGTTCCATCTGTTGTAATGGCTATTGCTTACAACTGAAACTTTGTTTCCATAAGAGTTACAAAAACTAATCTCTCAGAGCCGCTTGCCTTCCCTTCCATTTTGTGAGCAGACAGACTTCTTCACAACCACTAACAGTTTAATTAGCACAGATTTTTTTTTTTAGATGTAAAATAGGACTTTTGATAAGGCATTGTTATCTCAAGTTCATGCTCAACAACTATACAGTTGAGTTACAGGAGAAGTCACATTAAAAAAACTGTCATATTTTATGCAAATTTACTATTTTGTGTTGGGTCACAATCATAGTTGTCCTGCAGTACATGTCACACAGGTTGGAAACACCTGCTGGCTGATAGTGATAGTATCTTTGCAGCAAATTCTTAGGTGTAAAGAGGTTTGGAATTAGAGGAGATGTAGATAGACTGAATGGGCAAGGAAGAGAGAAAAAGGAACTTTTGTCCAGTGCAAGTGCCTTATCACTAGGAGCCTTACTGTTCTAGTTTATGAATATTCATTGCAGGCTGCCAACAGCCAGTGCCTGCCATTAATACTTAGCACAGTTAGGTTTTAGTTTTGCAATGTTGAGGGAAGTGTTTGATTACTGAGTTAAAATCCTGTGTTTACTTTTTAAAGTAAACTTCACTTTTTTTTAATCTCTGTGATAAATAGCAGCCTTTAAAAATAATAATCTCAGTTACCTGAATTATCTGTTTGTCCTTCACACCATTCTGTGCTCAGCTGGAGTTTGTTATCCTTATTTGCTGATTGTTTCTGTTTGCTCTACTGGCATGATCAACTTGGAAAAGCAGTGTCACCTTCTGCTTCCTTTTACTGATTTATGATGATTGTAAGTTACTAATTATAAATGGTTCTTATCCTTTTTTTTAATTTTATTTTTCTTTTTAGTTACATTTTGTTAACTCTGTGTCCCAGCTGTATCCCGCTCCCTCATTCCCTCCCCAACCCCACATTCCCTCCCTGGTCTCTTCCCTGCCCCTTTCCACATCCACTGATAGGGGAGGACCTCCTCCCCTTTCATTTGACCCTGTTTTATCAGGTATCTTTAGGGCTGGCTGCAAAGTCCTCCTCTGTGGCCTAACAGGACTGCTCCTCCCCTGGGGGGTGGGGTGGGGAGGTCAAAGAGCCTGCCCTTGAGATCCTGTTAGAAATAGTCCTTGTTCCCCTTACTTTGGAAAACTACTTGGTTACTGAGCTACCATGGGCCACACCTGGACAGAAGTTCTAGGTTATATCCATACATGGTCCTTGGTTGAATGTCAGTCTCAGAAAAGACCCTGTGCCCAGATATATTTGGTCCTTGTGGAGCTCCTATTTTTTCCCCCATCATACTAACTCCCCTTCTTTCATATGATTCCCTGCACTCTGCCGAGGGTTTGGTTATGAGTCTTAGTGTCTGCTTTGAAACACTGCTAGTTAGAGTCTTTCAGATGCTTTTTGCAGTAGACTCCTGTCATAATTTTAATGCACATCCCATTTGTCTTTCTAAATGAGGATTGATCATCTTCGCCCTTGTCCACTTTCTTGATTATCTTCTTTAGGTGTGTAGATTTCATTATGTTTATCATATCTTGTAGGTCTATATAAGTGAGTATATACCATGTTTGTCTTTCTCCTTCTGGGATACTTCACTCAGAATGATCTTTTCTAGATCCCACCATTTGCCTGCAAATTTCATGATTTCCTCCTTTTTGATTGCTGAGTAGTATTCCATTGTGTAAAAATACCACAATTTCTGTATCCATTCCTCCGTTGATGGACATCTGGGTTGTTTCCAAGTTCTGGCTATTACAAATAAAGCTGCTACAAACATGGTTGAACAAATGTCCTTGTTGTGTACTTGAGCAAATTTTGGGTATATACCTAGGAGTGGTATAGCAGGGTCTTGAGGTAGCACTACTCCTAATTGTCTGAGAAAGCGCCAGATTGACTTCCAAAGTGGTTGTACCAGTTTACATTCCCACCAGCAATGGAGGAGGGTTCCGCTTTCACCACAACCTCTCCAGCATGTGTTGTCACTTGAGTGCCATTCTGATGGGTGTAAGGTGAAATCTCAGGGTCGTTTTGATTTGCATTTCCCTAATGGCTGATGAGGTTAAGCATTTCTTTAAGTGTTTCTCTGCCATTCGATATTCCTCTACAGAGAATTCTCTGTTTAGCTCTGTTCCCCATTTTTTAATTGGATTACTTGGTTTGTTGCTTTTCTGCTTCTTTAGTTCTTTATATATACCGGATATTAGCCCTCTGTCAGATAAAGGGTTGGTGATGATTCTTTCCCAATCTGTAGGCAGTCGTTTTGTTTTGATGACGGTGTCCTTTGCTTTACAGAAGCTTTTCAGTTTCATGAGGTCCCATTTATTGATTGTTGCTCTTAGAGCCAGTGCTGTTGGTGTTCTGTTCAGGAAGTTGTCTCCTGTGCCAATGAGTTCTAGGCTGTTCCCTACTTTTTTTTTCCAACTGATTTAGAGTATCTGGTTTTATGTTGAAGTCACTTACAGTCAGGTCACTTGGCAGAGATCGGGGTATCCGGGCTCTCTGCTCTCTGGTTTGGACCTGCTTCTTTGATGTGCTCCACCAGCTCCGTGCTGCTGTCACTGCCAGTTTGTGAGGTCCTGCTGCAGCTGGAGATTTCAAGGTGGTCACGTCAGTAGGAATCAGGGTAATCAGGCTGTCTGTTCTCTGGTTTGGCCCTGGATAGTCTTAAACTGGAGGGCTGATGTGCCCCGCCAGCTCAGTGCTGCTCCGCTGCCAGGTTAGGAAGTCCCACTGTAACTGGAGACTGGGTTGCTAGTCCAGATGCTTTCTGGGAAGTCCTGGGGTCTCTTCACTGTGGTCTCCAAGCTTGGGAGGTCCAGCGCCTATCTAGCTTGTATGACGTTTCTGCCTGGTTTTGGTGAGTATATAGCGTATTTTCTGTCACTGTGGGATTGGGCGGGCCTTACCGTGAGTGATGGCGATCCTGCAGAGTTAGTATGGCGTCTAGCAGACTGGGGCCCTGGAGGATGGTGCAGCCGCCGTGCGAATCTAGGACTCAGAGACAGGTACTGCTGGCATTTGCCACTAAAGGGCTTGGAGCTCTGCCTCAGCGGCTGCAGACCCCAGGCAGTTAGGTCTGCACTGAGAAAGATGAGTCCACTGTCTCACGAGAGGTCTGGGAGAGGGGAGTGCTGGGAGATCAAAGGATCATTTCTCACCTTTCCCAAACAAGTCCCCGGGTGACTCGAGACCAAAGTTTTCACCTCCTGCGATGTTCCCTATTTTTTAGAAAGCCTCACCGTTGTTTTCCTGGGATAGAGATCCTTCCACTCACCAACTCAGAGGTTTAGCTCTTCCACAGCTCAGAAACTGTGTGCTACACCATCTTGGCTCAGGGGGCTGGTTCTTATTCTTTAGGCTTCTGGGGATGTCTGTGTTATTATTATTCTGTCACTGGAACCATTCTTTTGTGTTTAGCCTTATTCAAAAGGGAAACCATTGATTCTTATTTCATAAGTGTTGCTGTTTGGTTTTTGCCACCAACTTCCAGGACCTGGGATTATGGGAGTATGCTACCATGCCCAGCAAATTTTGTATTTATTGTGCTTGAAAATTGTCTTACACTTTGTAAGATAAAAAAGTAGATGACTTGTCAACTGGATTTTGGAAGTAATTGTCGACATATTTTTCTGAAAAAAAGAAAAAAGAAAAATAGAAAAAAAAACCGCAAAACATTTATTATACTGGAGATTATGACTTGAAAGGCTCATTTTTTGAGATTAAAATTATTTTCTGGTATAATTTCAACTAATGCTTATTGAGTGCTTGCATTTTTGTATAGTTTGTCCATCAATCATTTTTACTAGAAGTGTTTGTGGTCATCATAGTTCTAATGTCCTTTTCCTCTTCTTCCAATATGGACCTGAGGCCACCCTAGAACTTTAACTCTGTAAGGCAGGCTAGCTTTGACCCTAGTTTCCTGATAAAATTTCCCAAGTGCAGAGATTCCTGGTGTATGAATCATACCCTCAAGGAATTTTGTTCCATTATTTTTCCAGTGCTAAGCCATATTCCTAACTCTTTTCTCTTAATAGCCACTGATTAGGAGAAAAAAACAATCCTTACCATTTAAAAAACAAAACCTTCAGGTCACTTAAAGGGAGAATTTACTAAGTTTCTATAATAGAGTTAAAAAAAAATAAGTCACAAGTTTCTGAAGATAAAAAGATTTTAAAAAAATATTGAGTACCTGTGTGTGTGTGTGTGTAGCAACAGGTGCACTTGCCTGGTGTGGAATGTGTATGGAGATCTGAAAATGGCTAGGAGTTGTTTTTCTACTGTGTGTGTCCAGGAGATCCCACTCAGGTCCTCAGGCTTGGTAGTAAAGGCTTTACCTAACTCTCCAAGCATGTCAGTGACCCTGGGGATTTGTTTGTTTGTTTGCTTGTTTGTTTGTTTGTTTGGTTGGTTGGTTGGTTGATTGAGGTGAGACTGTAGAGGAGTGGGCTAAGTCTAGTCTTTTCAATAATTTGTAACTGTTAGTTTGCTTTGAAGCTTCTTAAAAGTTGTAGCTCATTTCATCCTTTTAAGTAAGTGATCATTATTTATTATCATTAGCCAAAAACTTAATGTCAGACATTGTTGGTCATATAAAGCTGTTAAATTTTCAAAACTAGATATGTATTTGGTTAAAATGTGAAATTCATAAGCAGTAAGATCTGCTTGGGATTTGAACGGTCATTTGCCAATTTTTGTAGAGGTAAAAAATGAGTATGGAAGAGAGAGCTTTCCAATTGTTGTGTAGCTAATGACAAAACTACATGGTACTGTATTGTGTTTAATTATTTAATGCCTTAAAATATTCACCATAAGTGCATTTAACCAACAGTTAACTTTAGACATACATGTTTAAAGTTTCTTGGGTTTTGTATTTATAACTTTAAACTTATAGCTGAATATTCATTTTAGATTTGCATTATGAACCATTACTAGTGCACTTAACATGGTTTGTAATTTGTACTTTGTGTGGATTAAAGTATTTGTGACACAAATAGCCATTACATTAAATTGTTTTCTTAGATGTATAGAAAACATGATATATTGTTTTTTTCAGTAGTAAGAGGAATACTTTTTCTTTATGTTAAAGTTCAGTGCTTCGTACAGTGACTATAATAAAACAACAGCGCAAATTTACCCTTTGTTCTTTTATTTCATCAAGAAGTAAATATTTATTTTGTGGTATTAAAACTACCATGATAACTTCCTGGAAGCCGAGGTTGGAGTAAAGTGGAAGAAATGAGTACAATTTAAGTGGGGGAGATCCTTCCATCAGTGATCAGAGCTGAGCATGACAGTGGCTAGTTTGGAGGTATATGTACTGGTTTTAGGTAGAAAATGGAAAATTATAGAAGGTTCCAGGAGGAAGTAAATGATAAAGACTGAGTTGGAGTTATTTTGAACAAGATGATTTGTAAAAATCAAATGTCTGTTGCTTTCAGCAAATAACTTCATTGAATATAGACCTATTTTCTGCAGTGTTAGAGAACATTCTTACACTTAAGAAAAGTGGGAGAATTTAGGATGCCCTCTTTAGACTGAGCTTTTTTGTTGTTGTTACTTTTCAGTACTAAGGTGAAATATTTATTCATGTCCTAGCTAGAGATGAAGTGACTAAGTAACATCTTCTAAGATAATTGATTCATTGTCAGTGTTTTAATGACTATAGTATTGCATTATATGAGGTATTGTACAATTTATTCACTATAACTATATCATTTAAAATAAACCATTACATCATTTAAAACAATTATTAATTTTAATACTAGTATGTTAGAATCGTTTATGAATTGTGTTAACATGCCCTCTATTCTTGTGAAACTTTACTCTATTTTTTACTTTCTCATTTGCTTTATCAACTCATATTGAAGAAAATGTCTTCTGTTATTTTTCATAAAGAAATTACCTTATGTTTAGTTTTTTTTTTGAGATTTATACTTTTAAAAATCAGTTTTAATAATTTTAAAAGTACGTCTATGTTCATTTGTGTGTGTATTTGTATGTTCTCATGAGGTCTGCCTCTTAAAGAGGCCAAAAGTACTAGTGGACACCTTGGAGCTACAGGCCAGATGTGAGCTTCTTGGAAAGGCTGATAGAAGGGATCTGAGGTTCTCCACAAGAGCAGCTTGAATTCTGTTGTTTGGCTTTGTTCTGTTTTGTTCCTTAAGATAGGGTCTATCTATGTAGTCCTGGCTCTTCTGGAACTTGGTATGTAAATCAGGCTGGCCTTGAATTCAATGATCCATTTGCCTTGGCCTCCTGGGAGGTGAGAATAAAAGCATGGACCTCCTAGTATGTGCTCTTAATTGTTGCACCATCTTTCAAGCTTAGCACTTCAGTTTTAAAATATGTTAACTTTTTTTTGTTAGAAAGTAACAGTAAAATTTATATTTTTATTTTAAAGAAATTAAAAATTATTTTGACAATGAAACCGATACTGGCAAAGTAAAGAATTCTGTAAACAATTCATTTTAAAAATTTATCTCTTGTCTTCTCCTACTTCCCTTGACTATTCTGTTTACCCTTCTGAATGAGGATTAAGCATCTTCCCTAGGTCCTCCTTGTTGTTTAGCTTCTTTATAACTATAGATTTTAATATGTTTATCCTATAATATATGGCTAATTTCCACTTGTAAGTGAGTATAAAACACCATATGTGTCTTTCAGCTTTTGGGTTACCTCACTCAGGATGATCTTTCTAGTTCCTACCATTTGCCTGCAAATTTCATGATTTCCTTGTTTTTAATTGCTGAGTAGTAGTCCATTATGTAACAGGACAGGAACCTTCCACAGAGGAGCTCTGAAAGACTCTACCCACCAGGGTATCAAAGGAGATACTGAGACACATAGCCAAACTCTGGGCAGGGTGCAGGACACCTTATAGAAGAAGAGGGATGTAGAAAGATCCTGAAGGGACAGGAACTCCACAAGGAGAACAACAGAACCAAAAAACCTGGGCCCATGGGGTCCTGCAGAGACTGATATAGCAACCAAGGACTTTGCATGGGGAGGACCTAGACCCCCTGTTCAGAGGAAGCCAATAGGCTGCTCAGTTTCCAAGTGGGTGCCCTAGTAAGGGGTACAGGGGCTGTCTCTGACATGAACTCAGTGTCTGGCTCTTTGATACCTCCCCCTGGGGGTGCACCTTGCCAGACCACAGAGGAAGTTGATGCAGCCGGCCTTGATGAGACCTGATAGGCTAGGGTCATATAGAAGGGGAGGAGGATCTCCCCTATCATTGGACTAAGAAAAGGGCATAGGGGGAGATGTGGGAGGGTAGGTGGAACTGGGAGGAGATGATGGAGGGGCCTGCAGCGGGGATACAAAGTGAATAAATTGTAATTACTTAATTAATTAAAATAAAAAAATAAAACAATGTCCCTTATAGAGTCATGAAAAAAAAATATCTTTTTAGCTCGACTCATAGTTGTTATATATGCTGTTGTTTGTTGGAATAAATTGAACAATATGGCATGGTTATTTGATAGCTGAAGATGATTATTTGATAGCTGAAGATGGGTTATTTGATAGCTGAAGATGCCATTTGATAGGAATTCATAAATCATAAGTTTCAATTGTTAAATTTACTCTTTAGCTGCTTTTCTTTTTAGCATTAAAGAAGAAGCATTTATTTGGGGGAGACACGTGCTACTGAGGTGAGAGAACAGTTCATGAGAGTGGTCTTGACACCGTGTGAGTTTCAGGGATTGAACTCCGGTGATAAGGTTTGCTTCAGGCACCATTACCCATGGAACCATGGTGCCAGGCCTCTTTAGCTGCTTTTCTAAAATTTATTTATGGTAAAGGCCTTGTTTTGAAAAAGAAAATTAAACTTTTAGTCCAGCTTACTCTTCCTGATGTCTGACTCAAGGCAGGACTAGCTCATATAATCAATTCTGTGCTGCTGGAGATGACACATAAAAAAGAGTTCTTGTCTGTCTGAGCTTATTTATGTTGCTTTTACCAGTATTGGGGTAGAGAGGATTTCACTTTTGGATTAAGTCTAAACTGTTCTTAATCCCTTAACCTGTTAGAGCAACCATCTTCAAAGCCTCAGTTTAGGGCTGTCAGTCAGTCATTCACCTGTGTGATTTTATCAGTTTTCCAACCCTCCTTTAATGACATTGATTCTGATGATAACCCTAGCATTTATTTTATTTTATGTTTGTTTGTTTGTTTGTTTGTTTGTTTTTCTGTCTTCAGAAATCCTGTTGTGTCTGTTTTTTAGGGACATCTTAAATGCTGTCTGATGCTTTATTTGGCTATTGAAAAGCTATTTATCGGGGCTGAAGAGATGGCTCAGTGGCTAAGAGCACTGTCTGCTCTTCCAAAGGCCCTGGGTTCAATTCCCAGCACCCACGTGGCAGCTCACAACTGTCTGTAACTCCAGTTCCAAGGGATCCAACACCTTCATACTAATGCACATAAAATAAAAAAAAATTTTAAAAAAGGAAAAGCTATTTATCTGTGTTTTAATTCTTACAACATTTAAAAGTTCTAAATCCTGATCATTCGTTTTTCTGATATTGTACCTAAGCTTATAGTTACTTAAGTAGATTTAACAGTCCGTTGTTAGTCATCCATTCAATACATGTGTTCTGTTTTTAACCAAAATTCTCATAATCTGAAGGTATTCCATTCTTTTATAACTTATATCTACTGGCCATCCTTATTCTTAGGAGCTAATTTGAAAGTCTTGAAAAAAAAAATCTGAGTTTTCCAACATCACTACATGTACCATCAAAGTATCTAGAACCTTGACACCATTTATTTATTTTATTCTGACCAGGTTCATATTACCTGTGATCACCACAGTTTTCATATTTAATGTAGTCCATACTTATTTATGCTTCTGTTCAGTAGGATAAAGAACTAAAACTACACTTTGTTCTTAGGCCTTGTATCTAATCTGACCTGTAAGTGTTAACATTGACTCTGTCTCTTTTGCTATACATAAATACACACATCACACACTCATATACACATAAACCTATATGTATATAGAGAGACACATATATACATATATGTATGTGTAGGGTTTTTTTGGTCTATTTGAATTAAAATTTTTTTTGTTTGTTTATTGAAAATAGATTCTTTTCTAATGCACTATACCTTGATTACAGTTTCCTTACCATCTATTCCCCCCAGTCCCTTCCCACTTCTCCTCCCCTCCGGATCTATTCTTTTTTTGTCTCTTATTAGAAAAGAACAGGTTTCTAGGAGATAACAACCAAGCATGAAAAAGTACAGAGCCCAAAGAGCAGTAACGAGAATCAGAGACCAACTTGTTCACATACTTAGGAGTCCTATAAAAATACTAAGCTGGAAGCTATAATATATACACAGAAGACCTGATGTAGACGATATTCTTGCCGTTTAGTCTCTGTGAGTTCATGTGAGTCTTGCTCAGTTGATTCAGAAGGCCTTGTTTCTCTGGTGTCCTCAAGTCCCCTATGGCTCTTAAACTCTTTTCACCCTTTTTTCTCCTGGGTTCTCTGATCCATGAGGGGAAGGATTTGATGGAGAAATACCATTTAGAGTTGTGTGTTCTAAAGTCTCTCTTTGTGGGTAATGTCTGGCTGTTGGTCTCTGTATTTATTTCTGTCTGTTGTAGGAGAAAGCCCCTCTGATGGTTGAATAAGACACCATTCTGTGAGCATAGCAGAATATCATTAACAGTCATTGTATTGTTACTTTTTTCTTTAGACAAGCGGTATTTGCTTTCCCCTAGTTCTCTTGGCTATCTAGTCTCTGATACTTGGTTATCCAAACAGTGTTGAGTGTATGTTCTATCTCGTGGAGGCTGGCATAAGTCAAATCAGACTGGTTGGCTATTCCTGCAAGTTCTGTGCCACCATTACCCTAGCATGTCCTGCAGAAATTATGGGTAAAAGGTTTTGTGGCTGGGTTGATATTTACATTTCTCTTTTGGTAGCCTGCAGAGTATCTTCCCACATCAAAGACATTAGAGGATGGGGGTGAAGGTACCATGTAGCTCCAGCTCTACTTTTCCATGTTTGTTGAGTTGTGTGAGGGTTTTCCTCAGCATAACCTCCCTCCCCCCCCCCCACCCCCCCCATACAGTCACCTTGCACAGAGGAAGCCATTGTCTTAACCACAGCCTGGATTGTTTGGGGATATCTTTGGTATTCCGTTGGCTGACAGCTCAGTTGAATGCAACCTAGTCTCATTACCTGAAGACTCATTTGGTGACAAGAGAAGGCCAGTTGGCACTCCATCACCCCCATTATTAGGAGATTTCATTAGGATCACTGTTACATATTTTACGGTGTTTCCCTATCATGAGGTTTCCATACTATACCTCAAATGCCTTTCAGTTATAGCTGTCTCTCCCTGCATTCCCATCCTCAACCCTACTTTCCTTCCCCCTCCTCACCTGATCCTGCCATTTATCCTGCCCCACACTCAGTCTAGCCGTAAAATCTCTTTCCCCCACCCAGGGAGATCCATATGTCCCCTCTAATGCCTTTCCCTATGCTTATCCTCTCTGGGTCTATATATTGTAGTTTGGCTATCATTTATTTAATGGCTAATAAGAAGTGAATACATACTGTATTTGAGTTTGGATTGCCTCACTCAGGATGACCTTTTTCTAGTTCCGTCCATTTTCCTGTAAGTTTCATGATGCCATTTTTTTTTTTAAAGCAGAGCAGTAGTCCTTTGTGTAAGTGTACCACATTTTCTTTTATCCATTCTTCCGTTGAGGGACAACTAGGTTGTCTTCAATTTCTGGCTATCATGAGGGGAGTATCAGTGAACATGGTTTAGTAAGTGTCCTTGTGGTAGGATGAAGCATCAATTGACTATATGCCCAAGAGTGGTATAGCTGGGTCTTGAGGTAGATCGATTCCCAACTTTCTAAGAAAATGCTATATTGACTTCCATAGTGGCTGCACAAGTTTGCACTCTCACCAGCAATAGAGGAATAGTCCCCTTGCTCCACATTCTTGTCAGTCTGAGCTGTCACTTGTGTTTTTGATCTTAGACATTTTGACACGCTTAAGATGGAGTCTCAAATTAATTTTGATTTGCATTTCCCTAATGGCTAATAATTTTGAACATTTAAATGTTTTTCAGCCATTTGGCTTTACTTTTTAAAGAATTCTCTGTTTAGGTCCATACTCTATTTTTAAATTGTTATTTGTTTTTGATATCTAGCTTTAGTTCTTCATATGTTTTGGATATTATCTTCTATCAAATTTATTGGTAGTAAAAATATTTTCTTACTCTTTAGGCTGCCACTTTGTCTGATTGACTGTGTCCTTTGCTGTACAGTTTTCAGTTTCACGAGATTGTATTTATTAATTGTAGATCTTAGTGCCTGTGCTATTGGTATTCTTTTCAGAATGTCTTCTGTGCCAATGTGTTCAAAGCTATTCCCACTATTTCTTCTATTAGGGTCATTGTATATGGTTTTATGTTGAGGTCTTTGATCCAACTGCACATATTTCATGAAGGGCAATAAGTATGGATCTGTTTGCATATTTGCATTCTTCCACATGGAGACATCCAGTTTGACCAGCACCATTTGTTGAAAATGCTGTCTCTTTTTCATTGTGTATCTGTGGCTTCTTTATCAAAAATTAGGTGTCTGTAGGTGTGTGAATTTATATCTTGAGTCTTCAGTTTGATTCCATTCATCAATGTGTCTCTTTTATGCCTATACCATTGGGGTTTCATTACTATAGCTGTGTGGTACAACTTGGAATCAGGAATGGTGAGACCTCCAGTAGTTCTTTTATTTTTCAAGTTTGTTTTTACCTATTCAGAGGTGTGTGTATGTGTGTGTTCATTCCTATATGGAGGTGAGATATGACCTTTTCAGTTTTATGCAGAATTGTATTGGAATTTTGATGGGGATTTCATTGAATCTGTAGATTGCCTTTGGTAGGATGGCCATTTTTACTCTGTTAATCCTACTGATTCATCAGCATGGGAGATCTTTCCATCTTCTGATATATTCTTCAGTAATTTCTTCAAAGACTTGATGTTTTTGTCATAGAAGTCTTTTAAGTTGCTTCATTAAGGCTCTCCCAAAATATTCTATATTGTCTGTGGCTCTCATGAAGGGTGTTATTTTCCTGATTTCTTTCTCGGTCCTTTTGTCATTTTTATATAGTAGGACCTCTAGAAGAGCAGCAGGTGCTCTTAATCTCTGAGCCATCTCTCCAGCCCAGGGCCACTGATTTTTTTGAGTTTATTTTGTATCCTGCTACTTTGCTGAAGGTGTTTATCAGCTGTAGGAGTTTTTAGGGTCATTTATGTATACTGTCATATCATCTTCAGTTAAAGATACTTTGACTTCTTCCATTTCAGCTTATGTCCCCTTGATCTCTTTCAGTTGTCTTGTTACTGTAGCTAAGGCTTCAAATACTATATTGAGTAGGTATGGTGAGACTGAGCAACCTTGTCTTGTTCCTTATTTTAGTGGAATTGCTCTGAGTTTCTCTGAGTTTAATTTGATGTTGGCTATGGGCTTGTATATTGCCTTTGTTGTGTTAGGTATATGCTTTATATCCCTAATCTCAAGACATTTATCATGAAGAGCTGTTATATTTTGTTAAAGGATATTTTTTTCTACATCTAATGAGAAGGTCATGTGAGTTTTTTTTTTTTTTTTCATTTGTATGGTGGTTTACATTTATTAATTTTCATCTCTGGGATGAAACCTATTTGATTATATTGATGTGTCTTGGGTTCAGTTTCCAAGTATTTTGTTGAGTAGTTTTGCATCTTTGTTCATAAGGGAAATTGGTCTGTAATTTTCTTTGTTTGGTCTTTGTGTACTTTGGGTGTTAGGGTAACTGTGGCCTTATTAAGTGAGTGGGCAATGCTCCTTCTGTTTCTATTTTGTGGAGTAATTTGAGGAGTATTGGTAGTGCTCTGTGATAAAACCATCTGGCCCTGGGCTTTTTTTTGCATGGGAGACTTTTAGTGACTCCTTTTAGTTCACTAAGGGTTATAGGCCTGTTTAAATTGCTTATCTGATCCTGTTTTAACTTTGGTAGGTGGCATCTATTTAGGAAATTAATTATCCATTTATTTTAGATTTTCTAGTTTTGTGGTGTACAAGTTTTTAAAATATATCCCATGATTCTCTGTATTTACCTGGTAGCTGGTTTTTTGTTCCCCCTTTCATTTCTGATGTTGTTAATATCAATATTCACTCTGCCTTTTAGTCACTTGGATAAGGGTTTATCATATTGACTTTTCCCAAAGAATAAACTTTCTGTTTCATTGATTCTTTGTACTGTTCTCTGTTTTTATTTTGTTTATTTCAGCCCTCAGTTTGATTATGTTTTGCCATCTACTCCTTTTGGGTGTGCTTTCTTCTCTTTGTTCTGGAGCTTTCAGGTATGCTAGTATGAGATTTCTCTAGATTTTTATGTAGGCACTTAGTACTATATGCACTTGCCTCTGAGAATGACTTTCAATGTGTTCAATAAGATTGGATAATCTTTTTTAATTTTAATTTCTTTGTATTAATTTCAGTTTATTCATTTTTTATCCCAGGTGTAGCCCCCTACCTCATTCCCTCCTAATCCCGCCCTTCCTCCTTCAGCTCCTCCCCTAACTCTCTCCAAGTCCATGGATAGGGGATGACCTCCTCCTCTTCCATCTGAACCTAATCTTATCAGGGCTGGCTGCATTGTCTTCCTCTGTGGCCTGGCAAGGTTCTTCAGAGGGAGGTGATCAAAGAGCCAGCCACTGAGTTCATGTCAGAGACAGTCCCTGTTCCCCTTACTAGGGTGGTACCCATTTGGAGACTGAGCTGCCATGGGCTACATCTGAGCAGGGGTTCTAGGTTATATCTATGAATGGACCTTGCTTGGAGTATCAGTCTCAGAAAAGAACCCTGTGCCCAGATATTTTGGTTCTGTTGCTCTCCTTGTGGAGCTCCTATTCTCTTCAGGTCTTACTAACTCCCCCTTCTTTTAATATGATTCCCTGCATTCTGCCTAAAGATTGGTTATGAGTCTCAGCATCTGCTTTGATACACTGCTGGGTAGAGTCTTTCAGAGGCCCTCTGTGGTAGGTTCCTGTCCTGTTTCTTGTTTCCTCCTCTTCCAGGGTCCATCCCATTTGTCTTTCTAAGTGAGGATTGATCATCTTACCCCAGGTCCTCCTTCTTGTTTAGCTTCTTTAGGTGTACAGATTTTAATACGTTTATCCTTTCTTATAGGTCTAGTATCCACTTATAAGTGAGTATAAACCGTGTGTGTCTTTATACTTCTGGGATACCTTACTTAGGAATATCTTTTCTAGATCCCACCATTTGCTTGTAAATTTGATAAGTTCCTTGTTTTTAATTGCTGAGTAGTGTTCCTTTGTGTAAATGTACCACAATTTCTGTATCCATTTCTCTGTTGATAGACATGTAGGTTGTTTCCAGATTCTGGCTATTACAAATAAAGCTACTATGAACATGGTTGAACAAATGTCCTTGTTGTGTACTTGAGCATCTTTTGGATATATATGCCTAGGAGAGGTATAGCTGGATCTCGAGGAAGCGCTATTCCTGATTGTCTGAGAAAGCACCAGATTGATTTCCAAAGTGATTGTACAAGTTTACATTCCTACCAGTAGTGGAGGAGGGTTTCCCTTTCTCCACAACCTCTTTAGCATGTGTTGTCATTTGAGTTTTTGATATTAGCCATTCTGAGGGGTGTAAGGTGAAATCTCAGGGTCATTTTGATTGGCATCTACCTGATTGCTAAGGATTTTGAGCATTTGTTTAAGTATTTCTCTGCCATTTGGTATTCCTTTTCAGAGAATTCTCTGTTTAGCTTTGTACCCCATTTTTTAATTGTACCTTTATTTTCATTGAATTCTAGGAAGTCTCTAATTTCTTTATTTCTTCCCTAACCCAGTTGTCATTGAGTAGCTAGTCGTTCCCTTTACATGTGTGTGTAGTTTTTTTGCTATTTCTGTTTTTGTTGAGGTTTAGCTTTTGTCCATGGTGTTCAGATAGAGTACAAGGATCTGACCTCTGCATACACTCACTTGAAGGCACACTCTCTCTCTAGCAGGTCTAATCTGGAAGCACACGGGTTTCCCCTGTTTTCTACTCTCACATTTGATCATGCTGGGGTGAATGGGAGTGTAGGCTATCTGTCAGCTCAGTGGTGCTACAGCAGCAGAACTTGGAAGCTGGTACAGCAGTCCAGTGGGAGTCCAGCCACTGTGTCAGAACTGGGAGGCCAGTACAGATGCCTTCTGGAAGGCCCTTGGGAGTCACAGACCTGGTTGCCCTGGCGGTACTGGGTGGTCCGGCGGATCTGGGTGGCCCGTCTAGTCAGCAGTCCACGACTGGGGGACTGAGAGGCCCACCTTCGCTGTCTCAGATCCCGAGCAGGGAGATCTGTGCGAAGAGCAGCTGGCCACTGTGGCCCCCCTCTCTAACCTCACCTCCTCTGAGAACAAAGTAGGGAGGCCTGTTAAGGGAAGTGCCTGCAGATTGAGTATAAGTCACTCGCAGTCCCTGGAGAAGTCTGTGGGTGACTTGACTCCAAATTGTCTCAGCTCACAGGTTGTCCCCTCTCTCCCGGAAGCCTCAATGTCGATGTTCTGGATTCAGCTGCCCCCCCCCCCCACACACACACACACACTCACCAATTTCGGAGATTCAGATTCTCTGCTCCTCAGTATGGTGTGTACTGGTCGCTGCTGTCTTGGATCCCCCACGTTTGGATAGTCTGTGTATTCATTTTCATTGAAATCTAAAAACTTTTTAATTTCTTTATGTCTTGACCCATTTTTCATTTAGTGGAGAGCTGTTCAGTTTATAAGCTTAATGTTTTTGTTGTTATTGATACCCAACTTTAATCTGTGGTGGTCTGATAAGTACAGGGATTTATTTCATTTTTCTTGAATCTGTTGGGACTTGCTTTGTGTCTGAGATTGTGGTCAATTTTGGAGAAAGTTTTTACAGGTACTAAAGTTTATTTTTTTGTTTTTGGGTGAAATATTCTGTAGATATCTGTTAGGTCCATTTGATTCATAGTATATGTTAGCTCCATTATTTCTGTTTCATTTTTGTCTGGATGACCTGTCCACTGGGGAGAGTCAGATATTAAAGTTTCCCATTATTAGTGTATGAGCATCAATGTGTGATTTAAACTACAGTGTTTCTTTTACAAACTTGGATGCCTTTGTGTTTGGGCATAGATACTTAGAATTTAGGTGTCAAAGTTGGTCAGTTTTTCCTTTAGTGAGTGTATATTGTTCTTTCCTTTATCTTCTGGTTGGCTTGGGTTTGAAGTCTTTTTTGTTAGATGTTCAAATGAGTACTCCAGCTTGCTTCATAGGTCCATTTGCTTAAAATACTTTTTTTTCTAACCCTAAGGTGTGTGTTTTGGATGCAGCATGAGGATGGATCCTGTTTTCACTTCTGTTATGTTAATCTGTGTCTTTGGGGAGGGGCGGAGGATTGAGACCAAGATAATCAATGACTTATGGCTCTTGTTTCCTATTATTTTCTTGTTGTTTTTGGTTGTGGGTGTGTGTGTATATATGCATGTGTGTTCTTGCTTTCCTTTTGATTTTCCTGGTGTGAGATTATTTCCTTTTTTTTCATGGGTGTAGTTAACCTTAAGTTGGAGTTTTCCTTCTAGTACTCTTTGTAGGGCCAGATTAGTAGGTAGATACTGCTTAAATTTGGTCTTATCATGGAATATCTTACTCTATCTATCTTTAGTGGTTGAAAATTTTTCTGGGAATAGTAGTCTGGGCTGGCATCTGTGGTATCTTAGAGTTCACAAGTATATGTGTCCAAGATGTTTTGGCTTTTAGAGTCTCCTTTTCTAATTATTCTGCCTTTACATATTACTCGGTCTTTTTTCCTTGCAGTTTTTAATATTCTTTGTGTGTTCTTTTTATTTAGTATTTTGATTATTATGTGCCAACGTGACTTTCTTTTCTGGTCCAGTCTATTTGGTGTTCAATGCTTCTTGTACTTTTATAGACTTAGATTAGAAAAAAAATTCTTCTATGGTTTTCTTTTAATCATTTTCTGGACTTTTGAGCTGGGATTCCTCTCCTTCCTTTCATTCTTATTCTTACGTTTGGTCTTCTCATAGTGTCCCAGGTTTCCTGGATGTTTTTTAGCAGGAGTTTTTTGGATTTAACATTTTCTTTGACCAGTGTATCTATTTCTTCTATCATATCACCAACACATGAGATTCTGTCTTCTGTCTTTATATTCTGTTTGTGAAGCTTGCCTCTTTAACTGATATTTGAATTCCTACATTTTTTAAAAATTTTTTATTAATTACACTTTATTCATTTTGTATCCCCCCATAAGCCCCTCCCTCCTCCCCTGCGGATCCCACCCTCCCTCCCCTTTCTACATGCATGCCACTCCCCAAGTCCACTGATAGAGGAGGTTCTCCTCTCCTTTCTGATCTTAGTCTATCAGTTCTCCTCAAAAGTGGCTGCATTGTCCTCTACCGTGGCCTGGTAAGGCTGCTCCCCCCTCAGGGGGAAGTGATCAAAGAGCAGGCCAATCAGATTATGTCAGAGGCAGTCACTCTTCCCATTACTATGTAACCCACTTGGACACTGAACTACCATGGGCTACATCTGTGCAGGGGTTCTAGGTTATCTCCACGAATAGTCCTTGGTTGGAGTATGAGTCTCTGGGAAGTTCCCTGTGTTCAAATTATCTTGTTCTGTTGCTCTCCTTGTGGAGTTCCCGTCCCCTCCAGCTCTTACTATTTCCCACTTCTTACATAAAATTCCATTCACTCTGCCCATCAATTGGCCATCAGGCTCAGCATCTGCTTTGACAGTCTATACTGCAGAGGCTTTCAGAGGCCCTCTGTGGCAGGTTTCAAGGTTGTTTCTTGTTTTCTTCTGGCTTTCAGAGGCCCTCTGTAGCCGGTTCCGATGTTGTTTCCTATTTTCTTATTCTTCTAATGTCCATCCTCTTTGCCTTTCAGGATGGGGATTGAACATTTTAGTTAGGGTCCTCTCTTTTGCTTAGTTTGTTTAGATGTACAGATTTTAGTGGGTTTATTCTATGTTGTATGTTTATATGAGTGAGTATATACCATGTATGTCTTTTTGCTTCTGGGACAACTCACTCAGGATGATCCTTTCCAGTTCCCACCATTTACCTGCAAATTTCATGATTTCCTTATTTTTCATTGCTGAGTAATACTCCATTGTATAGATGTACCACAGTTTCTTCAGTTGAGGGGCATCTGGGTTGTTTCCAGCTTCTGGCTATTACAAATAAAGCTGCTACAAACATGGTTGAGCAAATGTCCTTTTGTGTACTTGAGCCTCTTTTGGATATATGCCTAGGAGTGGTATGGCTGGATCTTGAGGAAGCGCTATTCCTAGTTGTCCGAGAAGGCGCCAGATTGATTTCCAGAGTGGTTGTACCAGTTTACATTCCCACCAGCAGTGGAGAAGGGTTCCCCTTTCTCCACAACCTATCCAGCATGTGTTGTCCCTTGAGTTTTTCATCTTGGCCATTCTGATGGGTGTAAGGTGAAATCTCAGGGTTGTTTTGATTTGCATTTCCCTAATGGCTAATGAGGTTGAGCATTTCTTTAAGTGCTTCTCTGCCATTCGATATTCCTCTACAGAGAATTCTCTCTTTAGCTCTTTCCCCATTTTTTAAGTGGATTACTTGGTTTGTTGATTTTCAGCTTGTTTAGTTTTTTATATATACTGGATATGAGTTTTCTGTTAGATAAAGGGTTGGTGATGATTCTTTCCCAATCTGTAGGCAGTCGCTTTGTTTTGATGACAGTGTCCTTTGCTTTACAAAAGCTTTTCAATTTCATGAGGTCCCATTTATTGATTGTTGCTCTTAGAGCCTGTGCTGTTGGTGTTTTGTTCAGGAAGTTTTCTCCTGTACCAATGAGTTCTAGGGTATTCCCCACTTTTTTTTCTAGCCGATTTAATGTGTCTGATTTTATGTTGAGGTCTTTGATCCACTTGGACTTCAGTTTTATGCAGGGTGATAAGTATGGATCTATTTTCATTTTTCTACATGTAGACATCCAGTTGGACCAGCACCGTTTGTTGAAGATGCTATCTTTTTTCCATTGTATGGTTTTGGCATCTTTGTCAAAAATCAGGTGTTCGTAAGTGTGTGGGTTTATTTCTGGGTCTTCTGTTCGATTCCATTGATCCACCATTCTGTTTCTATGCCAGTACCATGCAGTTTTTATTACTGTTGCTCTATAGGACAGCTTGAGATCAGGGATGGAGATACCTCCAGAAGATCTTTTATTGTAGAGATTGTTTTAACAATTTTCGGTTTCTTGTTATTCCATACGAAGTTGAGAATTTTTCTTTCCAGGTCTGTAAAGAATTGTGTTGGCAATTTGATAGGAATTGCATTAAATCTGTAGATTGCTTTTGGTAAGATGGCCATTTTTACTATGTCAATTTTTACCTATGCCATTTTACCTGCCAATCCATGAACATGGGAGATCTTTCCATTTTCTCATATCTTTCTCTAATTATTTCTTCAGAGACTTGAAATTTTTTTCATACAAGTCTTTGACTTGCTTGGTTAGGGATACATCAAGGTACTTTGTCATTTGTGGCTATTGTGAAGGGTGTTGTTTCTCTAATTTCTTTCTCAGCCCTTTTGTCGTTTGTATACAAGAGGGCTACTGATTTTTTTTTGAGTTAATTTTGTATCTAGCCACTTTGCTGAAGGTGTTTATCAGCTGTAGAAATTCCCTGGTAGAGTTTTTGAGGTCACTCATGTATACTATCATATCATCTGCAAATAGTGATAATTTGACTTCTTCCTTTCCCATCTGTATCCCCTTGATCTCCTTCAACTGTCTTATTGCTCTAGCAAGGACTTCCAGCACTATGTTGAAGAGATAAGGGGAGAGTGGGCAGCCTTGTCTTGTCCCTGATTTCAGTGGGATTGCTTTAAGTTTCTCTCCGTTCAGTTTGATGTTGACTATAGGCTTGCTGTATATCGCCTTTACTATGTTTAGATATATGTGCCTTGTATCCCTGATCTCTCCAATACTTTAAACATGAATCAATGTTGGATTTTGTCAAATGTCTTTTCAGCATCTAGGGAGATTATCATGTGGTTTTTTTTTCTTTCAGTTTGTTAATATGGTGGATCACATTGATGGATTTCCGTATATTGAACCACCCCTGCATACCTGGGATGAAGCCTACTTGGTCATAGTGGATAATATCTTTGATGTGTTCTTGGATTCGGTTTGGAAGTATTTTGTTCAGTATGTTTGCATTAATGTTCATAAGGGAGATTGGCCTGAAATTCTCTTTCTTTGTTGAGTCTTTGTGAGGTTTAGGTACCAAGGTGACTGTGGCTTCATAGAATGAGTTTGGTAATGTTCCTTCTATTTCTATTTTGTGGAATAGTTTGAAGAGAATTGGAGTTAGCTCTTCTTTGAAGGTCTGGTAGAATTCTGCGCTGAAGCCATCTGGTCCTGGGCTTTTTTTGGATGGGAGATTTTTGATGACTGCTTCTATTTCTTTGGGGGATATAGGACTATTTAATTGATTTACCTGGTCCTGATTCAGCTTTGGTAAGTCAAGTCGATCAAGAAAATTGTCCATTTCATTTAGATTTTCAAATTTTGTTGAGTATAGACTTTTGAAGTAAGTCCTAATGATTTTTTGGATTTCCTCAATGTCTGTAGTTATGTCCCCCTTTTCATTTCTGATTTTGTTGATTTGGGTGGTGTCTCTCTGCCTTTTAGTTAGCTTGGCTAAGTGTTTGTCGATCTTGTTGATTTTCTGAAAGAACCAGCTCTTGGTTTCATTGATTCTTTGGATTGTTTTATTTGTTTCTAATTGATTGATTTTAGCTCTGAGTTTGATTATTTCCAGTTTTCTATTCCTTTTTGGTGTGTCTGCTCCTTCTTTTTCTAGGGTTTTTAAGTGAGCCATTAAGTTGCTTGAATGAGCTGTCTCGAATTTCTTCTTGAAGGCACTTAGTGCTGTGAACTTTCCTCTTAGCACTGCTTTCATTGTGTCGCACAAGTTTGGGTATGTTGTGTCTTCATTTTCATTGAGTTCTAGAAAGACTTTAATTTCTTTATTTCTTCCCTGACCCAGCTCTCATTTAGTAACAAGTTGTTTAGTTTCCATGTGTGTGTAGGCTTTTTGCTATTTCTGTTGTTGTTGAAGTCCAGCTTCATTCCATGGTGATCAGACAGGATACAAGGGATTATTTCAGTCTTCTTGTATCTGTTGAGGCTTGCTTTGTGACCAACTATATGGTCTATTTTTGAGAAGGTTCCATGAGGTGCTGAGAAGAAGGTAAATTCTTTTGTGTTTGGGTGTAAAGTTCTGTAAATGTCTGTGAGGTCCATTTGATTCATGACCTCTGTCAGAGATATTGTTTCTCTGTTTAATTTCTGTTTTGTTGACCTGTCCTTTGTTGAGAGTGGGGTGTTGAAGTCTCCCACTATTAATGTATGGCGGGGTCTATATGTGGTTTAAATGTTATCAATGTTTTTTTACAAATGTGGGTGCTCTTGTATTTGGGGCATAGATGTTCAGGATTGTGATGTCTTCCTGGTGGAATTTTCCCTTGATGAGTATGAAGTGTCCTTCCTCATCTCTTTTTATTAATTTTGGTTGAAAGTCTATTTTATCAGATATTAGAATGGCTACTCCTGCTTGTTTCTTGGGTCCATTTGCTTGGAAAGTCGTCTTCCAACCTTTTACCCTCAGGTAATGTCTATCTTTGTGTCTTAGGTGTGTTTCTTGTATGCAACAGATTGCTGGGTTTTGTTTACGTATCCATTCTGTTAATCTCTGTCTTTTTACTGGAGAGTTGAGTCCATTGATGTTGAGAGAGATTAATGACCAGTGGCTGTTAGAGCCTTTGATTTTGATGTTGGCTGTGTTCATAAGGTTGTGTGCTTGGTTGCTTTTTGTTTTGCTGTAGTAAGGTTAATTATTTCCTGTGTTTTCTTGACAGAAGCTAATTTTCTTGGGTTGTATTTTCCCTTCCAGTGTCTTCTGTAATGCTGGATTTGTGTGTAGGTATTGTTGAAATTTGTTTTTGTCATTGAATATCTTGTTTTCTCCGTCTATGAGGACTGAGAGTTTTGCAGGGTATAGTAGCCTGGGCTGACATCTGTGTTCTCTTAGGGTCTGCATGATATCCATCCAGGCCCTTCTTGCTTTCATAGTGTCTGTTGAAAAGTCAGGTGTGATTCTAATGGGTTTGCCATTATATGTTACTTGGCCTTTTTCCCTTGCAGCTTTTAGTATTTTTCCTTTGTTCTGTATACTTACTGTTTTGATTATTATGTGGCGGGAGGATTTTCTTTTCTGGTCAAATTTGTTGGGTGTTCTGTAGGCCTCATGTATCCTTATTGGCTTCTCCTTTAACTTGGGGAAATTTTCTTCAATGATTTTGTTGAACATATTTTCTGGGCCTTGGAGAAGGGAGTCTTCTTTTTCCTCTATACCTATTATTCTTAGTTTTTGTCTTTTCATATTGTCTTGGATTTCTTGGACAGTCTGTGTCAGGAATTTTTTGGATTTAACATTTTCTTTGACAGATACATCGATTTCTTCCATTGTATCTTCTACACCTGAGATTCTTTCCTCCATTTCTTGTATTCTGTTGGTTATGCTTACCTCTGTAGTTCCTGTTTTCTTCCCTAAATTCTTTCTGTCCATTATTTCCTCCATTTGTGTTTTCTTTAGTTTTTCTAGTTCTATCTTCAGGTCTTGAGTCGTTTTGTTTACTTCCTTCCCCTACTGCTTGTATTTTCCTCTTTTTCTTTTAGTTCCTTCAAGTCTGTTTCTTTTATTTTTTTCAGTGATTTAATTATTTCTTCTCTGAAGGCCACAAGCTGTTTGGCTGCATCTTCCCGTATTTCTTCACGGATGACCCTAATCTGCTTGTCTTTATCTTCCTCCATTTCTTTACGAATAGCCATGATCTGTTTGGTTTTATCTTCCTCTAATTCTTTACGTATTTTATTTGTTTCCTCAATTATCCTCTTCATCAGCATAGATGTAAGGTCATCTTCTTGATTTTCTATTATGCTGCGTTTTCCAGTGCTGTTCTCCCCTGGATGGCTGGGTTCTGGAGATGCCATATTGCTCTGTTTTTTGTTGGTTGAGCTTTTACGCTGACCTCTACCCATTTGGCTGATTTAGGTGTTGGCTGTTAGTTTCTGTGCTTCCTGGAGTCCTGAGGTAGCGAGTATCCCCTTGGTCGGAAGATGATTTTTCCTGAAGGAGTCCTCCTCTGCTTTTTGGTTATGTTCACTGTATGGCCAGTGTTTCTTAGGAGTTGCCCCTGCTCACCTCAGGTTTATAGCCCTGAGTAGTAGTTGTGGTCTATGTTAGGCAGGGGGGGGATCTCCTCTTACCCATAGAATTTCTCAAGACAGCTGCCCCACTGCTGGGTTTCTTGTTATTAATTTAGTGTGCTGCTGCTCACTAAATTTCCAGGTACAGTCCTCTTGAAGAACCTGCTGATTCCCTAGCTGTGGGGTTTTCTCCCAACAGGGAAACTCAGTATGTTATCCTGGGGTACAGAGTTCTGTCCGGCAAAGTGCACTCAGGAAGTCTCTGGGCCAGAGGCTGAGTGCTCTGCTCTGGACCTGGAGAATGTGCACCTCGGTTGAGTTGGCGCCTGGGGGCGCTGCTCTGGTCTGGAGGCTGGGTGCCTCACTCTGGAGTAGAAGCTGTGTGTCCCTGTCTGGGATGGCGGCTGCAGGCACTGCTCTGGTCCAGACGCTGTGGGTGCAGCCCTCTTGAAGGACCAGGGATTCCCACAGTTTTGACAGTCTAGCTAGGGATAACTGGTTGATCCTTGGCACAGTATCTGAGGGCTGCTGTAATGGCTCTCTGGCTTTTGTAGGTCTGAGGATGCAGCTGTGTGTCCCACTGCCCTAGGGGAACTCAATAGTGGTGGCTGAGCACAGTGCTCCTGCCTGCATTAGAGCCTAGAGTCTGCGTGAATCTAGGAAGTGTTTTGGTGCTGGGTGTCCTAAGCGTTAGAGCTGATGATCCCCTCCGCTGGGAGTTTCCTCTTGCCAGAGACACCCAGACTTTGCTTTGGGGACCGCTGTTCTGTCTGGGGTGGCGAGTAGAACCCACAGGCACAGATGCCCGCTTGTGGCTCTGCCTTTCTGGCCGTTCGGAGCCTTGGCTGCTGCCTAAACTGGGTAATTTTCCCTAGTCCTTTTCGGGGTGGGGGTGTCTGCTGAGTGCTCTGAGATCAGACCAGCCGTTTCCCTCCCTGTGGGTTTGCACCTGCCAGTGAAATGCAGTCTCTGGTGCCTGGTGCCCTGGTGCCCACAGTTCTATCTGAGGCGGCGAATCAGGCGCGCAGGCAGGGCTCCGTGCAGGCGCCTGGGTCCCGGCTCTGGCTCCAGGCTGGCTCTTGGGGCACCCGCGGACCCCGAGTCTTTTCCAGGGGATGTCTGGGTAACCTGAGGTCGGTTCCAATCGTTTCCTGCTCTGTGGGGTTATCTCTCGACTGGGAAATCCAGTCTTTGGTGTTGTGGGCCCACAGTTCAGTCTGGGACCGTGACCAGATTGCGCTGGGGTGTAGCTCTGGGCTGGTGACCAAGTGCCTGGTGGAACCTGGATCTCTTCCGCGGTTTAGCTAGGTGAGTTAAAGCTGATTGAATCCCCCACCGTGGGGTATCCTCTCACCTGTGAAACACAATCACTTGTGTTTTATGGCCTCGACTTCTGATTGCTGGTCACTGTGCCAATCCTGCTGTGCTGCTCCTCAGAATGAGAGTTCTCCCGGCGCCGCCATCTTGCCCCCGAATTCCTACATTTTTTCATGTCCTGATTTCCTTCAGCTTTTTTTTTTCTTTTTTGCTTTTTTATTTCCTTTTTTAGGTCTTGAACAGTTCTAACTCATACCTGCAAACAGTTTTTGTTTTCTGTATTTCTGTTAGAGATTTATTCATTTCCTCCTTAAGTACCTCCATCATTTTCATATAGTTGGTTTTAAGTTCTTTTTCTTGTGTTTCAGTTATGCTGGAATTTTCAGGTTGTGCTGTGGCAGGATAGCTGGGCTCTAGTGAAGACATACTGTCTTGATTTTGTGATTGTGTTTTTATGCGCGACTAAGTACCTGGAATTGGGTTATTATAGGTTTAGATGCTGATTTCTGGATTTGTCTTTGTGGATGTGATGTCTGTATGTTGCCTGGTAGGAAATTTTCTATGGATGTGATATTTGTGACCACTGGGAGTTCCAGGTGTTTCTTGGCATTGGGGGCTGACACATAGGAATGAGGAAAGCTATGGGTCTGAGAGTTATCCACAGGAGGGAGAAGAGTGTTCAACAAGGATATGCTTATTTTGTCTCCTTGGAATGGAAGAGGTCAGGAAGTGAAGAGTAGTACCCAGAGGGTCTGTTGTATTGCTAGGGATGAGGCCTAGAGGGAGAGGAGGGGATTAGATTTAGAGGAAAACAGGAGAAGGGCAGATTCCTTCTTGGAAGTTTGGGGCTGAGATAAAGCAGCAAGTGGGGAGAGGGAAGTGAGAAAGGGAAGGTCTGTGGGATCCACAGGAGATGTAGACAAAGGAGAAAGAAGGCTGTTGCAGGTGTTCTGTTTCACATCTGGTCATGAAGCTGGGATATTGGATCTGTGGAGAGAGAAGAAGAGAGGATCTGCAGGGAGATTCCGTGGTTTTATATTTTGGGTAGTCTGTAGGTTATCAAAGGGTACATTCAGTAGTTGGTAGCTGCCATATGGTGATGAGTGGGGCCAAGGAGGTTAGAAGGGGAAGAGCTATGGATCCACAGGCAATGGGAGCAGGGGTCTTGGGGAGGGCTGCCTCAGATTTTCTCCTCTGGAGGAGATTGGGGTGGAGAATTTGGAAGGGAAGAGTAAGGGATGTAAATCTTCAGTTGGCTTAACTTTGTGCGTGGCCCTACTCAGCTATTGTGTTCCCAGTGATGCCTGCTGGTAATGGAGGCAGGGGTACTAGGATGATTGGGGGAAGGAAGGTTGGAGAAGATCTTTCTGATGAGATCTGGGGGGAGAAGGAGAGGAGTGGATCTGCTGTCAGCTTACTTGGTGTCCAGACTGGAGTGGGTCAAATGTCATTCCTTGAACCAGCCTTTCTTAGGCCATCTTTGTAGATGTAATTTATTTCCTAAACTTAGAGGGTTCCTAAACTGGATAGTGATGTTTAACTTAAGATTTAGCACCTTTTATTTGCAGGTGTTGGTGAGGGGTGGTTAGCATTTCCAGAGTTGCTTGAAATCAGCATATGACAAAAGAAATATTGTGTCCCTAAACATTGAACTTAGATACGATTTGGTTCTTTGGCCTATGAAGTCTAGAGTGTAGCCTTTTCGGTTGTATTTACCTAATCAAAAGGGGTAATGTTTCATTAGTTTTTTAAATCTAAATAGCAATCAGGTTTCTGCTATCAGTTGGAAGTCTAAAGAAAAAGTTATAATATTCAGTTAAAACATTTTTTTTTCAGAACTATTTAGGGTTGAATGTTTTTCACACTACAAAGGTCTACTGTGTATACATTTTTCATCACTCTTAAGCTTTGCCTGAGTGAAATGTCCTTCTTTGGTACTTGCTGTTTTCTGTACTAAATTCACCAAGCAGCCTGTTCTTTTGGTTACTCGTGTAACTCATACATTAAGACCATAATTGAATTGGTCCTTAGGAAATGCAATGCCTGATATGCTTGTTAGCTTCCATTTTCCTGTAAATGAAGTCATAGCACTTTTACAGACCTGTCTCAAGCAGATTGATTATCCTTACCACACCATTCAACACGTAATTTTTGAAAAGCTGGGGCTGCAGCCAAGTGTTCTTGGGAAGCCTCTCTGAGGTTTGCCAGCTGCTTCTTGCAGCCTATGACTTTCTTATCTCTACCAGCCACCCAAAAGGGAACATTTTGATATACCATGAGCCCTCCTTGTTGTATTCTCCCGTTTTCCTTTATACTCAGTTTCTTCTGGAATGGTCTCTCTCTGTTCATACCTTCTAGTTTTGACTGCCTTTTTGTCTTAGATTTTCTTTTTGATTAAGCAATTTACTAATATGTCTAATTTTGTATACATAATGTTTATTACCCTATTTCTGACTAGACTTCCAAAGTGATATTTTTTTCCAACAGGAAATGAAAGTTAAATACATCATGTTAGACATTTTGTTGCTATGACAAAATACCTGATACGACTAGCTACAAAAGCATTTTAAAAGAAAGAAGATTTCCTTTGGCTTACAGTGTTACAAGTATCAGTCCCTACCAATTGCTCCCGTGTTTCTGATGGTGTGGTGAGGCAGGAGGGCACATTTCATTGCAGAGAGAAGACAGGCAGGTGGGAAAGCGCTAGGAACAAATTGTGCCTTTTAAAGACTCAGCCTTATGGATTTCTGTCCTCAAGTTAGTGCCCACCACCTCTTAGTTTCTGCCCCCTCCCAGTAATGCCATCATGTTGCGAAGACATAGTGGATTGTCTGTTGAATAAATTTGAGCCTTCATTATCATTTACATCATTTACATCTCAGTGATTAGATCAGCCATTACCTGGAGGTGAATCCTTTTTGAGGGAACATTTTATATTCAACCTAGAACTCCTGTGTTTTAAAGGTTCTTGCTCATCTAAAATTTGTGATAATACGCACACACACACACACATTTATGCTTGTCATTTAGCCTGGAATTTCCTTCCTTTTATTTGTCTGTGAGATTACAATTTCCATCTTATGTCCCCCCCCCTCCTTTTTTTTTTTTTTTTTTGTTTGTTTGTTTGTTCATTTGGTTTGGTTTGGTTCGGTTTTTGAGACAGGGTTTCTTTGTGTAGCCTTGGCTGTCCTGGAGCTTGCTTTGTAGACCAAGCAGGCCTGAATTTCGCAGAGATCTGCCTACCTCTCAAATGCAGAGATTAAAGGCTTGTGGGTAGGTTACTTCTAGGTAGTTTTAAAATTTCTGTAACATTTTCTTATACTGTACAAGTTTTGTGCCTAAGTGTTAATACTGAGTCTTTACAGTGATTTCGTTCATTCAGCTATCACATGCTGTACCTACTATGTTCCCTAAACTATTCTAATCATATTGCTTTGAGTGCTGGGGGTGTAATTGTCAGTAAAAACACAAATTTTTGTGCAAAGTCCCTGATCACAGCCAGCAAAATAACAGCTGTATATTAGAGAGTTTTTTGAAGTTTTGTGTTGAAACAGGTTTCACTGTGTAGCCCAGGCAGAAGACCAACTTTCTGTAGCCAAGCCTAGCCTCAAACTTACAGTCTTCCTGCTTCAGCTTTCTGAGATTAGAGGCATGTGTCTCTATAATCAACAAGACAGTGTATTTTTGCTTTTTAGAGCTATACTTATTTCTGTGATGATATAATTTGTTTTGTAGTGCTTTGTTACTGTTTGAAATAATTAAATTACCTTTGAGTGGCAGCACAGATACATAGACATAGACATGGTTCTTGTCACTAAGCTAAAAGATACTGCTGCCCTGCTTCCTTCTTGAACTTAGTCCTCTGCTCACATTTGAACCAATTGTCTTTGTGCTTCAGGGCTCTTCCTCATTAATTCTTAGTATCCTGAGGAACTTTTATTAACTCCTCATCATGTCATACTACTTTTCATGGTTATTTTAGCATTAAGGTTAAAATTTTAAATCTGATAGTCTCACCTTTCAATAACTGGCTTGGCCTCCCAGATTAGTTAGCACTCAATTGACCAAGCTACTCTTGAATAATTCTTTACTTTGCAAAGTGACCTTTGGTAGTTTTGTTCTCAACTTCTCTCCCCTTTGTGTGTTATTTTAGACTTCCTATCCTCTTATTGCTTTCGAATGGAATATGTATCTCTCATGTAAGGTATGTGCTAACTGCTCAAAGGTCAAGATCACACACATATTCTTGCACACATAGCCAAAGCACCATATAGTAGCTTACTCCTGAATACATTGTAATTAAGTGAGCTCAGTAGATTTTACTAGAAGAACCATTAAATTTGAAATTAAGTGACTGTTTTCTAGTTAAGTCCATAACCAGGTACTTATGGGATTCTGCTTCCTTTTATTAATTGTCTAGAAACGGTTTGTTTAAATACTTGCAGTGTGAATTCTTACTTTTTTTTATTAATCAAGGTTGAAATGACAAGTTTCCTGTACTTTTGGAGTAAAAATTTTTCTCATGTTTAAGAGTATGTCTTGCCATCAGTCCCTAAAATGTTTTAAACAGTTGAGAAACAAACAAAAAAGGGGAGGAAGGTTGACGGGTAATAGCCTTTCTCCTTTCTGTTGCCTAACTTACTCAGGAAGATGGTAATTGAAACCATTTGGGGGTGATATGAGTCCGAAGTTTACATGCAATTACACCTTCTAAAAGTAAACAGTGTATGTTTCCTTTCAATTTGTTCTCAGGAGAGCTACTTTAATGAAACATAACATGTCAGCTCCACTCAGGGTGACATCGTTTTCAAAGTTTGAAATTTAAAATTACAGCATGTTTGTATATCACAATTGAAGTTTTGTTGACAAGCAAAAGAAACTATTAGTATTAGGTATATATAATTTCTTGGGGAATTACTTTATTTTCATTGGTAAGATTTTTTTTTAACCTACTTAGAAACTATTACTAACAAAACTTGAAATGATCATTCTTCTAGACATAACTTTTGCTTGCTCTCCATGGCCTCAGGTTAGTAGACTTGGAAAGGTTCAACCCAAGTTACCACAGCCTTCACCCCTCTTGGTTCCTTAACTGTTTTATGGATTAATTTCCCAGTTCCAGTTGTCAAGGGATTCTGAACCTAGAGGCAGTGAATCCAGGTAGAAACTATTTGTTTGGCCAAGTTATTGTTTTCAGGCATTAATAAAACCAGGAAGGCTACATGGTGTCATGTTGGAGATTCAGCTGTGATTGTAGCATAGGTACATCAGTTTAAAAGTTCTGTGTTGTGAAATTTGTTTAACTTTTTCGTTGAATTTATTTAAATATTCTTTGTTAAAGAATAATGAAAAATATTCAGAACATTTAAGAGACTTTAAAATTCAAATCTGATAATACTATAATTGCTCATGCCTTAAAACTTGGTCAAAGTTAGTACTAGTAAAATAGTAAATTAATGAGACAGTTCTCCAGAATTACAATTCTGACAGTATACCTCTTTTCTGTATATATGAAAAGAACTAACTATGATAAAATATTTTTCACATAATTTTTAAATGACCTCTTTGTGTAGATTTTTGCTGTAGGGTAACAATAGCTTTTCCTTTTTGTATCCCATATGTAGTCGTCTAACACGTTCTAGGAGAGACTTGTATTGATTTCTTTTAGAAAGTTGAAAGATTCTTGACATGTAATAATGTGTTTAGCACAGTGTGTAGATGAGATTTGGGAAAGCTATTTTTAGTTTTATTTCTGAAGAGGAAAGAGACAATAAATTGAACAGAAGAGAGTTATGTTTTTGCATTGAACAGTGTGTACAGTTCCAATACTGAGAGTATTCCATGTTTCTTATAGCATTTGCCATTCTCAAGGTCAGTCTTCCTAATTCTCTCTTTGCCTCCACATTTGATCAATCTCTGGATTTTTCAACATCATCTCTAGAATGCTTTTCTTCTCTGCATACCAAAGGTACAGTGTCATTATTTTGGAGTCTGGATTGTTAAGTCTGTTTCTCTGGGTTTTGCTGGATTTTTTGTACCTTACATAGTTTGCATCTCTAACAGTAAAGCTGTTAGGAGCATTTCACTACAGTTTATGATTTGAAGAAGGAATGAAATCCCTCAGTTTATCATAGTCTTATCATATACATCTTCTAAATCAGTCTTCGCACAATAGCATTTTATAGCAGTACTAAAATACGGTTTTACCCTTGAAGACAAGAATGACTGACTGTGTACTGTTGAATTGTCAGCATGTCTTTGAGTGGCTGTACTGCAGACCTTGATGACTCCAGGCTGCCATCCCATTTTCAAGGTAAGGTTGAGTGAGGCTCACTTTGTTACAGCACTTTACTATCTCAAAACTTCTTTGCCGCTAATTTCAAATAAATCAACCAGATATACTGATGGAGAGCTTTCTGTGATTATATTTAGGGTATAGAGATTGCAGAATTCTGGTTACAAACTATAGGAAAAAAAAGTGAAGTACAAATGTGAAGTCAAATGAAAGATGCCCTACCTTTAATCCATATGCCTGAATTTAACATGTACAAATAGAGCAGAGTTGAAATACATTTGATAGACCTTTTAAAAGTAGTCCTGTTTAAGAACCACCTCTCCACTCCTTTGAGAAACTGTCTTCCAGTGGTTGTAACCAACCTAGTTCTTACTCTGTAGCAAGTTCAGTGCAGTTGATTCAATTAGTTGTTTTATGGATGAGGAAACAAAGGTGCAGAGTGTTTGAGTGGTGTGTTGAAGTCACACACATCCAGGAGTTGATGAGAAAAATCAGAGTTCTGCTATGACATTCCTTCACTTAATGTTCTTTACATTTACTTTGATGAATCAGTCATGAATTCCAAAGTTGTCTTTAGCTTGTTTGTTTTGTTTTTTTGTTTAAAGTTTTGTTTTAAGAGATGGGATTATTGAGCTTTGCTTCTGACTCACAGTCTTCCTGCCTCAGCTTCCTTCATTACTTACCACCATGCCTGGCTTTGCATATACTACTCTTTTTATGTCTTTGGAGACAGGGTCTCACTATGTAGACTTGTGCCTCTGCCCCCTGAGTGCTGGGAGTAAAGGTATTTGCCATGAAGTCCACCCTGCTGGTTTTAAAGTTTGGTGTCTTCATTCATTGTTAAGTGAATTAGAGAAAGATGAAACCAATACATTCACCATATTTCATTCCTTTGGTTTATTGTTTTTTCTTTTTCTTGTAAGTAGGTTTTTTTTTTCCTCAAATAATATATCCTGATTACAGTTTTCCTCCCTCTATTCCTTCCAGTTCTTCCCCACCTCCTGTCCTGTCCTGATCTGCTTCCTTTGTATCTCTAATTGGAAAATAAACAGGCTTCTAAAAGGTAGTAATAAAGTAAGATGAAATAAAATATGATAAGATAAAACAAAAACTAACCCATTGGAATGGTGCAAGACAAACAGAAGGAAAAGAGCCTAGGGAAAGTCAAAAGAAACAGATAATGGACATGGAGACTTACTTGTTACTTAGGAATCACATTAAAAAGAAAACTGATAAACTGGAAGTCATAAATACATACACAAAGAACCTATAGGTAAAGATTATATACATGTAATATTTTTAAAGATAATATATATTTTTAAGATAAAAATTTAAAAATGCGCTGACACAATGTTATGAGACGAGGAACCTCTGAAGAAGCCTGAGTTCATTTTGTGTTGGCCATCTACTGCTGGGCATACAGAGTAGTTTGTTTCTCCAGTGAGACCTCCTTAGAGAAAAATAAATTTTTGTTTGCAAGTTGTTATCCCTTGGATATTGCTTCTGGGTTAAGGATGGCGCATGTGTCAACTTCTCCTTTCAGCTCTAGGACCCTAGCTGGTGCAGACCTGTGCAGGCTTTCTGCATGCTGCCTCAGTCTCTGTATGTTCATATGAGCTTGAATCCTGTTGATGTAGAGGGCCTTGTTTCCTTGGTGTCCTCCATCCCTTCTGTTGTTACACTCTTTCTGTCTCCTTTTCTGCAAGGTTCCCTGAACCCTGAGGGGAGGGATTTGATGGAGCCATCCCATTTAGGACTAAATGTTCCAAGGTCTCTCACTCTCTGTGTAATGTCTGGCTATGAATCTCTGGATTTATTCCCACCTGCTGCAGGGGGAAGCTTCTCTGATGATAACTGATCAAGGCAATGATCTACAAGGATAGCACAATGTCATAAGAAGTCGTTTTAATAAGATGGTAATGTGTGGTTTGCCCCTAGGTCCCTCAGATTCTTGGTCACCTAAGCAGGGCCAGGTGTGAGTTCCATCTCATGCAGTGGGCCTAAAGTCAAATCAGATATTGGTTGGTTACTCCCAGAAGCTTTGTATTCCACTGCACTAGCATGCCTTGTAGGCAGGACAGTATTGTAGATCAAAGGGTTTGTAGCTGGGTTGGTGTTTTCATTTCTCCTTTGTACCAGAGTATCTTCTTTTACCAAAGATGCTAACATTTAAAAGGCTTTATCTATGTAGGCAGCTGTAAGACTTCTACATATCCAGTGAGTTTTGTAGGTGTTGTCTTTGGAAATAGGGCCTTGCCATCAGTTTGTAAAGAGCAACCTGTAGTTTTGGCAACAGCCTGGGTTGTTTTCAATCACAAAAGATGGAGAAAATGAGGCAATCCACAAGAAACCAATTTTAACAAAACAGAAGCCACAAGAAGGAAAATTTCAACCTAAAGAAGTTATCCACACCCAACAAAATGCAAAAAATAATAATCCTACAACAGCAACCAAAAGAGGAGGAGAATAAACACACAGAGGAATCAACATACACTGCTCATTGATATCTCTCAACATTAGTTGTTTCAGTTCCCCAGTAATAGGACACAGACTAACAGAGTGAGTGCAGAACAGAATCCGTCTTCTACAGCATCAGAATCACACCTTAACATCAAGGATAGACACTATCTCAGGATAAAAGGATAGAAAAGATCTTTCAAGCAAATAGATGTAAGAAGCAAGCTGTTGTAGCCATTTTAATATCTGACTAAATAAATAGACTTCAAACCAAAACTAATCAGAAGATACAGGAAAGGGTGCAACATACTCATCAAAGGAAATATCCACCAAGATGACATTTAACCTTTTTTTTTTTTTGCTTTAGTGTATTTTATTTTATAAGTAATTTTTTTTATATTATTACAGTTTATTCACTTTGTATCCCAGCTGTAGCTTGCTCCCTCATTTCCTCCCAATTCCACCCTCCATCCTTCCCTTCCTCCCTCCCTCGACATCTTGTCCCATTCCCCTCTCTAAGTCCACTGATAGGGGAGGTCCTTCTCACTTTCCATCTGACCCTAGCTTATCAGGTCTCATCAGGATTGGCTGCATTGTCCTCCTCTGTGGCCTGGCAAGGCTGCTCCCTACTCATGGAGGGGGATGTGTGGTCAAAGAGCCCACCACTGAGTTTATGTCAGAGAGAGTCCTTGTTCCCCTTCGTGGAAAATGAGCAGCCATGGGGTACATCTGTGCAAGGGTTCTAGGTTATATCCATGAATGGTCCTTGTTTGGAGTATCAGTCTTAAAAAAGACCACAGTGCCCAGATATTTTGGTTCTGTTGCTCTCCTTGTGGAGCTTCTGACCTCTCCAGGCTCTGCTATCTCCCCTTCTTTCATAGAATTCCCTGTACTCTGCCCAAAGTTTGGATAAGATTCTCAGCATGTGCTTTGATACACTAACAGGAAGAGTCTTTCAGAGGTCCTCAGTGGTAGGCTCCTGTCCTGAAACAACCCAGATGCCCCTCAAGGAGGAATGGATACAGAAATTCTGATACATATACACAATGGGATACTAGTCAGCAATTAAAAACAAGGAAATCATGAAATTTGCAGGCAAATGCTGAGATCTAGAAAAGATCATCCTGAGTGAAGTATCCCAGAAACAGAAAGATATACACGGTATACACTCATAAGTAGATACTAGACATTTAACGTAGGATAAACATACCAAAATCTGTACACCTAAAGAAGCTAAGCAAGGAGGTCCCTGGGTAAGATGATCAACCCTCACTCAGAAAGACATTTAACTTCTTAACATCTCTGCACCATACATAAGGATGCTCAAGTTAGTAAAGGAAACACTAAGCTTAACTCACATATTGACCCTCACATATTGGTAGTGGGAGATTTTACTACCCCATCCTCAACAGTAAAGCACTCATCTAGACAAGCACTAAACAGAGAAATGCTGAAGCTAACTGATGTTGAAAACCAAATAAACCTAACATATTTACAGAATATTTTTCCCAAACAAAAGAATATACCATCTTCTCAACACTTCATAGAACTTTCACCAGAACTGGCCAGATATTCTTTATTTATAGAATATTTCTTGGGAACAAAATTTAGTCTCTTTTAGTTGTGTTACTTTGGTGATTTGAAGAGGATTATGGAAATGACACCCATACTGATAAGTTTAAACTAAGTATGAATTCTTGAAGACCAAATGCTACAAGGACAAGCTATTTTAATGTTAAAGTCTGTTTTCTTAAAAATATAATTTTCAAAATGTATAGAGAGTTTTCCAGCAGGGTCTGCAACATTAACAATTTATTGTTAATTTGTTTCTTTTTTCACATAGGGTGTGATAGGTATACAGCTGGTTGTTACTATGGTGATGGCTAGTGTCATGCAGAAGATTATACCTCACTATTCTCTTGCGCGATGGCTGCTCTGCAATGGAAGGTAAGGAAGGGATAGGCTAATTGTAGTGGACACCTTTTTTGTTTGTTTTGAGACAAGGTTTCATGTAGCCACGGCTGGCCCAGAATTTACTATGTAGTTAAAGTACCTTCTGTTCCCTATATCTTCTGTCTCTCAAGTACTAGAATTATACACCCTGTTGCCTGGACACTGCCTGGCACCTGCAGCCTCCAGTTTACATGGCTGAGTAACTTTCTCCAAGTCCTAGTTCGAATCTGTTTTTAAAGTAACAGTGAATGTTTTGAGAATTTTGCTTTTTCTTTCTTTTGATACGGTAGCTATGTGTACAGTTGAAAGGGAACAGGGATGAGAATTGAGTTCTCCATCCTGTTCTTTTTCCTTCCTCTGTCCACTCTGGCCACTGACAGCAGAATGCATCTTTTCTAGTTACCTCTAAAAGCTGGTCACCAAGTGCTTAAATGTTAGAAAGAAATTAGAAGAAATGCCCGATTTTGGTGATTTAATTCAAAAGTTAGTATAAGAGCTAGGTGTTCTTTGCTTTATTGCAGATAATTTTAATCTCCTTAATTTAGTAAGCAGGGAGTGGAATTATGTTGTATTATTTAATCTCTACTACTTCCAAAAAAAAGACCTAGGTTAACATGCTAGAATTTGCATAATAAAATAAAATCAGAAGAAAAGAAGTTAGGTGATAAAGTTATAGAAAAATCTGTACACAGAAATACAAGCCGCAAACTTTTCCTGTGCAGTTACAAAAGCTCAGTTTGGTACAATAACTGTTTCAGTAGTTGATCAAATGCTGACTGTTTTTTGTTTGTTTGTTTAAACCTTTTGAAGTTTCAGGTGGGTAGCTTTCATGCTGATAATTTTTTTATACAAAATAATCTTTAATTTAGAAGTCTTGTCTCTTTACAAAATTGTTTTCTTCATCTAATCTGTTTTCCATTTTGTTCATGTTTGCAATGTTTATACTTTTTTTGTGATAGTCAAATATAGAAAACTATTCAAACTTAAAAGTTATTAATACTACTGCTTATTTGTGTATACTGATTGCATACTGAAATAAACTTTTAAATCTATTTTGCATGACTAACGAGTGATGGACTTCTTATATAAAATTGAGAAGCCTGTGTACAAATCTGTGAATAGCACCTTCCAAAATCTTGTTTATTTATTTTTTATTATATAAATTATAATAGAATAAAATATCAGCTGGGCAAATTATCATTAGTTGTAAGTAAATTACTTTGAATTAAACATTTAAATCCATAAACTATATCAAATAAACTTGTTAATATTGGAATGATATGTTATAAGCTTTTCCTTCTTTGGTGCTGGAAATTGAACCCAGGGTTCTGGACATCATAAGGGTTCTCACTGAGCTGCATCCTGACATTGAAGTTTGATCTTTTACAAGAATGTGTCATAAGACTATGTTAAGAATTTGAACATGAAGTTGATTTTCTTGTGATTGTAACTTTTCTTGTAAACAGAGTGTATTTTGTATTGGTTAAGGTTGCCTGTAATGCCATATGAAGTTCTCTTAATAGAGAACTTAGTATTCTAGTAAGTAAGAACTTAGTATTCTAGTAATACTGTGCTAGTTGGCAAGTGAAAAGTGAGTAGATTGTGCATCAAGAGATTCTAAGGTATGAAGCTTAGTAATAGACTCAGATTCATTAATTTCCTATGCTGGGTCCTTTTGACTAGTGCTAGCTAAAGTTCAGGTGGAAGCTGAAATGATTTCATTGTATCTCGGAAATACAAACAAGATTGCTGAATACCTCTTTCTTCTTTGGCGTGGTTCCATCCTTGGTTCCATCCTTACACATAGGAAACAAGTTGCAAGTATTTACTCAGGCCCATACAATGAGAAAGAAACAACTCCAGACCTGCCTTTAGAAGCTCAAGTCATAGTCTGGTGCAGACTCCACAGACTCCTAAACCTGTGATTTTACTTTCCTCTACGTACCATCACAGTCTGAAAATATTGATTGAAAAAGCTTCAAAAGTAAATAGTTTACCTTTTGAGTGGCACAGCATTCTGAGTAGCATAATGAAGCTACACTCTGTTCCTAACTGACCACACTACATGCCACCTGCCTGGTAGTCAGGAACTGACGTTTACTTTTGTGGTATCAGAATGCTGTTGTAGGTCTCGATTAATATTTACTATTAATATATCTTCTGGTAAAGCTGCTGTTAATCCTAAACAGCTGTATAACCAAATCACCACACAGAGACTGGGATTTATTTAGTTAACCTAGAACACAATGCTAGGCAACAGTTTCTTCTCCTAACCCTCCAAGCCCTCATAGTTTCCTAACATTTAGATTTCACCCATTATACTTGCTTTTTGTGAAATCTTAGGTCTGGTTTATTCTCCACATTGTTCCAAGATCTTTCTCCTGCCTCTGTTCTCCCAGCTCTCTCTCCCTTCACCCCACCTTTCTGTCTTCTGGCTCCTCCCTCTCTTCCTGCTTCCTTTCTATTGCTCAACATTGTGGCTAGTTGTTTTATTTTGGCATGTTTTCACAAAATTGAGACAGGTGATGCTTAGAATAAGTATCACAATGCAATGTCTGGATTGAAACCAGAGAGTTGGGGAGAGAAATCAGCATTTGAATGAACAAGGGTAAGGTGTATATATTTCAAAAGAACATTATACCAGCAGAGTGCTGTATTCAAGTGTTCTTTACATCATACATCATATTGCCTACATCATTAAACCCACACTTTGTTTCAGGCATTGTAGTACCTCACTTTATCACAAGGATCAGTATCGTACAGTGAGATTATGAGAGGCACTGTTAACAACTTTTATTGCAGTATTTTGCTATTATTTATTTGTTACTCATTGTTACTTTCTTACTGTACTTGATTTATGAATTAACCTTTACCAGTAAGTATATATGCATAAGAAAAAACAGCATATATAAGGTTTGATATTGTTTGCAGCTTCAGATACCCACTGAGGGTCTTTGGTCCATACCAATGAATAAGGTTAGCTCCTGTATTTGCTTGATTGCTGGCTTCTCGTGTACTCCATCCACATCTTTTCCAGGAACTGTCATATGTGAACATCACTGTAAATGTGAATTTCCAGCGACAAGTACAACTGAGATTTCTGTTGGCAGATAAGGAATTTAGGAAGATCTTCCTCTTTTTCGTGCTTTGTCTTTTAGAACATCATGTATATATAGTATATACTCATACATGTACACACAGGTAGTTGTAGCTAGTGTATAATTTCTCTTCACTTACTGTGTTCTTGGTGTTATTCTTTGGCACCTACCCATCTTTTATTCTAAATCAAAAGGTACATCAGCACTGATTTTGATTACAGAAGAATACTATGAAGTAGAGTGTAAGTACTATCTTATTGTTTAATCTATACCTTACTGAATCTATACCTTACTGTGTAAGGTATAGATTTGAAATTAAACTTATTCCGTATGTTTTATATTCCATCCTCCAATCATTAATAAAAAAATACATATTAATCATACAGAATCTAAAATTCTCAAATCTAAAATGACCAAAAGTTGTGAATTTTTTGAACATTGGTATAATACCACAAGTACAGAGTTGGACACCTTGTACCCAGGTAATAGTGAAAGTATATGTACATTGAAAACACTGTTTAAAACTGCCTTCAGGCTGTGTGTATATTAAATTTCCTAAGTAGACTTGAATCTCAACCCCAAAATACCATATGTATGCAGATATTCCAAAACGTAAACACTGAAACCCATCTGGTCCTAAGCATTTGGTTATGGGTCTCTTTCTACTACATATGAAATGTTAGTTTTACGTTTTTGAGATTACCAGACTTTGTTGAAGGGATTTCTACTTTAACAAGAAGCTGTGTCGTATGTATCATTTCTTAGTCCAGTAACCCATGAAATCTACTACTGACCTTTAAAAACAACTCTAAAGAGGCTGGTGCTTTTAGGTTTCCAATCTCTTACCTTAAAAAAGAAACCAAAGCAGATGCTAACACTCATAGCCAAACTTTGGGCAGAATGCAGAAAATCTTTTTTTTTAATTTAATTTAATTTTATTAATTACATTTTATTCACTTTGTATCCACCCCATAAACCCTTCCCTCCTCCCCTCCCAGCCCCAGCCTCCCTCCCCCTTCTTCACACATGCCCTTCCCCAAGTCCACTGATAAGGGAGGTCTTCTTCTCCTTCCTTCTGATCTTAGTCTATCAGATCTCATCAAGAGTGGCTACATTGTCATCTTCTGTGTCCTGGTAAGGCTGCTCCCCCCTCAGGGGGAGGTGATCAAAAAGCAGGCCAATCAGATTATGTCAGAGGCAGTACCTCTTCCCATTACAATGTAACCCACTTGGACACTAAACTGCCATGGGTTACATCTGTGCAGGGGTTCTAGGTTATCTCCATGTATGGTACTTGGTTGGAGTATGAGTCTCTGGGAAGACCCCTGTGTTCAAATTTTCTAGTTCTGTTGCTCTCCCTGTTGTTCTCCTTGTGGGGTTCCTGTCCTCTCCAGCTCTTATTATTTCCCATTTTTTACATAAGATTCCATGCACTCTGCCCAACAGTTGGCCATAAGTCTCAGCTTCTACTTTGATAATCTGCAGGGCAGAGCCTTTCAGAGGCCCTCTGTGACAGGTTTATAGGTTTTTTTCCTGTTTTCTTCTTCTTCTGATGTCCATCCTCTTTGCCTTTCTGGGTGGGGATTGAGCATTTTAGTCAGGGTCCTCTCTCTGGATTAGTTTCCTTAGATGTACAGATTTTAGTAGGTTTATCCTATGTTATGTCTATATGAGTGAGTATATACCATGTGTGTCTTTCTGCTTCTGGGACAGCTCACTCAGGATAATCCTTTCCAGGTCCCACCATTTACCTGCAAATTTCATGATTTCCTTATTTTTCATTGCAGAGTAATACTCCATTGTGTAGATGTACCACAATTTCTGTATTTAATTTCTGTATTTAATTGATTTACCTTGTCTTGATTCAGCTTTGGTAAGTGGAATCAATCAAGAAAATTGTCCATTTCATTTAGATTTTCAAATTTTGTGGCATATAGACTTTTGAAGTGAGTCCTAATGATTGTTTGGATTTCCTCAGTGTCTGTAGTTATGTCTCTCTCCCTTTTTATTTCTGATTTTGTTAATTTGGATAGTGTCTCTCTGCCTTTTAGTTAGTTAAAGGTTTGTCTCTCTTGTTGATTTTCTCAAAGAACCAGCTCTTGGTTTCATTGATTCTTTGAATTGTTTTATTTGTTACTAATTGATTGATTTCAGCCTTGAGTTTGATTATTTCCTTTTTTGTGTGTCTGCTTCTTTTTTTTCCCCTGGGGCTTTTAGGTGAGCCATTAAATGAGATGTCTTGAATTTCTTCTTGAAGACACTTAGTGCTATGAACTTTCCTCTTAGCACTGCTTTCATTATGTCCCATAAGTTTGGGTATGTTGTGTCTTCATTTTCATTGAATTCTAGGAAGACTTTCTTTCTTTATTTCTTTCCTGAACCAGTTGTCATTTAGTAGCAAGTTGTTCTGTTTCCATGTATGTGTAGGCTCTTTGCTATTTCTGTTGTTGTTGAGGTCCAGCTTTAGTCCATGGTGATCAGATTGGATAAAAGGATTATTTCAATCTTCTTGTATCCACTGAGGCTTGCTTTGGAACCAACCATATGGTCTATTTTGGAGAAGGTATTCCATGTGTTGCTGAGAAGAAGGTAATTTCTTTTGTGTTTGGGTGTAAGGTTCTGTAAATGTCTATTAGTTCCATTTGATTCATGACCTCTGTTAGAGACATTGTTTCTTTGTTTAATTTCTGTTTTGATGACCTGTCCTTTGTTGAGAGTCGGGTGTTGAAGTCTTCCACTATTAATGTTTTTGGATCTATGTGTGGTTTAAGTTTTATCAATGTTTCTTTTACATATGTGGGTACTCTTGTATTTGGGGCATAGATATTCAGGATTGTGATGTCTTCCTGGTTGAATTTTTCCTTGATGAGTATGAAGTGTCCTTCCCCATCTCTTATGATTAATTTTGTTTCAAAGTCTATTTTATCAGATATTAGAATGACTACTCCTGCCTTCTTCTTGGGTCTATTTGCTTGGGCAACCGTCTTCCAGCACTTTACCGTCAGGTAATGTCTATCTTTTTGACTTAGGTGTGTTTCTTGTATGCAGCAGATTGCTGGGTCCTGTTTATGCATCTGTTCTGTTAGTCTGTGTCTTTTTATTGTAGAGTTGAGTCCATTGATGTTGAGAGAGATTAATGACCAGTGGCTGTTAGATCTTTTGATTTTGATATTGGTTGTGGTCATAATGTTGTGTGCTTGGTTGCTTTTTCTTTTACTGTAGTGAGGTTAATTATTTCCTGTGTTTTCTTGAAAGTAGTTAGTTTTCTTGGGTTGTACTTTTCCTTCTAGTATCTTCTGTAAAACTGGATTTGTGGGTAGATATTGTTGAAATTTGTTTTTGTTGTTGAAAATCTTGTTTTCTCTGTCTATGAGGACTGAGAGTTTTGTTTGTATAGTAGTGTGGGGTGACATTGTGTTCTGTCCAGGCCCTTCTGGCTTTCATAGTCTTTGTTGAGAAGTCAGGTGTGATTCTGATGGGTTTGCCATTATATGTTTCTTGGCCTTGTTCCCTTGCAGCTTTTAGTATTTTTTCTTTGTTTTGTATACTTTCTGTTTTGATTATCATGTTGTGGGAGATTTTATTTCCTGGTTTAATTTATTGGGTGTTCTGAAGGCCACTTGTATTCTTATTGGCCTCTCCTTTAAGTTGGGGAAGTATTCTTCAATAATTTTGATGAAAATATTTTCAGGGCCTTGGAGGAGTGAATCTTCTTTTTCCCCTATTCCTATTATTCTTAGGTTTTGTCTTTTTATGTTGTCTTGAATTTCTTGGAAGGTCGGTGTCAGGATTGTTTTAGATTTAACATGTTCTTTGATGGATACATAGATTTCTTCCATTGTATCTTCCACACCTGAGATTCTTTGTTCCATCTCTTGTAGTTTGTTGGTTATGCTTACCTCTGTAATTCCTGTTTTCTTCCCTAAGTTCTTTCTCTCCACAATTTTCTCCATTTGTGTTTTCTTTAATTTTTCCAATTCTATCTTCAGATCTTCAGCTGTTTTGTTGATTTCCTTCACCTGACTGTATTTTTCTGTTTTTCCTTCAATCCCTTCAGCTTTTTGTTTGAACATTCCTCTGTTTCTTTTATTTCTTTCTGTGAATTAAGTATTTCCTCTCTAAATGCCACAGCCTATTTGGCTGCAATTTCCTGTATTTCTTTACAGATGGCCATAATCTGTTTGTCTTTGTCTTTATCTTCCTCTAGTTCTTTACGTATTTTATTTGTTTCCTCTATTATCCTCTTCATAAGCATAGATGTTAGGTCATCTTCTTAAATTCAATTATGCTGGGGTGTCCAGGTCTGCTTGCACCTGGATAACTGGGTTCTGGAGATTCCATATTGCTCTGTCTTTTGTTGGTTGAGATTTTATGCTGGCCACTACTCATTGGACTATCTTAGGTGTTGGGTGTTAGTTTCTGGTGGTTCCTAGAATCCTGTGGTAGAGAGAATCCCCTTGGCTGGAAGATGATTTTTCCTGAAGGAAGCCTCCTCAACTTTTTGGGTATGGTCACTGAATGGCTGGTATTTTTCGGGAGTTGCCACAGCTCACCTCAGGTGTACAGACCTGAGTGGTAATTGTTGTCCTTGTTAGTGGAGAGGGCTCTCCTCTCAGCTGGAGAAGTCCTGGAGACAACTGCCCTGCTTCTGGGTTTCTTGCTGTAAATTTAGTGAGCTGCTGCTGTAATCTGGGTGCCCCGTGGTTTGGTCAGTTTAATTAGGGATAACTGGTTGCCCCTTGGAGCAGTTCTGGGGGTTGACCTCGGGTATCCCCGGCTTCTGTAGGTCTGTGGTTGGGGCTTGTGCCCCAATAACCCAAGCGGTAATTAGTGGCAAGTATGCTCTACTCTCATCTGTGCAGCTGGAGGCTAGATTCAGGAGCCTGAGGATAGCCAGAAACTTTTCCGGAGCTAGGTGTCCTGAGGTAGGGCCAGGTGTTTCCCCTAACGTGGGGTTTCTCCCAACAGGAAGTCCCAGTCAGAGGTGTTTGGGTTGGTGCCTAAAGTGCACTGGTGCTGGCAGTTTGTGGCTCCAAGCTAGTGACTGAGCAGGAGTTTGAGACCTTTTCAGGGATCTTTCCAGTGTATGCTGGGAACGGGGGTCGGTGAATGCTCTAAACTGTCTCTCTCCCTTTGGTGTTTTCTCCCGATTGGGACTCTCAGTCTCTGGTGCCCTGGAGCGCACGGTTCTGTCTGTGATGGATAGCTGGTCTCTGGATTCGAGACACATGTGCCCGCTGGTCCGCAGGACCTTTTCCAGGGATAGACTGGGCGACCTAGGTCAGGCCCCGTTTGCTTCCTTCCCTGTGGGGTTTTCTCCCAACTGGGAAACCCAGTCTCTGATGCTCTGGGGCACACAGTTCTGTCTGTGAAGGAGAGGAGAGTTGGGCATGCAGCAAGTCTCTGTGCTGGTCGCCGGAGCCCAGTTCAGAGGTGGCAGTGTGCACCCACCATTCTGCAGGACCTTTTCCAGGGAAAGACTGGGTGACCCACGGTTAAGTCTCGTTTCCTTCCTTCTCTATTGGTTTTTCTCACGACTGGGATTCTCAGTCTCTGGTGTTTTTGTGCCCACCCTTCAGCCTGGGAAGGCAATCAGGACATGCAGGTGTATGACTCTTGTCTGGTGACTGAGTGCCTGCAAGACCCGGAATCTCTTCTGGGTTCTGCCTGGGTGACCTGAGAGTGAGACTGATTCCCATACTGTGGAGTTTTCCCTCACCTGGGAAACATGATCGCTGTTGTTTTAGGGCCCAGAGTTCAGTCTCTTGGTCACTGTACCAATGATGTTGTCCTGCTCCTCAGATGAAGTGTCCTCCTGGTGCTGCCATCTTGTCAGTCCCCCCATTCATTTTTTTTTTTAATGTGGTATCACAACTTGCAATTTATTTTTCACTGGAAAATGTTATTTTCTATTCCAGTAGAAGCATCAAAATGACAGGGATTTTGGCTTTATTGGAGTTGATTTTGAGTCATGTGTATACCATGTCAAAGTATCTGGAACGTGTTAGGCTCTGCATACATGTCTGATGAATGAAGGATTGAGAGGAAGACTACAAATGCATGTTCCTTGAAGGTTTCAGCACCATTAGAGCTCAGCTGTAAATATACTATTAATGAAGTTAATTTACATTATCTAATCACTCTGGTATATATTCCATTTTAGAAAAATGCCATCACCAGAGTCAGTACGTGGGTAGAGCCTTACTAGTCAGCCATGGACTTCTACAAATAGTAAAACGTTTGTGTGGACCTACATATATGTTCCCAGTTGATGCCCAACAAGGAAATTGTTACAAAATAACCTACAAAAATAAGTTAGCACCAGAGAGAAGCCTCAATGACTGAAGTATTGCTGTACATCCATGAGGACCTGAATCTGTTTGCTAAGCACCCACAGAACAAACCAAATGTGGTCCCATGATGGTCCTGTTACCCTATATCACTGTAGTCAACAGAGATAGAAGGATCTGCCTGACCGAAAACAAATAAACAAAAAACCCAACCTGTGAGCTTAGTCCAGGTTCCAGGACAGACTCAGGCCTCAAAGGAGGAGTGCAGAAGAGTGACAGAAGAAATGTCCAGTGTTCTTTCTTCCTCTATTCCATGTGTGCATGTGAACATATGCACAGGTGCACAAAGCTTCTGTTGACCTACACTTATGTTCCGTTGTGGCCTAACAAGGAGACTCTGCTCACTTCTTTTAAGTCTCATAAGTAGGCATCTCTTTTTCCAGTTCAGGCTACTTTGATTTCACCTTGACTTTTTGTCCATAGTTTGTTTTTTATATTGACCTTCAGGCCAAGCACAGCAATACAAGCCTTTAATCCCAGCATTCAGAAAGCAGAGACAGGTTTATCTCTGTGAGTTTGAGACCAGCCTAATCTACATAGTGATTTTCAGAACAGCCAGAATGGATAGAGAGATCCTATCTCAAAAGACCAAATACAAAATAAAATGGCCTTCAAATATAAGGCGGGCTCATTGTTTAATCTTTGTAAGCAAACAAAAGCAGTGATATATCTAGTGGAAATTATGTAGGAATAATTCACAAAACACAGGAAAATGACACTTTTATGATTGTAGACATTAGAAAGGCTATCTCAGTTATGAGATAGTGCTACTTGCTGTGAATTCAATGTTACTGAATCACCAATCTTATGTAAAGCATTTTAAAAGGAAACACATAAACAAGGTTATGTCTTGATCAGGCAATGAAAGATGTGACCAGAGGTTCGCAGGAGCCCAACCTTGTGTGTTCCCCAGGAGCAGTGGTTCAGTGTTTCATGGAGACTTTATAGAACATTACTACCGCAAAAAACGAGAGTCTACTCTGAGCTAATGTTCTGGACTTGAGTAGAAACTGCAGGTTTCTCCTCACCTAGTAATTGTAACTAGAGACTTTTGTTATGTGTAGATACATGTACATTCTGCATATATGTGTGTGTGTGTTAAATTTATAGATATATTAAGCTAGGAAGAAAACTGAATTATTTTGGTTCAGAGATTCTTTTTGTGCACTTACTGTGTGCCAGCAACTCTACTAGCTTTGCATTATACAAAAACTGTAAAATGATCAACTTCAGAAAAGTTAAGTATTCTGTTTTCCTCTAATTGACTAGCAGCTTGGCGTGCTGCAACTCAGTCATTCACATAGAGTGATTCATAGAATTAAGAAACTTCTGTGGTTACAATATTGTAAAAGATGCATATATGATAAGACCTGGGGAAAGGCACACAATTTCTGCCGTACAGTTTGCATGTGAAATTGGAATATTACCAGAAAATTTGAGAAGGACTGCTGGAACCCTCATGCAGGCCCCTTCTTGGGTTCTTAGTCTCCTTAATAAAAGAGTTTAAGAGCAGATGCAGAAGAAATCCTTAGGGCAATTTTATTGAGTCTTAAAAACTTTAGGGCAGGTAGGCTATAAATCCCAGCAAAGCAGGATGGAGAAGAAAGAGTGCCTCTTCAAGTTAGGCATTGAGGTTCAGAGCAGGAAGCCACTGCCAAAAACAAGCTTTGGGAAGTTTTAGACAAAGAATGAAGAAACCCAGAGTGTCAGGTAGAGCATGTTTTAAAAACAGATAGAATAAAGAAAAGGGAAAATTATGATTTTTCTGAGGTTTCCAGAAAAGAGGTCAGCTGCGCTGTGAGCAACTATACAAAGGATGAGAATTCTGGGAAGGAACGGTCTATTATCTCATTAAAGGAATATTCTACCCTTCTTTTTTAACAGTTTGTCTCTGCCTCAGCAGACTTTATTTCTGTGGCTAGAAGGTAAAAGACCTTTCCTGCCATTTCAACATTCTCCTCTAAAGAGCTAACCCTGTCATCATTTAGGAGATGGGTTGAAATTGTGGGAAATGTTTAATACAATTCAATGATAAGCATTTAGATGTCTCGTTTTTCACCTACGTGTGCAGCAAGGCAGGGATTTTAGGACACAGGAAAGCAGAACTTTAGTCTTGTTTTCCTGGACAGAGCCAAGCTGTGAGATCTGAGTTTCACGTCAGGAAAGAAGGCGGCTGTGGGAGGCCTGAAAGCGTATGGTGTGTACAGTCATAGGCAGATAAGACATAGTTTATTCACTGTAGACAGAGACATTGAGGCACTCACAGGCCACACACAGGAGGTCATAGTCACACATATAGACAGGTACACAGGTACACAGACCTGTAGATCGACATATGGCCAAAGGCCTCTGTCCTTAAGACTGCATTTACACAAAACCTATATGAAAGCTGTGTTTGGCCAATAATAGTCATATACAGACGATGTCACTGTTTGCTTGAGGATTCATCAGACTTGCAGTGTGCTTCCTTTATAGCCCCCTGGATATCTAGCATTGGCCATGCTAGCTATCCACAATATCCATAGTGATGCCATGTTATCTAAGCATACACTGTCTCTTGTGGCCAGCCTTGTGCTGCTAACACAAGGACCACTTTGAAGGTTTTTCCCTTTTGGCCCATCCATGTATTAACCAACCAGAAAATAACAGCAAGCTTTGGCATCCAAAGGTGTCGGGAGTTTCATCCAAAGGTAGATTTTTTTTTGTAGTAGTAGTAGAGTCTATATTGTTTATTTAAATGATGGAACTAAAACTCTAATCTCTTTCTCATAACTGGAGGTTAAGTGACTGAAAATTCCAACCCTTTAATCATGTGTTTGGGGTTTCTGGTGACAAGATTCTACTAGTGTTGCTTCTTTAGCATAGCAAACCACCTGTCACTTTGGGCTTTTGAAGCATTGACCAGAGTGAGCAAAGAACAGATGATGCATTCTGTATTATATCTGTGGAATACTGCCTTGTGGAACAAGAAGTAAATTAGAGCATAGGTCTTTATAGCCAGAGAGAAGAATGTATGTAAAAGCAATAAAAGGTGAAAGAATTTGTGAGAAATAAAATGTTATTTAGTCACAGAGTGTGTCCTTTTGTAGAGGAAATGATTAAAAAGCAATCTGGAGACTTAAGCTCTGGGCTTGTCATGCAAGGCTATGGAAGCAGGAAGTCACGACTTCACACATTTAAGGCCTTGGAGCATGTGTTAGTGGGAATTCTCAGAGTAGACAGTCTAATACCATAAATTGCTATGTATTCACCGCAGTTGCTAGTACTCAAGATTTGTGTAATCTGTTCTTGGCTTCATCTACCACATTGTACTATTTTTAGCCATAAAATTTTTACTTTCTAAATTATGTAAACTTAAAAATTAACACAACCCATCTCAGAGTTTTTATCAAATACTCAGTCTTTACTCAAATTATCATTACTGTAGCATTTTAAAAACACAGCTAGCTAGTTGTAGATATTTCTTTAAGTTTAGACATTTCATATTATAATCTAAAGTTTTGTGTTTTTTTTTTTAAATTTATAGCAATACAAAGTTTGAATTCACCCTTTGTAATAAATAATATAATAGTGAGGACCTTGAAGTAATGGAAGTCCTTGCATGGCCTACGTATTGCACTGCCTTAAATAACCTTGGGAAGGATTTAAATGGGCTAATGTACTTTTGGCAAGATTTCTTTTATGAGACTGAGAATGTCCTCAGAGTGGGTGGATGAGAAGGAAGTCCAAGGGAAGGAAGGCAGAAAGATCAGGTAAGAGCTCTGTGATAGTCGTGGCTACAGAAGACTAAGTGGAGCACAGGTCTGAAGGAAGTGTTTGCAGTAGAGTGTTGAGAGTTTAAAGCATTGCACAAAATGATGGTAACATGCATACACTAAGGGGAAGTGAGGATTATTAAATTAAAGTGACTAGTAAATTGTGAGACCACTCAGTAGAACAGGAAAGTCACAGTGAAGTGGTTGGTACTTGGAAAGAATAAATGATGTGGATATTTTATGTGGTAGAAGGGAAAGAAGGAAAGATGATTAGTAAATGCGTGAGAGCATTCGGTCAGATCTCTTTTAAAGATAACTCACTTTGTTCAAATGAAGACTGGGTAGAAGATGACTGTGCCCAGTGGCCTGCAGAGTTAGTGTCTTTTTGTGTAGAAGCAGTAGTGTATTAGAAATGCACACAGCATATCAGGGCCTGTCATCTAGTGAGTGTTCACTGAGTGTTGGCTAGGTATGAGTCTGAAACCTTACAAGGCTTGGGCGACAGTGTCTGCTTCATTACAGTTGTCACCAGACTATTTCCCTACAGTGTCTTCATAAATTGGAAACTCAGGAACAATTTTTTAGAATAAATGAGTAACCTGGTACTTTTGAGTGATTTCTTTCCCCCCTCCCCCCCCCCCCCCTTAGTTTGAGGTGGTATCAGCATCCTTCAGAAGAAGAATTAAGAATCCTTGCAGGGAAGCAGCAGAAAGGAAAAAGTAAAAAAGACAGGTAAGTTACATTGATGAGCTTCTAACTTATAAAATTTTTAACATAATTTATGCAGATACTTTTATGCTTTGATTAAAGGAACGCTCATTAATTATGTTGTAAGTACTTGATAAATTTCAGGTCAGAACTCATGTAAATTCCAGTAAAATAGAAATTAGAATATAAGCACCAAAAATAATTGCTTTACTCAAAGATTAACTTTATTCTTGAGTCCTTAATATGCTTAGCATCAGGACCCAGGCAAGTCTCAGTGAAAACATCATGTAAGTTCAAGACAATAGTTTTACTCAAAAAAAAAGTTAACTTTATTCTGATTTAAATTTAAAACTATTTTACAGATACTTGGGTTAAGGGAAGAGCTGCAGTGATGTCTGCAAGTCCCTCTAAGATGTCTTTTTGTATTCTTTGGGGGGGAGACTAATTTTTAATAGACATAGCTTTATAGGTTTCGTTCAGTCGCTGTATTGCTTTTCCTCATGGTGCTATTAAGCAAGAACTCTACTACTGATCTTTAGCCCTTGCCCAGCTCTTTATATTTTATCTATTTAATGTTTTAACTATCTGCTAACAAGCCTCAATCACTTCACTGAATTAGAAAGACTGGACATAGTCATGCTGTAGAACTTGCCTGGGTTTAAGGTTGCATACCTCTCTATTTAATTGTCAAAGTCTGTGCTGATATCCTGTCCACATTAGCTTCAGTTTCCTCAGATGGAAATCGATTGAGGTGATCTTTTTTACACTTAATACAGTATACCTTGAAATTCATTTGATTATTAATCAGGAACCCTTCCCCTTTTTAAATTTCAGTAGGTCTTTATACACTGTATAAAGACCAATGTTACAGTTTCCAAAATATTTTATGTACAGCTGTAACTTAGTATAGGTAGCCACCCTAAACATTTTAATATAATTTTACCAAAAAGCTGTTGATTAGAAGTGTTGGCGGAGGGGCTGGAGTGAAAGCTCAGTGGTTAAGAACACTGGCTGTTGTTCCAGATGTCTAGGATTCAATCCCTGGCACCCACATGGCAGTCCATAAGCTGTGTAGCTCCAGTTCTGTTACCTATGATGCCCTCTTCTGGTCTCTAAGAGCAATGTGTGCATGCAGTGCACAGATTCTAGTAGAAATACCCATATATACAAAATAATAAAAAATAATTTCAAAAAATGTCAAGTGAATTTTTCAATTTTATATACTTAAGGACCAGCATTTTAATCCATGTTAGTTTGTAGTTGCTTTTTTTTTTCAACCTCTAACTCTGCTGATGGCCATTGTTACCATGTTAAATAATTGGGAGATTTAATTATATGGTTTATTATTCATTTTTTGACCATTTTAATTCTTTTTGCATGCCTTATAATCTATTATTTTGCTTTTTTTAAAAAAACTGGTTTCTCATTTAGACAAAGCTGGTAACAGAAAGTGGCCTGGAACCTTTGATCCTCCTGCCTTCATTTCCCAGTAGAGGCCATGTATCACCACTCCTGGTTTATGCTGAGAGCAAACCCAGGTCTTTGTGTAAGCTGCCAGGAAAGCAGTGTCCGCAGGGCAGGTGCCCAACCCTTCCAGGAGTTTCTCAGCTAACAGCATTACTTAGGTGAAATACTGTCACTGAGAGTTTCCCCATTTTTTATTTACTTAAAAGTAAATACAATGTTGAAAATCATGTTAATAAAATTGGGCTTGTTACTTTGTTACCATTTGACTGTCCTTAAGACTTCAGTTTGGGAGTGACACAGTACACTTGAAGAACTTCTCTGGTTTTCTCCATCTGTAAGTCTTTGTAGGCACCTCCACAGTTGCCTCTTAGGACTGAGCTGCCAGCAAACATACATTTTAATATACTCATTCATCTCTGACCTGTATTATAGCTGTATTTGTGTCTATATGTGTGTGTGTGTGTATATATATATATATATATATATATATATATATATACATATATGTGTGTAGAATTACATTTCTCTTCCTTTAATCTTGTTTCTACAAAAGGTTGCTTTTAAATCTGCAAAAGAGAGTAAGAAAAATGGATGTGAAACACTGATAGCAAGCATGATTTGGTTGCTTTTGCTAGTTTAGGCAATTCCTCCTCTGCTCATCTTCGTAGTAACATAATTTACCTCAGCAGTTTGTCATCTCCTTTGGAAAACTGTTTTTGAGTATCTGACCTCCTCTAGGGTGACATTAGAATGAAACTTAAAAATCTCTTTTATATTTAGTCTGATATAAGCACTAACTAATTTTTGTGTGTGCATTTCTGTCACTTGTTTAATTTTTGCAGAAAATACAATGGTCATATTGAAAATAAGCCACTTACCATTCCAAAAGACATTAACCTTCATCTAGAAACCAAATCTGTTACGGAAGTGGATACTCTAGGTAAGGTGAATCTTGTAATGTGTTCTGCATACACCAGTCTTTGGAAGCAAAAATACTTTATCTGTTGTGGCTAAGGTTGTTTGTCTGTGGGTAAATTTTATATCTTTTTCTAATCATGGATTCATTACAAAGAGCATGGAATCTTAACAGCTGACTTCCACAAAAATGAACTTAAAGGACTATTCAGTAAAATGTTTCTTTTCTGTTTTCATGGTAGTATTTTCCCCAGTTCTAGAAAGCAGCACACTCTACTTAGTCCTATTACAGCTTCTGGTTATTAGGCTGAAATTGCAGCTTGAGATTTTAAATTCCAAACTTATTTCCTTTAATAATCTACTCCTGTCATAATGCACTTGAAACTATATTTTCATGGTGAGTTATCTAAATTTTAGTAATTTGACTATTTCAATAGTGTTAAGGATTAAGAAGTTGAAATTTTTTATTCACAATTCATTTTTTATCCATTGAGTATAATAAAATAAATAATTTGCCTTCCCCCCTCAGTTTCTGTAATGATATGACTATAATGATTTTAAGTTTCAAATGAGGTTTATATGAAGTTAATTGAATCCGTGGAGTGTGTGTGTGTGTTGGGGGATGTCTGAAGTAATGTTGCTCCTAACAGTTTCCAGACCTTACACATTTGTGTTACTTAAAGAGATCTTTAAAACTAAAGATACCTTATTCTCATCTTTAAAAAGTCATTGACTTCTAGAATAGGTTCTGGGAATTTGACTTCAAAAGTGCAACAGCTGGTATTGATAACCACTGTGTTACAAGAAAAATGGTGAACTAACATATTAATAAATACTTTTTATTAAGAAAAATTTCATTCTTTATATTCTAATCAGAGTTTTCTCTCTCTTAACTCCTGAATTCTCCCCACTTCTCCACCCTCCCAACTCAATGCCCTCATCCCCCTTCTTTAGAAAACAAAACAAAAGATCAACAAAAACCCCAGACAAACCAGAATTAAAAAAGAAGTCACAAGAAAAACACACACAGCACCACCACCATTACCAAAACTCATTAAAAACACAAAATCAGAAACCATAATAACCAAGCAAAAGATTAGTAAGACAAAAATACCCAAAACATTGTGAGACAGAAAGTTTACAGAAATGTCAGTGAATTTGTTTGTGCTGGCCATCTTTTGCTTGGCATGGGGCCTACCCTTGAGGGTAGGCAATAAGTAGGCAATATACCCAGTAAGACTCTTTCAGAGGAAATTAAGTTTTCCTTTGCAAGCCAGTGTAAGTTGGAGATAACTCCTTTTTGTTAGGGATGGATTCCCATGTACGCTACCCTTTCTCAGCATTAGGACCCCATCATTTGATAACTTTTGCAGGCCCTGTGTGTTCTGCCACAGTCTCTGTGAGTTCATACGTGGGTCAGCCTGTTGTGTCTAGAAGACACCGTTTTCTTGGAGTCTTCCATCACCTCTGGCTCTTACAATCTTTCTCCCTCCTCTACCACATGGCTTCCTTAAATCTGTGGGGAGCAATTTGATAAAGATGTCCCATTTAGGACTGACTTCCCCTAGTCTCTCACTCTGCACATTGTTCAGTTGTTAGTTTCCATCTACTGCAAGAGGATGCTTCTCTGATGACAGCAACCTATAGCACACTGTTGTAAGAATCATTTGTCATTATTACGTTCCTTTAGCAGAACAATAGTATTTGGTTTACCTTAGGGCTACAGTCTATCCAGTCTCAGATTCTTGGACACTGGAGTGGTTCTGTCTGCTGGGGTGTGACTTATATCCAGTCAGTGAGTAGTTGGGTGTGAGGTTTTTTTTTGGTGTGAGTTTTGTACCAGCATATCATGCAAGCTGGTCAGCATTGTAGATCCCAGCGTTTTTAGTTGGGTTGATAGTTACGTGTCTCCTGTGGTAGCACGCAGAGTTCCATCCATAAACACTAGTTAGTAGCAGTGGAAAGCTCTAGTTAGGTACCAGCTTGACTTCTTTGTGTTGGATGAAATTGTCTGTGCTGTCTTCAGCACTAAGGCCATGAAGTTTTACAGAAAGCAACCAGTTGTGGGGCCCATTTGGCCAACAATGCAACTAGGTGTAACCCATTCCCAGCACTGAAGTGTCACTTGCTGCTAACAGATGTCTAGTTGGGGCATTGATATTGGTGGCTCCAATTATATTTTGTTTATATATGTGTACATGTTGGGAAATTTCTATAGTAGTAGACTTTTCATATGGCCCTCAACTGGCCATTATGTCTCTCTATAACTGTGTATTTCATTTCAGCTCCCTTGGGAGAGTCTCTCTACCTATTAGTCCATTATTTTATACCTAATCTTTATCATTACATAGATTATAGAATGCCAATTGAAGGCTTAAAAGCTAACATTCACATATAAGCAAATACATACCATATTTGTTGTGCTGGGTCTGGGCTATCTCACTCTGAATGAAATTTTTTTTTCTAGCTTGATACAATTACCTAACATTTCATAATTTCATGGTCTTTTTCTTTATCAGCGGACTAATATTTCATTGTGAAATATACCACATTTTCATTATTCAATCATCAGTTGATGGGCATCTAGGTTGTTTCTTATTTTTTACTATTACAATGAGCCATGGTTATACTAGTTTTTCTGTAGTAGGATATAGAATCCTTTGGGTATATATATGCCCAAGAGTTATATAGATGGATCTTGAGGTAAGTTGATTCTCAGCTTCCTGAGGAACGTCTACACTAATTTCAGTAGTGACTGTACAAGTTTGCAGTGCCACCAGCTCTGAATGAATGCCCCCCTTACCGCACATCCTTGCCAGCATGAGCCTTCATTTGTTTAATTGATCTTAGCCATTCTTACTGGTATAAGATAAAATTTCCAAGTAGTTTCAATTTGCATTTCCCTGGTGTCTAAGGATGTTGAATATTTCTTCTAAGTGTTTCTCAGCCATTTCTCACCCATTCCTCTTTTGAGAAATTTTTTTCTGTGTAGATCTGTACCACATTTCAAAATTGGGCTATTAGTTTCTCCTTCCTTCCTTCCTTCCTTCCTTCCTTTCTTCCTCCATTCCTTCCTCCCTCCGTCCCTCCCTCCCTCTCTTCCCTCTCTTCCAGGGTTTGTTTATGTATCCTTGACTGTCCTAGAACTCATTCTGTAGAACAGGTTGGTCTCAAACTTACAGAGATTGCCTGCTTCTGCCTCCCAAGTTCTGGGATTAAAGACATGAGCCATCACCACCTGGCAGCTATTTCTTTCTTGATATCTAGTATTTTTCTTTATATATTTTAGATATTAGCCCTCTATGGGATGTGTATTTAGTAAAAATCTTTCTCTTTCTGTAGTCTGCAACTTCGTCCGAATGATGGTGTCCTGTGAAGTTCCATTGATTAATTTTTCTTTGTGTCTGTGTTATCCATGTTCTGTTCAGAAAATCTCTCTGTTCAAGACTATTTCCCACTTTCTTTCCTATCAGATTCAGTGTATCTGGCCTTATGCTAAGGGCCTTGATCCATTTAAAGTTGTGTTTTGTACAAGGTGATAAATATGGATCTATGTTCATTTCCCTATAGCCAGCCATCCTGTTTGTCCAGCATGTTGAGGATTATGTCTTTTTCCCATTGTATGTTTCTATCTTCTTTGTCAAAAATCAGGTGTCCATAAGTATGTGGACTTATGTGTGGTTCTTCAGTTTGATTCCACTGATCAATATGTCTGTAACAACACCATGCTGTTTTTATTAATATAGATCAGTGGTACCTTGATATAGGATATGGTGATAATGATAGCAACTCCTTTACTAATCAACATTTGTTAGCTATTTGGCTATTTTTTGTTTTTTCATATGAAGCTGAAAATATGTTTATTTGGTGGATTATGTTTATATATTTATGTGTTATGCTGAACGATCCCTGAATCTCTGTGATGAAGTCTACTTTATTCTTGGATTCAGTTTGCAAGTATTAAGAATTCTTACATCCATACTCATCTGGGATATGGGTTTGTAATTGTCTTTCTTTGGTGGGTCTTTGTATGGATTAAGTATCAGGGAAATAGTGGCCTCATGAAAAGCATTAGACAATGTTCACTTTCTATTTTGCAGAATAATTTAAGGAGTATTGGTATTAATTTTTCTTTGAAGACCTTCTTTGAAGGTCTGTTAGTATTCTGTGTTGAATTAATCTTTCCTTGGGCTTTTAATAGTTGATAGACTGCTTCTGTTTTTCACTGGGGGTTATAGGTATTTAAATTATTTATCTGATCATCATTTAACTATTGAATTATATCAAGAAATTTATCCATTTCTTTTAGGTTTTCTAGTTTAGTGAAGTCCATATTTTTAAAGACTGTCCTTAAAATTTGGATTTCCTAGGTGGCTGTTTGATGTTCCCCTTTTCATCTCTAATTTTAGTAATTTGGATCTGTTCTTGCCATCTTTTAGTTAATTTGACTAAGGGTTTATTCCATCATATTGATTTTCTCTCAAAGTGCCAACTCTTCATTCATTCTTTTTGGCCTTTTTTCTATTTTACTGATTTAGGCCCTGAGTTTGATTATTTTCTCTGTCTACTCTTTTGTGGTCTTCTTCCTTCCCTCCCTCCCTCCCTTTCTCCTTTCCTCCCCTCCTTCCTTTCACTCTAGAATTTTCAAGTGTGCTATTAAGCTGCTCATGTGAGATCTCTTTCTTTTTATGTAGGTATTTAGTGCTATGTACTTGCTTTTTAGAACCATTTTCAATGTATCCAATAGGTTTGGATGTGCTGTGTGTTTGCTTTCATTGAACTCTAAAAATGTTTCTATTTTCTTTATTTCTGTCTTGACCCATTTTTCACTCAGTAGAGAGTTGTTCAGCTTCCATGAGTTTGTAAATATTTTGTTGCTTCTGTTGATAATATCCAGCTTTAATCCATGGTGGTCTGATAAGGATACAGAGAGTTATTTCAGTTTTCTTCTTTCTGTAGAGACTTGTTTTGACACAGTGTATGGTTAACTTTTGAGAAAGTTCTATGAGATGCAGAGAAGTAGATATATATTTTTGTGATTGGGTAAAATGTTCTGTAAATATCTTTTAGGTCCATTTGGGTTATAATATGTGTAGCACTTATTTGGGTGACCTATTTGACAGAGTGTGGTATGAAGGCACCTACTATCACTGTTCAAGGGTCAGAATGTCATTTTAGTTGTATTAGTATTTCTTTTTTTTCTCTTTTTTCGTTTCTTTTTTTTTTTTAATATAAAAAGTAGACTGCTAGCAGTGACTGACAGGTCAAGCTCTTGCAACAGACTTGTGAAATCATCAAAAATTCTAGGTGGCCCTAGGAATTTTTTTTAACCCTAACACAGACTCAGTTTCTTTTTTATTATTATTATTTTTTATTAATTACACTTTATTCATTTTGTATCCCCCCATAAGCCCCTTCCTCCTCCCTTCCCAATCCCACCCTCCCTCCCATTTCTGCATGCATGCCCCTCCCCAAGTCCACCGAAAGGGGAGGTTCTTCTCTCCTTTCTGATCTTAGTCTATCATTTCTCCTCAAAAGTGGCTACATTGTCCTCTTCTGTGGCCTGGTAGGGCTGCTCCCCCCTCAGGGGGAGGTGATCAAAGAGCAGGCCAATCAGATTATGTCAGAGGCAGTCCCTCTTCCCATTAGTATGTAACCCACTTGGACACTGACCTGCCATGGGCTACATCTGTGCAGGGGTTCTAGGTTATCTCCATGCATAGTCCTTGGTTGGAGTATGAGTCTCTGGGAAGATCCTTGTGTTCAAATTTTCTTGTTCTGTTGCTCTCCTTGTGGAGTTCCTGTCCTCTCCAGCTCTTACTATTTCCCACTTCTTACATCAAATTCCATTTACTCTGCACGACAGTTGGCCATCAGGCTCAGCATCTGCTTTGATAGTCTGCAGGGGAGAGGCTTTCAGAGGCCGTCTGTGGTAGGTTCCTAGTTTGTTTCCTGTTTTCTTCTTCTGGCTTTCAGAGGCCCTCTGTAGCAGGTTCCTAGGTTATTTCCTGTTTTCTTCTTCTTCTGATGTCCATCCTCTTTGCCTTTCAGGTGGGGATTGAACATTTTAGTTAGGGTCCTCTCTCTTGCTTGGTTTCTTTAGATGCATATATTTTAGTGGGTTTGTCCTACGTTGTATGTCTATATGAGTGAGTATATACCATGTGTGTCTTTATGCTTCTGGGACAACTCACTCAGGATGATCCTTTCCAGGTCCCACCATTTACCTGCAAATTTCATGATTTCCTTATTTTTCATTGCTCAGTAATATTCCATTGTATAGATGCACCACAATTTCTGCATCCATTCTTCAGTTGAGGGGCATCTGGGTTGTTGCCAGCTTCTGTCTGTTATAAATAAAGCTGCTACAAACATGGTTGAGCAAATGTCCTTTTTGTGTACTTGAGCCTCTTTTGGATATATGCCTAGGAGTGGTATAGCTGGATCTTGAGGAAGCGCTATTCCTAGTTGTCTGAGACAGCACCAGATTGCTTTCCAGAGTGGTTGTACAAGTTTACATTCCCACCACCAGTGGAGAAGGGTTCCCCTTTCTCCACAACCTATCCAGTATGTGTTGTCACTTGAGTTTTTGATCTTGGCCATTCTCGTGGGTTTAAGGTGAAATCTCAGGTTGTTTTGATTTGCATTTTCCTAATGGCTAATAAGGTTGAGCATTTCTTTAAGTGCTTCTCTGCCATTCGATATTCCTCTACAGAGAATTCTCTCTTTAGCTCTTTCCCCATTTTTTAAGTGGATTACTTGGTTTGTTGATTTTCAGCTTGTTTAGTTCTTTATATATACTGGATATGAGTTTTCTGTTAGATAAAGGGTTGGTGATGATTCTTTCCCAATCTGTAGGCAGTCGCTTTGTTTTGATGACAGTGTCCTTTGCTTTACAGAAGCATTTCAGTTTCATGAGGTCCCATTTATTGATTGTTGCTCTTAGAGCCTGTGCTGTTGGTGTTCTGTTCAGGAAGTTTTCTCCTGTACCAATGAGTTCTAGGGTATTCCCCACTTTTTTTTCTAGCCGATTTAATGTGTCTGGTTTTATGTTGAGGTCTTTGATCCACTTGGACTTCAGTTTTGTGCAGGGTGATAAGTATGGATCTATTTGCATTTTTCTACATGAGACATCCAGTTGGACCAGCACCATTTGTTGAAGATGCTATCTTTTTTCCATTGTATGGTTTTGGCATCTTTGTCAAAGATCAGGTGTCCATAAGTGTGTGGGTTTATTTCTGGGTCCTCGTTTGGTTCCATTGATCCACCATTCTGTTTCTATGCCAGTACCATGCAGGTTTTAAAACTGTTGCTCTATAGTACAACTTAAGATCAGGGATGGAGATACCTCCAGAAGATCTTTTATTGTAGAGGATTGTTTTAGCAATTCTGGGTTTCTTGTTATTCCATATGAAGTTGAGAATTTCTTTCCAGGTCTGTAAAGAATTGTGTTGGTAATTTGATGGGAATTGCATTGAATCTGTAGATCGCTTTTGGTAAAATGGCCCTTTTTACTATGTTAATCCTGCCAAGCCATGAGCATGGGAGATCTTTCCATCTTCTCATATCTTCCTCTAATTCTTTCTTCAGAGACTTGAAATTTTTTCATACAAGTCTTTGACTTGCTTGGTTAGGGTTTACACCAAGGTACTTTATGTCATTTGTGGCTATTGTGAAGGGTATTGTTACCCTAATTTCTTTCGCAGCCCTTTTGTCTTTTGTATACAGGAGGGCTACTGATTTTTTTGAGTTAATTTTGTATCCAGCCACTTTGCTGAAGGTGTTTATCAGCTGTAGGAATTCCCTGGTGGAGTTTTTGAGATCACTCACGTGTACTACCATATCATCTGCAAATAGTGATAATTTGACTTCTTTTCCAATCTGTATCCCCTTGATTTCCTTCAACTGTCTCATTGCTCTAGCAAGGACTTCCAGCACTATGTTGAAGAGATATGGGGAGAGTGGGCAGCCTTGTTTTGTCCCTGATTTCAGTGGGATTGCTTTAAGTTTCTTTCCGTTTAGTTTGATGTTGGTTATAGGCTTGCTGTATATCGCCTATACTATGTTTAGATATGTGCCTTGTATCCATGATATCTCCAATACTTTAAACGTGAATCAATGTTGGATTTTGTCAAATGTCTTTTCAGCATCTAGGGAGATTATCATGTGGTTTTTTTTCTTTCAGTTTGTTAATATGGTGAATCACATTGATGGATTTCCGTATATTGAACCACCCCTGCATACCTGGGATGAAGTCTACTTGGTCATAGTGGATATTATCTTTAATGTGTTCTTGGATTCGTTTTGGAAGTATTTTGTTCAGTATTTTTGCATCAATGTTCATAAGGGAGATTGGCCTGGAACTCTCTTTCTTTGTTGAGTCTTTGTGAGGTTTAGGTACCAAGGTGACTGTGGCTTCATAGAATGAGTTTGGTAATGTTCCTTCTATTTCTATTTTGTGGAATAGTTTGAAGAGAATTGGTGTTAGCTCTTCTTTGAAGGTCTGGTAGAATTCTGCGCTGAAGCTATCTGGTCCTGGGCTTTTTTTGGACGGGAGACTTTTGATGACCGCTTCTATTTCTTTGGGGGATTTAGGACTATTTAATTGATTTACCTGGTCCTGGTTCAGCTTTGGTAAGTCAAATCTATCAAGAGAATTTTCCATTTCATTTAGATTTTCAAATTTTGTGGCATATAGACTTTTGAAGTAAGTCCTAATGATTGTTTGGATTTCCTCAGTGTCTGTAGTTATGTCCCCCTTTTCATTTCTGATTTTGTTGATTTGGGTGGTGTCTCTCTGCCTTTTAGTTAGCTTGGCTACGGGTTTGTCGATCTTGTTGATTTTCTGAAAGAACCAGCTCTTGGTTTCATTGATTCTTTGAATTGTTTTATTTGTTTCCAATTGACTGATTTCAGCCCTGAGTTTGATTATTTCCAGCCATCCACTCCTTCTTGGTGTGTCTGCTTCTTCTTTTTCTAGGGTTTTTAAGTGGGTCATTAAGTTGCTTGAATGAGCTGTCTCGCCTTTCTTCTTGAAGGCACTTGTTGCTATGAACTTTTCTCTTTGCACTGCTTTCATTGTGTCGCACAAGTTTGGGTATGTTGTGTCTTCATTTTCATTGAGTTCTAGAAAGACTTTAATTTCTTTCTTTATTCTTCCCTGACCCAGCTGTCATTTAGTAACAAATTGTTCAGTTTCCATGTGTGTGTGAGCTTTTTGCTATTTCTGTTATTGTTGAGGTCCAGCTTTATTCCAGGCTGATCAGACAAGATATAAGGGATTATTTCAATCTTCTTGTATCTGTTGAGGCTTGCTTTGTGACCAACTATATTGTCTATTTTGGAGAAGGTTCCATGAGGAGCTGAGAAGAAGGTAAATTCTTTTATGTTTGGGTGTAAAGTTCTGTAATGTCTGTTAGGTCCATTTGATCCATGACCTCTGTCAGAGACATTGTTTCTTTGTTTAATTTCTGTTTTGTTGACCTGTCCTTTGTTGAGAGTGGGGTGTTAAAGTCCCCCACTATTAATGTGTGGGGATCTATATGTGGTTTAAATTTTATCAATGTTTCTTTAACAAATGTGGGTGCTCTTGTATTTGGGTCATAGATGTTCAGGATTGTGATGTCTTCCTGGAGGAATTTTCCTATGATGAGTATGAAGTGTCCTTCCCCATCTCTTTTTATTAATTTTGGTCGAAAATCTATTTTATCAGATAGTAGAATGGCTACTCCTGCTTGCATCTTTGGTCAGTTTGCTTGGAAAGTCGTCTTCCAACCCTTTACCCTCAGGTAATGTCTATCTTCGTGTCTTAGGTGTGTTTCTTGTATGCAACAGATTGCTGGGTTTTGTTTACGTACCATTCTATTAATCTGTGTCTTTTTATTGGAGAGTTGAGTCCATTGATGTTGAGAGAGATTAATGACCAATGGCTGTTAGATCCCTTGATTTTGATGTTTGCTGTGGTCATTAGGTTGTGTGCTTGGTTGCTTTTTTACTGTAGTAAGGTTAATTATTTCCTGTGTTTTCTTGAAAGAAGCTAATGTTTTGGGGTTGTATTTTCCCTTCCAGTGTCTTCTGTAATGCTGGATTTGTTTGTAGGTATTGTTGAAATTTGTTTTTGTCATTGAATATCTTGTTTTCTCCGTCTATGAGGACTGAGAGTTTTGCAGGGTATAGTAGCCTGGGCTGACATCTGTGTTCTCTTAGGGTCTGCATGATATCCATCCAGGCCCTTCTGGCTTTCATAGTGTCTGTTGAAAAGTCAGGTGTGATTCTAATGGGTTTGCCATTATATGTTACTTGGCCTTTTTTTCTTGCAGCTTTTAGTATTTTTCCTTTGTTCTGTATACTTACTGTTTTGATTATTATGTGGAGGGAGGATTTTCTTTTCTGGTCAAATTTGTTGGGTTTTCTGTAGGCCTCATGTATTCTTATTGGCATCTCCTATAAATTGGGGAAATATTCTTCAATGATTTTGTTGAAAATATTTTCTGGGCCTTGGAGAAGGGAGTCTTCTTTTTCCTCTATACCTATTATTCTTAGGCTTTTTTTCTTTTCATATTGTCTTGGATTTCTTGAACGGTCTGTGTCAGGAATTTTTGGATTTAACATTTTCTTTGACAGATACATCGATTTCTTTTATTGTATATTCTACACCTGAGATTCTTTCTTCCATCTCTTATAGTCTTTTGGTTATGCTTACCTCTGTAGTTCCTGTTTTCTTCCCTTGATTCTTCCTCTCCATTATTTCCTCCATTTGTGTTTTCTTTAATTTTTCCAATTCTATCTTCCGGTCTTGAGTTGTTTTGTTAACTTCCTTCACCTGTCTGATTGTACTTTCCTCTTTTTCTTTTAGTTCCTTCAACTTTCTTTCTTTTATTTCATTCAGTGCTTTAAGCATTTCCTTTCTAAAGGCCATAAACTGTTTGGCTGCAGCTTCCTCTATGGAAGGCAATATTCTGTTTGAGTTTATCTTCCTCTATGTCTTTACGTATCTTATTTGTTTCCTCTGTTATCATCTTCATGAGCATAGTTGTTAAGTCATCTTCTTGGATTTCAGTTATGCTGTGGTGTCCAGGGCTACTTGCCCCTGGGTAACTGGGTTCTGGAGATGCCATATTGCTCTGTCTTTTGTTGCTTGAGCTTTTACGCTGTCCTCTACCCATTGTGCTATCTTAGGTGTTTGGTGTTATTTTATGGTGGTTCCTGGGGATCCTGTGGTGGAAGGAATTCCCTTTGCAGAAAGCTGGTTTTTCCTGAAGGATGTCTTCTCAGCTTTTTGGGTATAGTCCCTAGATGGCTGGCGTTTTTTTCAGGAGTTGCTGCTGCTCACCTCAGGGATAGAGATGTGAGTGGTAACTGTGGTCTTTGTTAGTCGAGAGGGTTCTCCTCTCACCCAGGGAAGTCCTGAGGACAGCTGCCCTGTTTCTGGGTTTCTTGCTGTAAATTTAATGATCAGCTGCTGTGACCCATTTAGACATCTGGCGCTCATCAACTGTTTGTGCCTTTGTCTGGAGCACAGCTGAGTGATGGCGGCTGGGCCCCGCTGGTCTGCTAGTCTTTTTCCAGGGAAGGACTGGGTGATTTAAGTCAGTACAGTGTCCTTTCTTTCATGTGGATTCTCTGGAGACAGGGACTCCCAGTCTCTTTGTTTGCCCTGGTGTGCACTGCTCAGTCTCTGCCAGCTGGCTGGCCGCAGAAACTGCCTGTGTCTGGAGCACAGCTGAGTGATGGTAGCTCAGTCTCCGCCAGCTGTCTGGTGCGCAGAAACTGCCTGGGTCTGCCTTTCCAGCCTTTGGGAGCCTGAGTGTCTCCCTAAACTGGGTAATTTTCCCGAGACCTTTTCGGGTTGTGGGTGTTGGCTAAGTGCTCTGAGATCAGACCAGCCGTTTCCCTCCCTGTGTGTTTGCACGGGACAGTGAAACTCATTCGCTGGTGCCCTGGTGCCCACAGTTCTATCTCAGGCGGCGAATCAGGCACGCAGGCAGGCAGGGCTCTGTGCAGGAGCCTGGGTCCCGGCTCTGGCTCCGGGCTGGCTCCTGGGGCGCCCGTGGAACCTGAGTCTTTTCCAGAGGATATCTGGGTGACCTAAGGTCGGTCCCAATCGTTTCCTGTACAGTGGGATTATCTCTCGACTGAAAATTCCAGTGTCTGATAGTGTGGTGCGCATGGTTCTGTCTGGGACCGTGACCAGAGACACTGGCTTGTGGCTCTGGGCTTGGGCTGGGGCTGGCGGCCGACAGCCAAGTGTCTGACGGAACCGGGATCTCTTCTGTGGTTTAGCTGGTTGAGTTAAAAGCTGATTGAATCCCCCACTGTGGGGTATCCTCTCACCTGGGGAACACAATGATTGTGTTTTATGGCCGCGAGTTCTGATTGCTGGTCACTGTGTTGATCCTGCTGCTGCTGCTCAGAATGAGAGTCCTCCAGGTGCCACCATCTTGCCCTGCCTCCCTCCTAGTATTTCTTTTATGAACTTGTGCCCTTATGTTTGGTGGTAGATCTTAAGAATTTCAATGTTTGTTTTGTTTGTTAGTTTGTTTGTTTGGTGGATTTGCCTTTGATGCGTTTGTATTTGTCATTTCTTATCTATTCTGATGACTTTTGGTGTATTTTGTCACATAGTAAAGTGGCGCTACAGCAGCTTAAATAATACTTCAGATAATGCATAAAGTATTGTTTTTTAATTTGATCTTTCCGAGGACTATTTCATGCTCTTTCACACATGTATAGTTCTGTATACTCGTGTGAAAGTGCTCACTGGTTTCTGTATATTGTTGCTATTTTTATTAACAGCTAATATTTATTGAAAAAATTACTAGCCACTTTGCCAAACACCTCACTATATGTTTTATTCAGAGGTCTTGGGGTAGATATCAATAACAATGGCCTTTCTTTAAAATTTTATTTTATTTCTTCTCTTACACATCTTAAGCGCAGCCTCTGTTTCTCCCAGTTTTCTGCCCCGGCCCAGATCCATTGCTCTTCTGTTTCCCTTCAGAAAAGAGCAAGGTTCCCTCTGTTAATAACGAGCATGGCATAACAAGATGCAATAAGACTGGCCATAAGCCCTCATATCAAGGCTGGGTGAGGCAACCCAGTAGAAGAAAAAGGGTCCTACAAGCAGGCAAAAAAGTCAGAAACATCACCACTCCCATGTACTGTTAGCTGTCCAACGAAATCAGAGCTAAACAATCAGAGCCTGAATGCAGAGGGCCCATAAGGATCTGTGGTTGCCACTCAGCCTCAGAACCCCTGCTTTGTTGATTCTCCGGTGTCCTTGACCCCTCTTGCTCCTACAGTCCTTCCTTGCCCTCTTCTGAAGGGTTCCCTGAGCTCTGCCTAATGTTTGGCTGTGGGTCTCTTCATCTGATACTGTCAGTTACTGTATCTGATGACAATTGGTCTAGGCACCAATATATTTTGTTAGTATAGCAGAATATCATTTGGAATCACTTCATAGACTTTTTTCTAAGGTATAAATTAATTAATAACTGGGCACAGTTATATTCTGGATGTTATAAAACAAACCAATGATAACTTGGCTATCTTAACTTAAACAATACACTTAGGTACTATGGCTTTAGCATGTAGTTTATTTATTTTTATTTTTTAAGTTATTTGTTTACATCCTAATCACAGCTTTCCCTCCCTCCTCTTTCCTTCCAGGCCCTCCTTTTCATTTCCCCTTCCCTACCACCTGTCTGCCTTTTCTCCTCAGGTAATGGGAGACCTCCCATGGATATCTCCTTGGAATATCAAGTTGCATCTTCTATTGAGGCTCGAGAGGGCAACCCAGTTTGGGGAAAGTGCAGACAATGTAGTTAGAGATAGTCTCTGCTCATGTTTTAGGAGTCCCACATAAAGACCCAGCTTCACACCTGTTACATATGTGCAGAAGTCCTAGGTCCATCCCATAGCATATAGTTTCTTGAGCATATGGTTTCATGTGAACAGTTTTGAGAACTGCTTGCAAATGGTATTAGTTTAACAACTGGTTATTTAATATCAGGTACATTCTTCTTACCAGGGTAAGGGTGCCTTGGTGTTTATGTTGTGAATGCATGTCACATGTCATCCATGGATATACATACAGAGGACGTTTTCTGAATTTCTTGTCTTTTTCGTGGTACTCATTGAACCAAGTGCCTCATAGAAGCAAGCCATTTGTGACCAAGCTTTCTGGCCTCTGGGAACATCTTTTGACTCCCAGTATTCTACTAAAGAGACTTATACTATCTCATTATTAAATAAACATTAAAAGGTGACCATATGGGTTAATATATGGCTAAGAATATCAGTTTTACTTTGCTTAGCTATGTACACAATTGATAACTATGGAAATAATTGATAGCTAGGAAATAAGCCACACTATGCTTTGTGAAAAGTTTAAATGAAATGAAATCCATAGAGCAGTGGAATTACATGTACTGTCAGAGCATTTTTTTTTGTGAATTTAGGCACTGAATTATGGAATCATTTGTTGAAGGGCTGTGTTGTTATGTAAAATCACAGAGCACATCTGTAACAGTTTTGCTCCTGAGGATAAGCAGTATGTTTGTTCACTACGTGTGCAGTAACTCACAGAATCACTAGGCCTTTGTCGGTGATGAAAGCAAAGTTTAAATCTTGAAGTCAATGCAAAACTTTTGTATTTTAAACCAAGTTGTATTCATTGAATGTAAGGTTATTATAGCTAGATACAGTGAAAGAAAATTATTCGTGTAATTTTTGTAAAAAATAAGGTAATTGGTTAAGAAAACACCAATATATTTGCATTCATGTTTTAACAGCAGTTTAAATAATTTGTAGTAATAAGTTTAGGATTGTTTTCATTACTTAATTTATAAATCATCAAAGTGTAGTTTTAATTGCTAAAAATTTGACTTTCGGCTGCATTTTTTTAATATTTGCAAATTTTACAGTTCACATCTGCAGATAGAATAAAGTCTGACATACTTTAAATTGTATGATATATCCTCATAAGCTTAAAGTTTAACTGAAACTTTTTTTGGCCTTTTACTTTTCAGCACTGCATTACTTTCCAGAATACCAGTGGCTGGTGGATTTCACGGTGGCTGCTACCATTGTGTATTTAGTAACTGAAGTCTACTACAGTTTCATGAAACCTACACAGGAAATGAATATCAGCTTAGTCTGGTGCCTCCTGGTTTTGTCTTTTGCAATGTATCCTTCAAACCATCAATAACACTGCAAACTTTGTTTTTTTAACTAAATATTATTAGACATTGTGTTTAATTTTTTTAAATTTCATTGATTGTTAGAGAAGTTTCCTTTGTTGAATTCTTTACAGAATTTTTAGGATATATTAAATTTATTGTTTGACAGTTTCTTATACAGTATAACTTGGTTGTATTTAATCAAAATTCTTTATGTATTTAATCATAATTCTTTATGTATTTAATCTTTATGTATTTAATCAAAATTTTAACTTGTTAAAATTTCAAAATAGTAGCATAGTTTAAAAAGTAAAAAGTAGAGAAAGCTGTCACCTCATTCAATTTCTTTTTTATCCACACAGAGTATCAGAAAGGCTACCAGCCATTTTTGCCTTTTTACGAGCCTTTTGTACATGGTAGGAATAAAGGAAATTTTTCTTCCAGGTACTTAATTATTAATTACTTTTTGATCCTGGAACATGTATATTATTATTTTTCCTTTTCCTCTTCTATTCCCCCAATAGAGATAACATTTCATTAAGTTTGACTGTGCAACCTATGAAAATATTCTTTGCAGAGAAACATTTTATTGTCTTTCTTGAATAATTTATTTTTATTTTTATTTTTTAGAAACTGAGTTTTCCTAGTGCTATGGCCCATCAGTAGGTCAATACATCATTTCCATTTTGTCCCCCATAGAACTATCGCTCTGGATCCCTCGTTTCTTTATAAACTGTGTGCAGTTATGTTTAATGCACTACTTTACTATATGTGTGTACATGTTGGGAGAGAGCAGCTTGCAAGAGTCAGTTTTCTCCACCATGTTGGTCTCAAACTGAAGTCAAGTCGTCAGGCTTGCCATCCAGCACTGGTACCTGCTTGGCGGTCTCCATTCTCATCCTCATAAGATTTTACATAGCTCTTGTCCTGGAACACTGTTCTTTGCTGTCTTCCTAAAAAATTCTGTGTCCCCTTTTGGTGCCTTGATCTGTTTCTTGGCTCACGATCTATCTGAAAACATGAACTCTTCTGCAATTACTAGAAAAGTGGTTTTTTAAGTTTGTGTGCCTTGGTTGTCTTTACTGATGTATAATTTGGCTCAGTAGATAATCCAAAACCAGTTTTTTTCTTAAGAATTCTGAAGTGTTGAAGAACTGGGTACTCTGTTGACACCATGTTGTGCCTCCTTCTCCCCGCTGAGGTACGACCCTCTTGGAACTTGTTCTGTTTGTTTTGGTACTCTGAAAGTTAAATTTTGCTTTTAAGTCCTATGTTTACCCTTTAGATTAACTGAACAAAGCTTTGTGCACTTAATTTTTTATTTTAATTTTATATTAAATACAGTTCATTCACTTTGTATCCTAGCTGTAGCCCCTTCCTCATTTCCTCCCAGTCCCACCTTCCCTCCCTCATCTCCTTCCATGCCCCTCACCAAGTCCACTGATAGGGGATTATCTGATGAATCTCTTTATTTTGAACATTTTAGGGATACCTATTGCAGAGGAAGTAGAATCTCACATTAGCATCTGGAATTGTCTGTATTTCTTATGTGTGCTAATTATAATTTTAGGTTTTCTAAAAGATTTTCTTAACTTTCTCAACATTATGTTTATTGTTTAGACTCTACTGCCATTTAAAATGTTCATGAACTCTTCATTTTTAACCCTTCTATGAAAATGCTAGTTTTATGATTACATTATTTTGTATCTTAAGATATTAATGAGAAGTATCACTTATGAAATGCCTCTTTTTTCACTTTAGTTGATACTTATATGGAAATTTATATGCTTCCTTTACAGGTTATTTTATGTGGTGTAGCCATTAGTATATTACTACCAGAAACAAACACACACTTGTAACTGGCTACTCATATATTTTCTGTCATTTTTCATTTCATTTCATATTGTTTTGTATAATGGCAGCAATCCTTCACAGTCTTCTGCAGTAAACTAGCTCTACTCCATTGAAGTGGTGTTGTCATGAAAGGTTTCAAACAGTAGTATCTCCCCACAGGAATATTTAAGTTTGCTGTGTGTTCATAGTAGAGAGTATAAAAAGTGGTTGAGTTTACAGTCCAGGCAATTTTCTTTAAGCTTCACCTCTTTGTGAAGAAGCGGGGGAAAAGGGAGGAAGTAGAATTGGGTGTGACTGGGTATATGAGCTTTATTTAACATTGGTTGTGAGCTAATAACCTGCAATTATGCACATTCAAGAGACCAAAATTAAATTTCAAATGTCTGTATTGACACCAAAAAAGAGTGTATTGAGAGTTTTACTTGTCCTAGCTTTAACTGTTTCCATCTTTAACTATATGAGCTAAGTCTAATAGAAATGACTTGTGTCTGGGATTTCTTCATTTCATTATTGTTTGTCCTTGCTTATGAATCAAATGCAAGTTTCTATTACTGCATGGGACAGTAGCTCTGTGGAACTCTGAGCACATATACATTAATTGATTCAGAAATTCTCTGCAGATTTTACTAATGAAATATTCTTAGTTAATGTAGTTCTCAAATTAGATACATATAACTTAATCAGTTCAGTGAATAGTCATAAACTAATTGCTTTATTTCCATAATCATTTTGTTTTTTTCTTTCTTCACTTATATTGACATTTTTAATCAGACAGCAGAAATGATTTCTATAGAGTCTTAACAGCCCTAAAAGAATGAGAATGACATTTTGAATATATGACACCAAACTTAAATGTTGGAACCTGGAAGTGTGCTACCTCTTGTCATCAGTGCACTCTTAAACCCACACTAATTCTTATCTTCCCTCCTCTCTAGTTGTACTTCTGTGCACCATTGGTGACCCAGTCGTTAGGTTTCAGTCCATTTATGTCTTGTGCTACAGTGTAAGGAAGATAACAGTGATGGCCTCGCAGCACAAGGAAGCAGTTGTAGTAATCACCTCTGTTTTGTATTGATGTCTTAGAGTTATAGGAAAAATGTCTTGATCTTAGAATTATTAAGTATTTTATTCTCATCTATTAATATATGAAAAATAAAAAGATAAAGTCATCATAGCAAAAGCCATTGATCCTGTGATAGAAATAAAACATTTAAAATGTTAAAGTAGTTTACAACATACAAGTAGGTTTTTTTAAATAAACTTTCTTTGAGAATAAACTGAAGCACAGAGAGATGTGTCAATTACATGAATTTCAAGAAAACTATGCTACAAAGAATTCTAAGGCTTCTTAGACCTATTGTACTTGGCTAAAGAACTAAGTCATTAGTTGCAGCTACAATGTTTGTATTATACAATATTAAAAGTGTAAGGTATTATTATGTTTGTTTTTATACCTAGCTAAGTTTTTAATTTGCCATGAATGTAGACATGAAAATTTTCATAAAACCAGAAGTTGAAAATAGTTTAAATGAAAGTAAGTACTACAGTTTTCCAGTTGAGGCAGTATTATTTGTAGACATGAAAAGGTATTTAAGTTAAATATTACCTTATTTGTTGTGGTTAATAGGTAGCTATACCAAAGTTGAGCAGCTCAGGTGCTACCTCTAACCTATTAAAAGGTTATAAATTATAATTTTTTTAAACAAACATTCTGCTTTAAATTAACATGGAAATTGGGATTCTGCAGTATATTGCTTTAGATGTCAAGTCCAGTGAGAAAAGAACAGATCTCGGCCAAAGTACTAACCTGAACTTGAGAACTCTATGTAACAAACATGTCTAAGCTTATCTTGTGTGTATATGCACACATATAAAGGTGAGGGGACAACATGAGGAACTTATTTCTCTACCATTCATGTCAGTTCCTATGGATCAAACTCAGGGTTGTTAGGCTTGGCAACACATGCCTTCAGAGAGTGAGCCAGTATGCCATTCCCAGGCCTGTTTCTTAAACTTAAATAGGTCTTTTATGACACCAGGCCTTTCAAAATACTAAGATTTCTGGTCAGAGTTCTGGGATGAAAGAGGGAAGCTGAATAATAGGACCTAATTTCTATCTACTGATTTATAATTAGTTTGACTTACTCCTTTTAGCTGTGAAGTGATTTTTTTGTTTTGTTTCTGAAACACAAAATTCAAGAGTGGCCTTTTATTTTAATCTAGAACCGCGATCATTTTTGTTTTTAAAATAAAGGTCATGTTTATGCTTTCAGAATATCTTTGGTATTTTTCTCTGTAATCTGGTTAGATTGAGCCTGGCTCATTATAAGCTTATTTTGTGATATAGGTTAAAATATGCATGGTAAGTTTTTTAACTTTTGGAAGAATTTATGTTCCTTTTTCCCCTGAGTAATAATTAAGCCTGTACATCTAAGAAAGAAAATATGAATAAGTGTTAAGGTAATATTATAAACTTTTTGTACTATTGAATTGGAATGATTATCTTGAAAAGGATTTTACTAGATAGGTAATAAGTAGAGATTTGTTATTGTTTTTAGGGTTTTATCTCCCTCTCTCTCTCTTTGTGATGTAGAATTAAAAGTGTAATATATTTTAGTTGGTTTTCCACCAAGAAAAATAGATGTGGGTAGCTTAATCATTTGAATAGGAGAAATATACTAACAATTTTTTATAATAATCACAAAATGAGTATATAATATCTTTTTCCCTAGTTGGACAAATTTCAGTTTATATGAAAATCACTTAAGTAGAAACATAGTTATGTTTTTAAAAATAATCATGAATTTGTGAAAAATGAGAGGTTTTATGCTTATTTCATTAAAATGTAAATTATACTTGGATATTGACTAATATTTCTACTTGGAAAATAGTCTCCTTTCTGTTACTTTTTCTGTGATTTTCATTTAATAACCTGTGTATTCTGGGAGTAGCATTGTCCGTCTATGCAGGTTCTTTCTATTCAAACTATTGTTTAGAAATTAACTTGCTAAACTAATTTCTGTAATGCTTTTTCATACATCCTAAGTTTTGTTTAACCTACCTGCTATTTTCTTTCTTCTTATCCACTGTCCCATCCTAGTCCCACTTAATTCGTTAACTTCTGGCCCAACTGCCTTTCTTTCATATCACATGAATCCTTACAGGCTTTCATTTGATTTTCATACACCCTTCCTTATATGTCCTTTCCTGCGTACACCTTTCCATCCCCAATAGTCTAGCACTCTTTATTTTTAACCTATAATCTATTTTCTCTTCTTCCTTTAATGTACTTCCCATATCCCCTTTTAATTTCCTGGCTTCAACTTGTCTTCCAAGTTAAACACACATAAGTTTGCAACTAGGATACAAAAATAAGAGGGAAGTTGAGCTATTTATGCTTTGGGGCCTAAGATGCCAGTCTTCAAATTCTATTCACTTACCTGCAAATTTCTTTATTTTGTTATTCTTTGTACCTGAACAACATAACATTGTATGTACATTTTCCCGGCCTAGTCATCTGTTGGTTTATCCTGGCTGTCTCATTTTCTTGCTGTTATGAATAAAGGAACAGTATATATGAATGTATAAGTGTTTCAGAGGAAGGCCCTTTTAATATGTTCCCTTTTAATGTCTGTATAGCTGGGCCTGTACTGCTGTATAGCAGTTTTATTTAGAACTTCCTGAAACCCTTGAGGCTGATTTCCACTACTTTATACTTCCACCAACAGTGTGTAAGAGTTTCCCTTTTACCACATCTATGCCAGCTTTTCTTGTCATTTGCATTACTGGAGATGGCTCTGTCGATTAGGGTGACATAATCTTAAAATAGCTTTAATTGCATTTCTCTAATGGCTAATGATACTGAGCACTTTTTTCCTTTCTTTAATTTTTATTTTATTTTTTTATTAGAGTTTATTCGCTTTATATCACAGCTGTAGCCCTCTCCCTCATTCCCTCCCAATCCCAACCTTCATCCCTCCCAAGTCTACTAATAGGGGAGGTCCTCCTCCCCTTCCATCTGAACCTAGCCTCTCAGGTCTCATCAGGACATTGTCCTCCTCTGTGGCCTGGTAAGGTTCTTCCCCTCTCAGGGGGACGTGGTCAAAAAGCCAGCCACAGACTTCATGTCAGAGACAGTCCCTTATCCCATTACTAGGGAACTCACTTGGATACTGAGCTGCCATGGGTTACATCTGAGCAGGGGTTCTAGGTTATCTCCATGCATGATCCTTGGTTTGAGTATCAGTCTCAGAAAAGACCCCTGTGCCCAGATATTTTGGTACTGTTGCTCTCCTTGTGGAGCTACTGTCCTCTCCAGATCTTACTAACTCCCCCTTCTTTCATAAGATTCCCTGCACTGGGTCCAAAGTTTGGTTATATGTCTCAGCGTGTGCTAGTAGAGTCTTTCAGAGGCCCTCTATGGTAGACTCCTGTCCTGCTCCCTGTTTTCTTCCTCTTCAGATGTCCATCCTGTTTGTCTTTTTGAGTGAGGATTGATCGGCCTACCCAGGGTCCTCCTTGCTTGGTTTCTTTAGGTACACAGATTTGTGTAGGTTTGTCCTATATTATATGTCTAGTATCCACTTTAAGTGAGTATATACTGTGTCTTTTTGCTTCTGAGATACCTCACTCAGGATGATCTTTTCTAGATCCCACCATTTTGTAAATGTACCACAATTTCTGTATCCACTCCTCAGTTGAGGGACATCTGGGTTGTTTCCAGGTTCAGGCTATTTATGAATAAAGCTTCTATGAACATGGGTGAACAAATCTCCTTGTTATGTACTTGAGCATATTTTGGATACATGCCTAGGAGTGGTATGGTTGGATCTTGAAGAAGCACTATTCCTAATTGTCTGAGAAAGTGCCATATTGATTTCCAAAGTGGTTGTACAAGTTTACATTCCCACCAGCAATGAAGGAGGGTTCCCCTTTCTCTACCTCCTCTTCAGCATGTGCTATCTCTACAGTTTTTGATCTTAGCCATTCTGATAGGTATATAGGGAAATCTCAGGGTCTTTTTAATTTGCATTTCCCTGATAGGTAAGAATGTTGAGCATTTAAGTGTTTCTCTGCCTTGTATATTCCTCTACAGAGAATTCTCTGTTTAGCTCTCTACCCCATTTTTTAATTGGATTACTTGCTTTGTTTTTAACTTCTTGAGTTCTTTATATATTCTGGATATTAGCCCTCTGTCATATATAGAGTTGGTGAATATCCTTTCCCAGTTTAGGCTGTTGTTTTGTTCTGACAACAGTTTCCTTTGCTTTACAAAAGCTTTTCACTTTCATGAGGTCCCTTTTATTAATTGTTGATCTTAAAGCCTGTGCTATTGGTGTTCTATTCAGAAAGCTGTCTCCCATGCCAAAGAGTTCTAGGCTCTTCCCCACTTTTTCTTCTGACCGATTTAGTGTGTCCATTTTTATGTTGAGGTCTTTGATCCACTTGGACTTTAGTTTTGTGCAGGGTGATGAATATGTATCTATTTGCATTTTTCTGCATGTAGACATCCTGTTATACCAGCACCATTTGTTGAAGATGCTGTCTTTTTTCCACTGAATGATTTTTGCTTCTTTGTCAAAAAACAAGTATCCATAGGTGTGTGGGTGTATTTCTGGGTCTGCTATTTGATTCCATTGATCCACCATTCTGTTCCTCTGCCAGTACTATGCAGTTTTTATTACTGTTGCTCTGTAGTACAGCTTGAGATCAGGGATGCAGATATCTCCAGACGATCTGTTCTTGTACAGGATTGTTTTGACAATTCTGGGTTTTTTGTTTTTCCATATGAAGTTGGAAATGTTCTTCCATATGAAGTTCTTTCAAGGTCTGTAAAGAATTGTCTTGGTAATTTGGTGGGAATTGCCTTGAATCTGTAGATTGCTTTTGGTAGGATGGCCATTTTCACTGTTAATTCTACCAATCTATGGACACGGGAGATCTTTCCATCTTTTGATATCTTCTTCAATTTCTTTCTTCAGAGACTTGAACTTTCTTTCAAAAAGGTCTTTCACTGCTTGGTTAGAATCACACCAAGGTACTTTATGTTATTAGTGGCTATTGTGAAGGGTATTGTTTCCCTAATTTTTTTCTTATCCCTTTTGTCTTTATAGGTATATAGGAGGGCTTCTGATTTTTTTTAGTTAATTTTGTATCCATCCACTTTGATGAAGGTGTTTATCAACTGAAGGAGTTCTCTGGTTTAATTTTTGGGGTTGCTCATGTATACTGTCATATCATCTGCAAATTGTGATACTTTATTTCTTCCTTTCCAATTTGTATTCTCTTGATCTCCTTTAATTGTCTTATTTCTCTAGGTAGAACTTCAAATACTATGTTGACAAGATATGGAAAAGTGGGCATCCTTGCCTTATCCCTGATTTCAGTGGGATTGATTTAAGTTTCTCTCCGTTCAGTTTGATGTTGTCTACAGGCTTGCTGTATATTGTCTTTATTATGTTTAGGTATGTGCCATATATCCCCGATTTCTCCAAAACTGTAAACATAAATGAGTGTTGGATTTTTGTCAAATGCTTTTTTGGCGCCCAAGGAGATGATCATGTGGTTTTTCTCCTTCAGTTTGTTTATATGGGAGAATTACATTGATGGTTTTCTGTATATTGAACCACCCCTGCATGCCAAGGATGAAGCCTACTTGGACATAGTGGATGATATCTTTTATGTGTTCTTGGATTCGGTTTGCAAGTATTTTATTGAGTACTTTTACATCAATGTTCATGAGAGAGATAGGTCTGAAGTTCTCTTTTTGTTAGGTCTTTGTCTGATTTAGGTATCAAGGTGACTGTGGCTTCATAGAGTGAGTTTGGTAATGTTCCTTCTGTTTCTATTTTGTGAAATACTTTGAAGCGAATAGCTTGGACTTAGCACTGTTTTCAAGGTCTGGTAGAATTCTGCACTGAAACCATCTGTCCCAGAGCTTAAATTTTTTTTTTTTTTTTTTTTTTTTTTTTGTATGGGTTTTTTTTTTTTTTTTTTTTTTCATTTTTTTCCGGGGTTTTTTTTTTTTTTTTTTTTTTTTTTTTTTTTTTTGGAATGGAGACTGTTGATGACTTACTGCTTCAATTTCCTCGGGGCATATAGGACTATTCAATCTTTCTACCTGATCTTGTCTTAATTTTGGTAAATGGAACCTATCAAGAAATTATTTATTTCCTTTAGATTTTTAGATTTTGTGGCATACAGGCTTTTGTAGTACAACCTAATGATTGGGTTTCCTCAGTGTCTGTAGTTATGCCCCGCCTGATTTTATAGATTTGGATAGTTTCTCTCTGCCTTTTAGTTAGCTTGGCTAAGGATTTGTCTATCTTGTTGATTTTCTCAAAGAACCAGCTCTTGGTTTTATTAATTCTTTGAATAGTTTTATTTGATTCTAATTGATTGATTTCAGCTCTGAGTTTGATTATTTCTAGCCATCTGCTCCTCTTGGGTGTCTCTGCTTTTTTTTTTTGTCCTAAGGTTCTCAGTTGGCCATTAAGTTGCTTGTATGAGATGTTACAAATTTCTTCTTGAAGGTACTTACTGCTATGAATTTTCCTATGAGCACTGCTTTCATTGTGTCACATAAATTAGGGTATATTGTACATTTATGTCCATTGAAATCTAGGAAGTCTTTAATTCCTTTCTTTATTTCATCCTTAACCCAGCTGTCATTGAGTATCAAGTCAAGTTTCAATGTGCATGTAGGCTTTTTGCTATTTCCTTTGTTGTTGAGGTCGAGCTTTAGTCCATGGTGGTCAGATAGAATACAGGGGATTATTTCAATCTTCTTGTATCTGTTGAGGTTTGCTTTGTGACCAACTATATCGTCTATTTTGGAGAAGGTTCCATTAGGTGTTGAAAGGAATGTGAAAAGTTATATAGACATCTATTAGGTCCATTTGAATTAGGACCTTTGTAAGTGCCTTTATTTCCCTATTTGGCTTCTGTCTATATGATCTGTTCCTTGTTGATAGTGGGGTATTGAAGTCTCCCACTATTAATGTGTTCATCAATGTGTGATTTAAGCTTTAATAATGTTACATTTACAAATGTAGACGCTCTTGTATTTGGGGCATAGATGTTCAGAATTGTGATGTCCTTTTGGTGAATTTTTTCTTTGATGAGAATGTAGTGCTGCTCCTCATCTTCTTTTGTCCTAGGAGCTCTCAGCACTGGGAGTCGGACACTGCTCTGTGGTGGTCTCTGCAGGCAGCTTCTGTAGCCTTCACCTCTGCCAGGGAAGGATTATTTTGGCTGGTCCCAGGGGAGCGTGGCGGGGAGAGGGAGCAGATTGAGTATTCTCTGTCCCAGATCATGAGCTGGGTTTTCTTTGATAGGAGCTGCTGGCACTCGGGGCTGGCATTTTGCTCTCTGGCGAGTGCTGCAGGCCACCTCCTTAGCCTTCACTTCTGCCAGGGAAGGATTATGTTGGCCAGTTCCAGGGGAGTGCTGGGGGTTGGGGGGGGGAGGTTTGAGTATTCTCTTTCCTAGATTCCGAGGAGGCGGGATTTCTTTGCTAGGAGCCACTGGCACTGGGGGCCAGGCACTGCAGGCTACCAAAGTGGGAGTAGGGGAAGTGGATACAGGGAAATGCCTGTGGATTGAGCCCCCAGAGAAATCCACGGAAGAGTCCACGGGTGGCCAGAATCTAAATGGTCTCAGTTCAGAATTAGTCCCCTTTCTTCCAGGAAGCCTCGATGTCGTTGTTTTGAGTTCTGCAGCCCCATCACTCACCAATTTTGGAGTTTCAGATCCTTTGCCCCCTAGATATGGTGCACTCTGGTCACCACCATCTTGGATCCTCCAGTAAGCACTTTTTAAAGTGTTTCCTGGCACTTTTTAGTTTTTTCTTTTGAGAATTTTATGCTCCATTCCGTAGTCCATATTTTAGTTGAGTTCTTGATATTTCTCAATGTTTAGTTTTTGGAGCTCTTTGTATATGTTGGACATTAATCCCTGTTAAATGAATACCTGCCAAATATGGGCCTTTTCGCTTGTTTCAGTTTCCTGTACTGAAGTTTTTTAGTTTGGTGAGATCCCATTTATCAGTTGTTTTTATTTCCTGAGGCACTCGAGTCTTATTTCCCAAGGTCTTACCTGTCCTTCTAAGTTGAGGCATGCACCCTACTTTTTCCTGTACGAGTTTCATGATGTCGGGATTATGTTGAAGTGGTCCTTGATGCTTTTGTAGTTGATTTTTGTACATCTAGTTTTATTTTCATGCATGCTGTTATTCTGGTTTCCCAGCATCATTTGATTAAGGTACAGTTTTTCTTCAATATATATTTGACATCTTTGCCAAAAATTGGGTAGCTGTAGTTACATGAACTTACATTTGGTTTCACAATTTTATTTCATTTTTCTCTGTTTTTGTGCCACTGCCATAGTGTGTATTTATTACTGTGTCTATGTTGTATAAATCAGGTATTATGGTACCTCCTGTAGTATCTTTTTTGCATATGACTGCCTTAGCTATCCCAGTTCCTGTTTGCCTGGTAAGACTTGGGATTGGTTTTTGGTTTTCTATATCCATGGAATTTTGATTGGAATTACATTGAATCTATAGGTTGCTCTTGGTAGGATGGCCATATTCACAAGATTACTTGTTCCAATCCATAAGCATGGAAGCTCTTCAATCTCCTAGTGTCCTCTTTAATTCCTTTCTTCTCTGTTGTTAAGTTTTCATTGTAGCATTCTTGGTTCATTCCTAGATATATATATATATATATATATATATATATATATATATTTATGGCTATTGTCAATGGGAATTCATTTTCAGTGTTTGTCATTGCTGTATAGGAAGGCTGTTGGTTCTTGTATGTTCTGGTATCTTCCTACTTTGCTGAAAGAGTTTATCATCTCTAAAAGCTTTTGGTGGCATCTTAAGGGTCTCTTAAATATCTTCTACAAAAAGGGGATATTTTTTCTTTTATTCCTATTTGTATCCCTTTTTTTTTTCTTTTCTCTTTTTGCTCTACCTTAGACTTCAAACTATATTGTATAAAAGTGGGAAGAGTGGACATTCTTATCCTATTCTAGATCTTAATGTGAATGTGTTTAAGTTTTTCTACATTTAGTATGATATTAGCCAAAGACATATTATATGTATCTTCTATTATGTTGATATACACTTCCTCCATCACCAGCCTTTTCATTACTTTTATGATGAAGGGATACTGGATTTTGTCAAAGCTTTTTTAATTACGGTGGTGATGTTTCTGTTTTTTTTTGTTTTGTTTTTATCTTAACTACATGATGAATTACATTTATCTATGTATGTTGAGGTATCTATGCATTGCTAAAATTGATTAGAGACTTTGGATTCTTTCAGGGTCATATGTGTGTGTGTGTGTGTGTGTGTCTACATATATGTATGTATATGTGTGTCAATGTATTTTTTAAATATACATTCAGTTAGTATATAACTATATATATTAATCACTTCTTCCCTTTTTCTTTCTTCAATTCTTTTCATGTCCCACCTCACTCCCTCTCAAATTGATGCCCTTTTTTCCTTTGATTATTACTATAGTCTGTGTGTGTGTGTGTGTGTGTGTGTGTGTGTGTGTATGTGTGTGTGGAGAGAGAGAGAGAGAGAGAATGATGCAAAAATACATAAATCGAAACTTCCCCTTCTGTTAGTAGTCTTTAATTGCTTGTAGTTCTTTGTCTAGGGAATTGGACCCTGTAAGATTTTTCCCACTCTTTTACATTAGCATGAGTATTGATATTTTCATGATTCAGGTGTTATTTATGCAGCCAATTCTAGGAGATACAGCAGATTTCCTGATCCTCTGGTTCTCATAATCCTTTTGCTCCATAGTCTAAATGTTCTCTGAGCCTTAGGTATTAACAGGAGTTCTAATGTTGATGTATCAGTTTGGGCTGAGGTCCCCATGGTCTTTTGACAGCTGTGTTATTTTACTGTGATTTTCTGTGATGTTCTCTATTTGTTGTAGGAGGAGAAGCTATACTTACCTGTAAGTTTTAAGTTTTAACCAGACAATGGTGGTACATACCTTTAATCTTAGCGCTCAGGAGACAGAAGCAGGTGGATCTCTTTGAGTTCAAGGACAACCTGGTCTACAGAGCAAGTTCCAGAACATCCACGGTTATAAACAGAGAAGCCCTGTCTTGGGGGGTGGAGGGGTGAAGCCTTCACCAGTCCCAGGTGGTTGGTAGGTTTCAAGTACCAGGCATGATTTCCCTGCTTTTGAGTGAACATTAAGTCCAGTTTGACAGCTGTTGGTCACTGCTAAAATATGAATGCCACTATTGCTCCCTTAGGGATATTTTGCCATGTTGGTCATTGTGGTTCATAAGCATCACAGCTAGGTAGAACTATTGATTTCTTCCTTCCCTTGGCAGTTTACATAGTACTGTCTGGTATTACATACTGTGGAAGCTAGAGGAGGCTTTCGTGTTAGATCCCACTCAAATAATCCAAGTACTGTCTCTTTAAGTTTTCAGTGTTTTACCTTCAACCTCTGAAACAAACCAAGAACAATAAATAGCCTTAACTTATATTGTTTTGGGAGTCACTTGGGCAACCCTGTCCAACAACTAAAAACAGGTTTTTCATCTTCGTCCTGAGGTTTCTCTAAGTCTCTTGATTCTCGTGAGGAACATTATCAAGAGTTATAACTTTAAGATTTTATATTTATATGTATGTAAATATAAAATAAAAGCATATATATTTTAATTTAAGGTAAATATAAAATAATATGGTTTCTTGAGGCTTTGTCAAAAAACTTGCTATTGAAGAATCTTTTCTATAACTGAATATGAGAGTGTAATTGGCAAAATCCCTTTATGTATAAAAGTTGAGAACAATGATACTGTGTTATATGTAATGGTTTCATGAAAGAGACAAAATCATCTTTCTTAAAATAACATGGAAATTATGCTTTTGAAAAATGTCTATGAATCATTTGAATTTAAATTAACATCATTTGATAATTTGCTTAAGCTTGATAGCATAGATTCATGCCAGGTTCAGCATGTATACTCTTAGCTGCTGATAAATGATTGCGTAGGTACTAGTCAAAATAGGAAGAGGATTGACTAGTTCTGTATAGTGAAATTTATATAGTAGTAGTAAGGATTTTAGGAAGAGTGAAACATAGAAGCACCACAAAGTCCTGCACTGTAAGATGCAAGTGTCAGTATTGCTCTTTAAACTCCTTCTGTACTTTGAAGAGATTGTCAGCTTTCCAGATTCTAAAGATTTGTTCTTTGCTATGGAAATAATTTAGCAAGATGTGCATGTCTTGGTGGTTGATCACTTGCCTAGAAAGCATAAGGCTCTAGGCTTTGACCCTAACACCATTTATTCTTTAACTGATAGATTAATTAATTAAAATGCAAATAAATTAGCTTCCACGTTAGCATAGAGCTTACTGCCTTTGAAAACTATAACAAGAATGCTTAACTAGTTTGAAAAGATTCCATCTTTTACCTCTGAGCTGCGGGACATAACTATTAAGTGCTGTGTATAATTTGTGGAGTGAGTGCTAAATTCCAGGCTCTGGATTATGACTGTCTAAGTTTAAATCTCAGTCACCTCTAATCTAACTGCATAACTTTCAGGTTTTTTGCTTAACCCTGGTGCAGGTTTCTTAGACATGTTTTGTTTTGTGCATGAGTAATGCTAAGACACAACTCATTTATTCCAGGTCTTAACATTACATTCATATTTAACTTGCTTGTGTCTAGATTTGTTTACTGGCTGTATTTTTTTTTTTTTTTTTTATCCATTCAAGGAACATGATTTGTACACATGAGGTCCAAGTGCTAGGTTTGGTTATATTTGCCTTGATCCCAATTAAATGAGTGTGTGTGTGTGTGTGTGTGTGTGTGTGTGTGTGTGTGTGTGTGTGTTATGTGGGCTTCAGGTAACATGGTCTTTTAGTTTGATTTTCAAGGTGAGCATGTTGAAACTTTGACTGGTTTGGAGTACTCAGGTGGAACTGGTCTTTGTTTAACCCTCATATGAATGATGGTCCTAAATAGTTTTTATATAACAGCTTAGTAGCAGCTATTAATAATTTTTAAATTTTAAATTGTTAAACAGCTACAAATTAATCCTGTGGTATTACATTATGCATTTAATTATAAATGTAGGTAATAAACATAAGTGCTTGATAAATTTGCCCAATAAGAATAGCTGCCTGGGATGGAGAGATGACTCAGAGGTTAAGAGCACTGGCTGCACTTCCAGAGGTCCTAAGTTCAATTTCCAGCAACCACATGGTGGCTCACAACCGTTTATAGTGAGATCTGGTGCCCTCTTCTGGCATATAGCTGTATATGCAGACAGAATACTGTATATATATAATAAATAAATAAATCTTAAAAAAAAAGAGTAGCTGCCTAAAAGTTCTACCCCTTTCCATGCTATTTTCATGAATCTGTTGGCATAAATTTCTGTAGTTAACCCAGTTAAATTTGAATCATATACATAAGATATGTTATGTAATTACAACTTAATTTTAGTATACTTTTCCTTAATTTAATATAAACTCTTATTAGATTCTCTTCTTGTTTCAATTCTACTTCCATTAAGATTTTCTTTAGTTTTCACTTCCAGAGGACATCTGACAGACAAACCAGTAGAATCAGAGTGAATACTGTTTACTTCTTTTGGCATTTGCGTCATGTAAAGATGGCTGTGCATAGTTCCCACAAGTTATTTGTGGTTTTTCCTGAACTTTTCCTTCTGCAGCAAAGTTCTATTTTCATTAACTACACACTATTTTAAAGTAGAAGATGGTGGTGAAAGGTCAGTTTGTGTCACCTTTGGATTTTTTTTCTTCGTTAAAGCAATGGCAGTTTTGATCGTAACAGAGAATTACCTGGAGTTTGGACTTGAAACAGGTAAAAGTTGTATACAACTCTAAAATTTTAATTTCAGTATTTAGTTAAGTTTTAATCTGATAAATATTTAAAATTAAAGTTGGTTTATGTTCTAATTAATGTTAATGTTGATGTTAATCTTTAGTGATATTTTTGTTTGTTTGTTTGGTTGGTTGTTTTGGTTTTTCGAGACAAGGTTGTTCTTACAGCCTTGTCTGTCATGGACTTGCTTTGTAGACCAGCCTGGTCTCGAACTCACAGTGATCTACCTGCCTCTGACTCCTGAACAATGAGATCTTTATTGTTGTTGTTGTTGATAAGATTGTATCAATCTTATCCCCAAAATACTGCACCCTCAATTTTTTCTTAAATCAGTTTCTGTATGCAAAAGGATCAATTTAAAATTTATGCACTTGTGGAATGTACAAGTATCAAAGGGATATTTTAGAGACCGGTTTTATTGCATTATTATAGCATACTAATTAACACAAAAGAGCAAAGTTGGTCCTTAAAATATAAGATGTTCTGTTTTCTGGGAGAGTCTGCATTTCACTGTCATGATAAGTTTTCTTTTTTTTTTCTTCTACAGGGTTTACAAATTTTTCAGACAGTGCGATGCAGTTTCTTGAAAAGCAAGGTTTAGAATCTCAGTAAGTTTTTGAAAAGTTGAGCATTATTTAAATTTAACATTTCCATTCTTAAAGCAGATTTTACTATCAATAATAAGTTAATTTTAATCAGTAAAAATGATTTCCTTATAATAGGACTCCTTCATTCCCTCCTTCATTCAGTATCGGTGATCACTTGTAGGAATGGCTTACTCATACTTTGAACAGTTTTTTGAAAGTAGAATCTTCCATCAAATTCTTAGCTATATTTTCTCTTATAATCCCACTGTCTCCAAAGATGGAACTAATTTATAACCGAGCCATATGTCATTAATGTGCAGCTTGAATTGGTAGCTGTCATTTAAAGAGATGTATTCTGTATTTAGTTTAGTTTGGTTTAGTCTATAGTTTACCAAATTCTGCTATAAGTAAGATCAGAATTGTTCTAGATACATATTAGTGTACTGACATTATTGTGATTTGTAAATTACCTGAATGGGGGAAAAAGGTTCTTAATAAGTTTAACAAAAACTTTTTCAGCCTTTTTTTTTTTTTTTTAACTTTATTTTTAGGGGTCCTGTTTCAAAACTTACTTTCAAATTTTTCCTGGCTGTTTTCTGTTCACTGATTGGGGCTTTTTTGACATTTCCTGGATTACGGCTGGCTCAAATGCATCTGGATGCCCTGAATTTGGCAACAGAAAAAATTACACAGTAAGCGGAAAATGTACATAAGCACATGCAGATAAATATATGTTTTCCATCCTAATTAAGGTATATTATTGTGATAAAATAATAAATTATTTTATTAAAAATTAATAAATATTTGCTATTACACCACTTCCTCTCTACTATAAGTAGTTTCTCTTTGAAATTTCAAGCCAATGTTAAAAATACTTTTGTTGTTAAACTTGTTTCTACCTGTTAACATGAAAATACCAAGATTCATGTTAATTATTTTTAATTCAGAAACTTACGATATTTCAGGCTTTACTGTTGAACTGGTCTATGGAAATTTGCATTTTAAATTTTTATTTTAAGACACGTTTATTTGTTTATTCAAAGATTTTAATATTTTTATTTAAGATAATTAAGTATTTTTAAAGCTAAGAGTTATAGCCATAAGAAATGTTTTCCTTAAGTTGTTGATAGACTTAAAGTAATTTGCTATTTTATGACTGCAAATACTGTGCAACATCCTATAGTTGGTTTTAACTACCAAATTCTATTTTGATTCTGAAATGAAGAAAACATATTAAAACTCTGCCTATGGTTTCAAGCTCATTGCTATTTTCTTTGTAGTTACTCCAGGGGTTTGTTTTTATTTGGGGAGTGTTTATTTGGTTGTTTGGATTTTTTTTTTTTTTTTTTTTTTTAATCTGATTGGTTGTTTATGGATAGAGGCATCTTAACAGAAAGGTGGGCTTTATATACGTTCACTTATATCCAGGTTGTCTTACCTGCAGTGTAAGCCCTATTTGAGAGGACTTCACTTTATATACATGTGTATAGTCATTAGGCTCCTGTAGGCAATCATTTTCTAAAATTACTGTTCTTTAAAACACTACATTTAATGGTGCTAATTCCTCTGTTTCTGCAGTCTAGTCTCTTACCTATGTTCTTTAATTTTTACTTTTTCTCCTTGGCTCCATTTTCTACATGTTTAGTATGTGTTTACTTATTCTTAACTCCCACCCATTATACACTACTTCATCTCCCCCCTTTTTTCTTTTACTCAGCATGTTCTTTACTATGTCCTGCCTTTTCCCACCACCCATCTCTCTAAAGGCTTCTTTTAAAACAAAACCTGGTTTCCCCCTCCTCTTTACACACACTGCAGCCCACTACCCCTAGTGTTAAGATTTAAATAAGCTGAAAAGGGTGGGTGGAGGGGAGCCCTTCACAAGCTACTGAAACCGCTGTGGACTGCTTCTCGATACAGGAGTGTTCCCTAGCAACACTGCATACCTAATACTGCTCTTTCTTCCCTGCCCTCAATGGTTTACCAAGACTATGGAATATAAGAATCACCATAAAACGTTTAGTGATGGAGAGAGGGGTGGCACATCTATCTTCAGTAAAATGTGGTTTTGTTTTAAGTGTTTAGCCTGTGAGGATTTGGGATTTTGTTTTATTTCCTGTTTATTAGAGTCTCGTGTTGTAGTACAGCACTCTGTCGTGTTGTAACCGTGTGGGCAACTAGTTCTGTTTTGGGTAACTTGAGTGGCAAAGTAGCAGCCTTGTCTCCACTTCTGTGGCACTGTGCTACAACTTGTATCATACTAGGGTTGTAACCACCTTTCCTTGTTTTTACTGTCCCTGACTCAGCTGCATGTGTCACACCTGTCACTACCATTTGTCTATGTAGTAATACTTTAAAATGTATGTGTTTGTGTGTGTTTTAAAACCTGTAGTTAAGCCCTCTCTGTGGTTGATTATGAAAGCAGTTATGTTGTAATAAAATAATCTACCAAGTTTGCCTTTTGTTCCTAAAACAAAAGTTTGGCAGCCATGTGTATGTGAACCATCAAGTTGTACCTCAGTCCTGAAATCTCTTTCCTGCATTAGGAGTTTAGTTTGTCAGGTGTAAATTAATGGTGGGTGTGGTGATTCGAGTTTGTAATTCCAGCCCTTGTGAGGCTGAGAATAACATAAAGTGGCAGCCAGGTGAGGCTGTATATCAAGATCTGTTCCATAAAACTAAAAATAGGAACAAAAAGTAAATGATCTTTATTTGCATATGGTAAAGAAATTAATTTCAATTGTGTTTGTAACAGTACAAGAAGAAACACAAGTTTTGAGTCGTGTAATTTTGGTAAATATAATTTTAATGTTATAAATAATCATTATGTATTGAAAGGGCCCTCAGTTATAAGTTGTGTTCATTTGCTATATGTCTTCTAGTATTATGACTTTGTTAATCACTGTCATTTATTGGTGAATAATGAGCAAGCATTTTGTATAGCTGTGTTGAAAATTATCAGATAACTCCTGTGTCTGTCCTATTGGAATCATTGAAATTAGAGAATCATTAAAATACCTGTTTATTGAATCATGGATTTAGAGATTGACAACTACATCTAGAGTAGAAGAGAACAAATATCTATTTTGGCCTTATATCTTCCTAATCTTCTAAATGGCCATGAACAAGCCATTTAACTTTCTAGGCCTACATATTTTCATCTGAAAAACTAAGATAATAACCTCCTTTCTTAAGGACTCCAGTTAACAGTAAATGATAAGAAATGTAATATCTTTACACTTTACTAGCACATTTTGTTTATTGATTTTTATGTGTATTTCTTGTATACTTTCAGAACATTACTTCATATCAACTTCTTGGCACCGTTATTTATGGTTCTGCTCTGGGTGAAACCACTCACCAAAGACTACATCATGAACCCACCACTGGGTAAAGAAAGTGTCCCTTTGTAAGTATGGGTACTGAGCTTTGTTTCATTATACATCAGAGCTGCTTCTCTAAATGTTATTTACCTAAATTTACAAACCTCAATTTAGGTTTGCTTGTTTGCTTTTTTTGAGATAGGGTCTCAGTGTGTAGCTCTGACTATCCTGGAACTCACTATGTGGAGTCTGGTCTTGAACTCACAGATATCTACCTGCTTCTAAGTTCTGAATACTAGAATTAAAGACATGCCACTACCATATGTGGCTTATATCTAAAGTGTTTTTTTTTTTTTTTAATGATAAATTGAAGTACTTTATACTTTAATATTAGTGGAAATGCTGGAGATAAGTTTTGAAGTTGAAGCTTCAGGCTATCATGTAACCCATTTTTTACTTTTTGAAATGAATGCTAATGTTTATTACTCTACACTAATATTAGCCTATACATAGTTATACCATTTCTATCGCTAACAGATGAGGTTTTTTCCTATAACATACTTAGGAAAATTAATAATAATGTCTTTAAATTATTATTATTATTACTACTACTACTACTTGTTCATATATCTCCAGTTAGACACCTATGTTTTAGCAGAATAAGATGTCAAAGAAACATAGAGTTTATTGAAAGACATTATAACTACTTTGTCTGCTAGATATAGTATTGTAGAGTTAGAAAGCATCCAAATTCTAGCTTTGCTCCTCACTGAAACTGTGACTTGAGGCAGATTATTATTTAACTGTCCTAAGCCTCTGTCTCCTCACCTGGAACATGTAGTGGTATCTATCTCATAGGATCTTGATGGAATTAAGTGAAAGAACACCTGGGAATGCAGTCATTTCAAAAGTGCTTAGTGATGTTCTTTTCACTGTTGTTTCATCAGAATTAAAACAGAAAAGCCTGATTAGTTATTGACTCCATGGTGTGCATTGTATAGTATGCACCTCTTTTAAATTCTGTATATATTTGATTGTCTTGGAGAATAGAACCAGTGATGAGCATGACAGTTGTTTTTTTTTGTTGTTGTTGTTTTCCTTGAGCTAGGGAAATATCCACTGAAGAAGTATTGTCTATCTTCCATATAACTAAACTTAAATAATAGCTTTAATTTGATAGATTACAAGTAAAATTGGGGAAAAAAAGGAAATTAGCATTTGTGTGTCAGTGATTCTGTTTTTTATCTAAATCTTTTGTGTAGTAAGTGTAGTTACTGTTCTTACTGTCTAGATGGGATAGTAGACTCAAAAGTTAATTTGACTAATGGTGGTTCAGTCATCTGGCGGGGAGACAAATGTGGTAATGCATAACTAATAATCCCAGTTATGGGTGCTGCCTGGAAGATGAGGCACGTAAAGACCAGGCTTCAGCTGGGCTGCATAGTGAGATTCTCCTCTCTCCCTGTCCCCACCGTCTCCCAAATGTAGCAGTAGCAAATCTCATTTTCCACTTTGTTTCTATACAACAGCCTGGGATCTTCTTAAAACTTTTTCCTCCTATTTCCATCTTTTCTTCTGTTGTATTTCATAAAGTCAATCAAAAGTATAACCTAGCTTGTTTTGTTGTTGCTGTTCTAGTTGTGAGTTAATAATTTAGTTTAAAGTTTTTATTTATGCTGGGTGGTGTTGGTGGATCCCTTTCATTCCAGTACCTGGGAGAGACTGTGTAGGCATAAAATTATTGTGTAATTCAAGTGCTGATTTCTGTCTGTCCCTTCTCCCCTTCCACCATATCTGAGTACAGTCCTTGTTTTGAGAATCTCCTGTCTCAATGTTGTGTAAACAGTGCTCCCCAGTTGTCCCCTGATATGCCAGTAAAGCAGCTTATAGCCAGTTGCTGATCAGTGGGAGAGAATAGGGCTAGAGTTCCAGCCAGCAAGGGGAGAAGGAGTTAGAAGAGGAAGTAAGTGTTTTCAGCCACATGTAGAGATCCAAGGGAGAATAGGAGAGAATTCAGCAGGGAAAGCCACTGTGCAAGTATCTCTGGTATATAAACTGGATAGAAGCCAGATTAGTTTAGAGGATTAAGAGTATAGTTAATACTGCTCAGGATTGTGTTATACTGCTTTATAAACAAATATAATAGAGTCTCAATTATTTTGATGCTAGCCGGATTAAGAGAGAAACACATACAGCAGAGGCAGTTTTTATCTTTTGAGTTCAAGGCCATCTGGTCTGTAGAGCAAATTCCAGCACTTTCAGGCTATCCAGAGAAACTGTCTTAAAACAAACAAAAACCCAAACAACAACAACAAAAATTATTTGAAGTCTGGCATCCATGTGGTAGATGATGAAATAGTAACTGTGTGTTATCAAAAAGAAATTTACGTCAGTTATTTAATGGAAGAGTGTGTGTAGTCAGAAGTAGAGTGGACATGCTGCTTTTCTATTTAGAATTGTGCTTAAATAAAATGAGGCTACATGTAGCCTTTGTGTGTGTATGTGTAGCCTAAAGGAAAACCAGAAGGTATCATAAAGACCATTGTTACCTTGAAATCTGGGAAGGATTCCTTATCCCCATCCCCTGATGGACTGACTGACGGACTGACTGATGGACTGATTGCTTTATTAAGACTAGATCTTAAATACAGCCCCCGCTGACCTTGAACTCAGAGTGATCACCTGCATCTGCCTCCACACACCATTGTTTCTGGGCTTCTTTTTCACTTTTTGCTACAGGGTCTGAGACTGGAACTCAGGCTTGCCTCTTGTGCCTTTTTCTTTACCTAGAGTTTTACCACAGCTCAGATTTCTTCTTGAGACATTCCGTCTGAGCACATTATCAGATATTTGTATTACCTTAATATGCATTAGAATATACTCCGTACCTGTTATACCAAATCCTGAACTTGGAACATGAGTCAATCATATTCTAGTTATTCTAGTAATTTGGTTTGTTTTCTTCTGTGTCTGTGAATTACCCATCTTTGCAGTGCTACCAGTCAATCCTTGTTTCACACTCCAGGGAAGGGATTTCTAGACAGGTCACTTGTAAAGAAAGGTTCAAGGTTGCAGATGTCCTTATGTCCTGTATATTGTCCTTTCCTGTGACTGGCTCATTTGTCTCTTCGTATTGTAGTTGAAATGTGTTGTTAAAATACTGTGTGTGTGTTTTCTAGCCAACAGTGCCTTTGCATTGGAGTTTTACATCCACGTGCATTCATAACCTTGAAAAAGAAAGCAAAACACTTAAGGATTATAAAATTTTGGTCTCATCCCCAATTCTGACCTTGAGTTCAGAAAACACTTAAACGAGGTCACACTTTTGCATCCTCTCTGCCTTTCCTTTGCTATTCCTATTCAAGAGCATGATGTTCCATTGCACTCATACTAGGCCTCAGGTCACATCCTGGCACTTGCTATTGAACAGCAAGTTGATGTAGTAATAGAATATGTGTAAGGAAGAACTATTGTAAAGTGTTTTAGGTTTTTTTTTTTTTGTTAATTGTTTCAGGCTGGGGAGATGACTCAGTTGCTAAATTATAAGCACAGAGACCCCAATTCAGGTCCCCAGAACCCATTTAAAGGCCATATAAAAGACAACACATACTCTTTTTTTTTTTCCTCTTTCTCTGATTTTTTATTATTTTATTCATTACAATTTATTCATTTTGTATCCCAGCTGTAGCCCCCTCTCATCCCCTCCTAATCCCACTTCCCTCCCTCTTCTCCTCTCACCCCCTCCCCCAGTCCTGATAGGGGAGGTCCTCCTCCCCTTCCATCTGACCCTAGTCTGTCAGGTCTCATCAAGAGTAGTTGCATTGTCTTTCTCTGTGGCCTGGTAAGGCTGCCTTTCCTCTGCTGGGGGAGGTGATCAAAGAGCCAGCCACTGAGTTTATGTCAGAGACAGTCCCTGTTCCCTTTACTAGGGAACCCACTTGGAGACTGAGCTGCCATGGGCTGCATCTGTGCAGGGGTTTTAGCTTATCTCCATGAGTTGGAGATATGGTTGGAGTATCAAGTCTCAGAAAAGACCCCTGGGCCTAGATTTTTTTGGTCCTGCCTGCAGCTCTCCTGGAGCTCCTGTCCCCTCCAGGTATTTCTATCTCCCTCTTTCAAGATTCCCTGCACTCTGCCCAAAGTTTGGCTATGAGTCTCAGCATCTGCTTTGATATACTGCTGGGTAGTCTTTCAGAGGTCCTCTGTGGAAGGCTCCTTTCTTATTCCCTGTTTTCTCTCTCTTCTGATGTGATCCATTTGACTTTCTGAATGAGGACCAAACATCTTACCCAGGGTTGCCTTCTTGCTTAGCTTCTTTAGGTGTACAGATTTTTGTAGATTTATCCTAATTATATGTCTAATATCCACTTATAAGTGAGTATGTACCATGTGTGTCTTTCTGGGATATACCTCACTCAGGATGATCTTTTCTAGATCACACGATTTGCCTGCATTTCATGATTCCTTGTTTTTAATTGCTGAGTAGTATCCCATTGTGTAAATGTTCCACAACTTCTGTATCCATTCCTTAGTTGAGGGATATCTGAGTTGCTTCCAGATTCTGGCTATTATGAATAAAGCTGCTACACATATGGTTGAGCAAATGTCTTTGTTGTATACTTGAGCATCATTTGGATATATGCCTAGGAGTGGTATAGATTTTTATAGCACTATTCCTAATTGTCTGAGAAAGCACCAAATTGATTTCCAAAGTGGTTGTACAAGTTTACATTCCCACCAGCAATGGAAGAGAATCCCCTTTCTCCAAATCCTCTCCAGCATGTGTTGGCACTTGAAATTTTGATCTTAGTCATTCTGATGGGTGTAGAGTAAAATGTCATGGTCATTTTGATTTGCATCTCCCTGATGACTAAGGACGTTGAATATTCCTTTAAGTGTTTCTCTGCCACTTGATATTCCTCTACAAAGAAGTCTCTGTTTAGCTCTGTACCCCATTTTTTAATTGGATTACTTGGTTTATTACTGTATAACTCCTTTAGTTCTTTATATATTCTGGATATTAGCCCTCTGTTAGATATAGGGTTGGTAAAGATCCCTTCCCAGTCTGCAGGCTGTCGTTTTGTTCTGATGACAGTGTCCTTTGCTTTACAGAAGGTTTCAGTTTTATGAGGTCCCATTTATTGATTGTTGCTCTTAGACCCTGGACAACACATACTCTTAGGACATCTTTTAAGAAAGTTGGCTACTCTGAAAGGCTTAAAGTATTTTGTCATTGAAGATAGACTTTCTGATGTCTTTTTAAAGGCTTAAAGGTTTTATTGAGTTATAAGAATTGTGATTTCTGCTTCAAAAAGTACTACCTTCTGGAGTAATTTGACATAGTAACTGGATGATGAATGGTACTGATCTGATCTGTAGCATGTCTTAAGGTGCTTACCATGACTATTGAAATGCACACACACTGATATCCCAAATAAGAGCTAAGAAGAAGCTCCCTGCAGTTGATAGTAGAATGGATAGAAACATACATAGGGGAAATTTTTTTATTTGGCAGGGAGGGTCTTAATTAGAGTTTCATTGCTGTAAAGAGGCACATGACCAAGACCTCGCCTTTCTTTTTATTAATTGATTTATTTACTAACTTTACATCGCAGTGGGAACTTCCACTCCCCTATTCTTATGCCCCCCCTCCCTTCTCAAAGAAGAGGAGACCTCCCATGGATATCAACTTGCCTACCAAGTCAATTCTTAAAAAGGAAACCATTTAATTGTGGCTAGCTTACAGTTTGAGAGGTTTAGTCCATTATCATCATGGAGCAGCATAAAAGCAGACATAGTAGTAGAGGATCTGAGAGTTCTACATTTGATCAGCAGGCCGCAGAAGGAGACTATATGCCACATTGGGTGTAGCTTGAGCCTAAGAGACCTCATACTGACACACTTCCTCTAACAAGGCACCTCTTAAAAGTGCCACTCTCTATGGGCCAACCATTCAAACACATCATCAGTCTGTAGGGGCCATTCCTCTTCAAACCACCACAGTGAGTTTGTGCATGTTATATACATGCTGGGTGTGTGTGTGTTTGTGCATGTTTGTCTATGTGTCTGTGATATGTGTAGGCATGTGTGGTGTGTTGTGAGTATGCATATGGAAGGCCAGTGTTAACATCAGGTGTCTTTCCTAGATCACAATCTACTAATATTTTTCTGGAATAGTGTCATTGAAGCTCAGTAATTTGGCTGGACTGTCTGCTTTCTTATTTGCACAAGTAAGACCAGTAGGTATGTTATTGGCAAAATGGAAATCTTTTGTTATAGGTCTCGCAGTTAAGGAGGTCTCCTAGGTAAGTATGGATTTCCTATGTCCTACATGCTGAACAGTAGCATGACAACTATGCTCATGTATTGTGATCCCTGAGAGCATCATATCAACTTTTTGATCCGTAGAATGACAGAAGCCACATTTGATACTCTTCGACTCTGGTTAATAATCCTGCTATGTGTTTTGCGGTTGGCCATGATGCGAAGTCACCTGCAAGCATATTTAAACTTAGCCCAGAAATGTGTGGATCAAATGAAGAAAGAAGCAGGCCGAATAAGTACCGTTGAGCTACAGAAAATGGTAAGTTTTATAATTGTCCTAATGGAAAGATAATAGAAGACATTTTGTGAAAAATAATTCAGACCTCTAATTGAAAATGTGCCATTTCATAACATTCTTCCTGTAAACAAATGGGGTGGTCCTATGCTGATCTTTGTCAGAGTTTTGTCCAGTTTTACTGCTGAGAAATGGTCTGGGCTTGTCTGCCGGCCTTTGGTGCTTTTAAGTGTCGGTATTATTGGGTGCGGCAAAGCTGTAGTGTGCCCTGTTGCCTAGTGAGGAGCCAAATAATGTTCTGAAAGGCACTACAGTTTGCTGGCCAGACCTTATGAATAGAAAGGTGGGAATTTCTGTGCCTCAGACTATTCCTTTTAACATTCCTCCATGTGCTAGCAAGTAAATTTAAGTTCTTCACAGAGATTTTAGAGAAGATGGGTGTGTAATCTTTCACCAGTAGAGTGGGCCTATATTCTGATCCTTTTTCCTTTTTGATTTACCATAATCTTGGACCCTGTTTTTTGTCTTTATGTTTCATATATTTTCATGTGATTTAAAACTTGACCTTAAATGTGTTTAAATGGAATGAAGTGTTTTTATTTATAAGAAGTTCATGTCATACATGCCTGCCTATTATAGTTATTTAGTCTGATGTTTAAGGAACTCTATAGAGATTTTAGTGCTTTGTATTGCATTTTGAAATATACTTTTTTACATTTTGTAATATTTTCAAATTCCAGAATCTTTATCTTTAGGTTGAGCCTTTCTGAAGTTAGGGTACATATATATTAAAATGTAAACGTAATAATATTTAGCTTTCTTCTCAGGAAAGGATTACTTATAAGCATTTCAGTTAGATGATTTTATAAAGTTTAATTTACTCCTGACTTGTCAGCTGTAATGGATACTTAAGACTGTTGTTGTTGCAGGTGGCTCGAGTCTTTTATTACCTTTGTGTCATTGCCCTGCAGTATGTGGCACCTCTGGTAATGCTGCTGCACACAACTCTGCTTTTGAAAACACTAGGTAGGCATGCCACAGCCCTGGGAGAACACTCTTTGCTTCCTACAGATAGTTAACGCCTTTCTGTTACTAGCATGGAAGTGCACTTCATGACACTGCTGCTTCTTAGTGTAGCTTCAGGAAGAAGTAGGGAAAGACTATACTGTACAAGTTGATTGATCTTGATTTTAGAAGCCCAGCTGTATTATTTTGTGATCATAGGACTTTTCATTTAAGGTTAATTCCAGAGTTCTCAAGTAATGTGGGTAAGCACTGCTGTTTAGATCTGAGTGTATAAGCAGGTGAATTAAAGGTTTGTTAGTGCCTAACATTTAAATTATTACAAAAATCCTTATAAACTTGGCTAGACTAAGGATTATATAAATAGTTTGACTTTAGATAGCTTATGTTGAAAGAGTAAAGGATTTTCAGGGAATAAGTGAGGTCTGGTCGGTCGAGTCTTCTTGTGTCGTAGTGCCCATGAACTACCCATGGTTGACCTGTTTCCCTTTTATTTGACTGGGCAGCCTGCCAGCGTGAGGGTTTAGAAGTCCCAAGAGACTCTAACTATGATCTGAATAGGCTCACTCATACAGGATGCCCAGTACCTTCAAACCTGTGTACCATAACGGGCAGGTAGCTCACTTACAGTGTGTGACTCACATCCTGTACAAATGCTTATAGTGAAACCAATTCTAAAAGCCATTAAGTTTCTCACATTGACGTTATGCATAGATAGTAGTTTCTCAGAATGAAATTCATTGTGATGCTGTAGATGGAGAAAGGATTTCTAGGAACTGAATGAGTCTGCTCTCTCAGTGAAGATGGTCGATTCATAGCTTATAGATTACAGATTTGACTGCACTGAATTAAAAGCCTGTCAGACTCAGTTTCGAAATGTATTTAAAAACATTCTATAATATGGTTCAATTAATTACATTATTTTAACAGATAGCAAAATTACTTTATTTTCAACATAAAAGGATTTGCCGTATCACTAAATTTTTGATTTCTAATATGGATATGGATTTCTAATATGGATATGGATTTAAGGTTATCTTTTCTTCTGGCTTTTGTTGCTTGTTTGTTTTGTTTTGTCTTCAGTATCATTTACTTACCAAGTTTTGTGTCTTGAATACTCTAGGTAATCATTCCTGGGGGATTTATCCAGAAGCTGTCTCTCCCTGGCCAGTGGATAATAATCTCCCTTCCAACTCTGTTTACCCTGATCTACCATCACCTGATGGGAAGATGACGGTAACTGTTACGCAAATCACAGTGGCACTGAACAGCTTAAAAACCATTTTCACTCCTCTCCTTTTTCGAGGACTTCTGTCATTTTTGACATGGTGGATTGCTGCTTGCCTCTTTTCTACAAGCCTTTTTGGGCTTTTCTATCATCAGTATCTGACAGTGGCATGAATTTCAATCAAAAAATGGATATCTACACTTTAAATTCAAATATGTGTGCCCTTGAAGGGTTGACAAAAAAAGACTGCAAATACAAAGGAGAAAAAAAATTATATCGGAGTATCTTGTTTTAAATGCTTCCTCTGTACTCTCAGGGTGAATTAATGTTGTACTATTTAAAAATCACAGGATAGGTTGTTACACTGTTACACTGTGGCATTTTAATTGTAACTCATTGTGATAACTAATGTGAGAGGGTTATCTGCAGGGGTTAATCCCTCTGATTACCTTCGTTTACAGTGCAAACCTCCAACAGTCTTTCAGACTTCTCCTAGGACTCCAGTTACTGATTGCTCTTCATGGTGTTGTGGTACTGTTCTTACTCATACTTGCTGCCTATAAAACAATCTTCAAACTGAGCCATGCTCTAGAGAAGGGAAAAGAACTAAAGTCACTTCTGTTGGTAATGTCTTAGTCTTCAAAAACAAAACAAACAAACAAAAAATCCAACAGAAAGGAAGAGAAAGCTACTGTATATTACAGTAAGAAAAGCTGCATAGTCATTTTAAATTGAATGGTGATACAGATGCCTGATGTCTACAAGGACTGCTACTTGAGAGTAGCAGCAGTATTGTTTTAAAGCGTATACCACCAGCTTGAAAGCTCTTTTCAGATGATTGGCCATATGAACATTTGCAGTCTCACTGTTAATTTTGGGCCTGCTGTATTTTATTTTATTCTTTGATCCTAAATAGTTATGTTTAATCTAAAAATATTTATCAATACTGATCAAATTTGAGAATTACTTTTAATCCTGCTGACTAAGTGTATGTATTGTGTATATATTATATATTAAATATATAATATATTGAGGTTATAAAAGATGAAAATATTGAATCCTTATATTTTAAGTTGCAGAATGTATGTGAAACATTGATTTGAATAAGATGTATCTAGAAATTTCTGTTTGGAATGAGATTAAAATACTTTTTTTAAAGCTCAACAGAGTGTAAATTATTTCTTGTATATATATGATAATAGTACTTAAAATGTTATGGGTGATTAGTTGATTTCTCCCAAATTAAAATTATCTTTATTTTTGTTTCTTCGGTTCTTGCCTTTTATGAAACATAAATTATTTTCTTTTTTTTTTATAAATTAATTCAATTTACATCTCGGTCATAGGCTCTTCCCTCTTCTCCTCCCAGTCTCACTTTCCCTCCCACTTCCCACTCTTTTACTCCTCATAGAGAAGCCCCCGACCTAGATACCTCAACTCACTAATCTATTCATATGAGGATTTAGAATCAGTTTGTCAATGAGTCGATTTGTATGCCATTACCATGTTGTTTTTATTATTATACCTTTGTAGTATGACTTGAAATAATAATGACTTGTGAGACTTCCTGCAGTTTTTTTGCGGGTAGGGGTAGGTTGTTTTCAGTATTATTTTAGCATTCTGGGTTTTTTTTGTTTTGTTTTGTTTTGTTTTTGTGAGTGTGTGTGTGTGTGTGTGTGTGTGTGTGTGTGAATTTTCCTTTTAAGATCTATTAGGAATTGTGTTGAACACACCTATGGATACTTGATTTTTGACAAAGAAGCCAAAATCATACAATGGAAAAAAGATAGCAACTTCAACAGATGGTGCTGGTCTAACTGGATGTCTTCATGTAAAAAAAAAAAAAGAAAATGCAAATAGATCCATATTTATCACCCTGCACAAAACTAGTCAAGTGGATCAAAGACCTCAACATAAAACCAGACACACTAAATCAGTTAGAAGAAAAAGTAGGGAAGCACCTTGAACTCATTGGCACGGGAGACAACTTCGTGAACAGAACACCAACAGCAAAAGGCTCTATGATAAACTATCAATAAATGGGACCTCATGAAACTGGAAAGCTTCTTTAAAACAAAGGACACTGTCATGAGAACAAAATGACAGCCTACAGACTGGGAAAAAAATCATCACCGACCCTATATCTGATAAAGGCCTAATAACCAGAATATATAAAGAACTCAAGAAGTTAAAAAGTAACAAACTAAGTAATCAATTAAAAATGGGGAACAGAGCTAAACAGAGAATTTTCTATAAAGGAATATAGAATGGCAGAGACACACTTAAAGAAAAGCTCAACATCCTTAGTCATCAGGAGATGCAAATCAAAATGACTATGACAATTCACCTTACACCCATCAGAATGGTTAAGATCAAAAACTCATGTGACAATACATGCTGGAGAGGATGTGGAGAAAGGAGAACCCTCCTCCATTGCTGGTGGGAGTGTAGACTTGTACAACCACTTTGGAAATCAATCTGGTATTTTCTCAGACTATTAGGAATAGTGCTTCCTCAAGATGCAGCTATATCACTCCTGGGCATATATCCAAAAGATGCTCAAGTACACAGCAAGGACATTTCCTCAACCATGTTTGTAGCAGCTTTATTCATAATAGCCAGAACCTGGAAACAACCCAGATGCCCCTCAACTGAGGAATGGATGCAGAAATTGTGGCACATTTACACAATGAAATACTACTCAGCAATTAAAAACAAGGAAATCATGAAATTTAAAGGCAAATGGTGGGAACTAGAGAAGATCATCCTGAGTGAGGTATCGCAGAAGCAGAAAGACACACATGGTACATACTCATAAGGGGATATTAAACATAAAATATAGGATAACCATACTAAAATCTGTACACCTAATGATGCTAAGCAAGGAGGACCCAGGATAAGATTACCATTCCTCACTCAGAAAGGCAAAAGGGATGGACGTCGAAAGAGGGAAGAAACAGGAAACAGGACAAGAGCCTACCACAGAGGGCCTCTGAAAGACTCTACCCAGCAGGATAACAAAAGAAGATGCTGAGGCTCATAGCCAAACTTTGGGCACAGTGCAGGGAATCTTATGAAAGAAGGGGGAGATAGAAATACCTGGAGGGGACAGGAGCTCCACAAGGAGGACAACAGAACCAAAAAATCTGGCCCAGATTTTCTGAGATTGATAGTCCAACCAAAGACCATGCATGGAGATAACCTAGAATCCCTGCACAGATGTAGCCCATGGCAGCTCAGTCTCCAATTGGGTATCCTAGTACGGGGAACAGGGACTGTCTCTGACATGAATTCATTGGCTGGCTCTTTGATCACCTCTCCGCGAGATAGGAGCAGCCTTACCAGGCCACAGAGGAAGACAGTGCAGCCAGTCCTGATGAAACCTGATAGGCTAGGGTTAGAGGGAAGGGGAGGAGGACCTCTCCCCTATCAGTGGACTTGGAGAGGGGCAGGGAGGGTGGGATTAGAAGGGAATGAGGGAGAGGGCTACAGCTGAGATGCAAAGTAAATAAACTGTAATTAATATAAAAAATTGTATTGAAATTTTAGTGAGGATTACATTCATCTGTAGATTGCTTTTGGTAGAATGGCCGTCTTTACTGTGTTAATCCTGAGTACAATGGCTGTCTTTACTGTGTTAATCCTGATCTGTGAACATAGAGATCATTCCATCTTCTGATATCTTCTTCAGTTTCTGTCTTTAAAGACTTGAAGATTTTAATCATACAGTTCTTTGACTGGCTTCGTTAGAGTTACCGCAGATATTTAATATTATTTGAGACTGTCATGAAAGGTGTTGTTTTCCTGATTTCTTTCACAGCCCCTTTGTCATTTGTGTATGTCATCTCAGTAATGTTGGAGAGTGTCTCTCTCTCTCTAAGATTTATTTATTATTTCTACAGTACTCTGCATGTACATGAGCACACCAGAAGAGGGCACCAGATTTCATTATAGATGCTTGAGAGCCACCATGTGGTTGCTGGGAATTGAACTCAGGACCTCTAGAAGAGCAGCAGGTGCTCTTAACCTCTGAGCCATCTCTCCAGCCCAGGCTACTGATTTTTGTGAGTTAATTTTACATCCACCTATTTTGCCGAGAGTGTTTATCAACTGTAGGAGTTCCCCACTAGAACTTTTAAGGTCATTATGTATATTATCATATCATCTGTAAATAAAGATACTTTGACTTCTTCCTTTTCAATTTGTATCCTCTTGATCCTCTTTAGTTGTCTTATTGTTCTAGCTAGAACTTCAAGTACTATATTGAAGATATATTGAAAGAATGGACAGCCATGTCTTGTTCCTGATTTTAGTGGAATGGCTTTGAGTTTCTCTCCATTTAATTTGGTGTTGGCTATGGGTTTGCTGTAAATGATGTTTATTATATGTAGGTATGGGCCTTGTGTCCCTGAGCTCTCCAGGACTTTTATTATGAAATGTAGAATTTTGTCAAAGGCCTCTTCTATGATTGTATGGGGCATTTTCTTAAACTTTGTTTGTATGGTAGATTACATTCATTTGCTACACTCTCTCCAGCGTCGTCTTTGTAGCATATCAATAGATTGTGCTACTAGACGGGAGATACGTTTTCTTCGGAAATAAGCTCGCTGGAGGTCACTGGCAAGAACCCTAACATGGCCACCTAAGCCAAAAAGATGTATTCTGAGAGTCCCATGCTTCCTCAGTTGCAGGGATGGATTGATGAGCTTTTTTGCTATTTCTCTATGATTCTTGGAACAGTACAATTAACTATTCAAGGAACCATATTTCTGATAGATTACTAAAAGCTTTAGCAAATAAGAGTGGAAGGAAAATAAAATTTTAGAAGAGGTAATAAATCAGATTCAGCATCAGGAATTGCTTGTGGAAAAACCAAACATTGTAGGTAATAAAGGGGCAAGAGTTTTAGGGCTTTCTAAAGAAAATATTTAATCAGGATCTGTTAGGATAAATGGTCTGGATATTCCCACTGAAGTAGAACTACTACAAAACCATTACCAAACACAGGTGTTTATGATGAGGCAAAAAGAAGATAGGCAAACATAGGAGGTCAGAAGGTTTTATATTATACTATGAGCTTTAGCTCAAGCATCCTATCTCTAAAGGAAGATTGTAAATCCTTAGCAAGACAAACAGGAGAAATTCTCTTCAGTGCTTATCTCTAGGGAGGGTTGTAAATCTTTAGCCGACTTGGCTCGGAGGGCAATGACAGCCCCTGGCCTTTTCCTCACTAATTAGCAGCAATAGAACTGCGTAAATAGTTTAAAGTTTTGTATTTGCTTTGATTAAAAGCTTTTAGGCCAAGATTATTTGTAGACACTGCTTCTACCAGATTAGCCTTTCAGTTAAAATGTAAACTCTGTATTATTGGTAAAAAGTCTGAATGTTCCGGGAAGTATGTCAACTTCAAGGTGCTTCTTTATGTAATCACTATATAAGTGTTAGCTTGACTTCAGTAAATCGCAGCAGAGTCAAAGCTATCTCGGTGTGGTCTCTGACTGTCAATCTGCCTACCTGTGTCTAACCTGATACCCGAATGATTCCCCGAGGTTGTGGGGCCCCCGGCTGGGCCGGTCCACAGCATTCATTGATTTTTTTTTTTTTTTTTAATTCAACCATCCCTGCATCTCTGGGAAGAAGCCTACTTGATCATGGTGGATGACTATTTTGGTGTGTTCTTAGATTTGGTTTGCAAGTGTTTTATTGAATATTTTTACATCTGTGTTCATAACTCAAATTGGTCTATAATTTCTTTGTTTGGTCTTTTTGTGCTTTGGATATCAGGGTAAATGTGACCTCGTAGAAAGAGCTGGGCAATATTCTTTATTTTGTGGAATAATTTGAGGAATATTGGCATTAGTTCTTTGAAAGTCTTATAAAATTTTGAGCTAAAACCATCTGAGCCTCTCAAAAGCCATCTGGCTCAGGGCCTATTTTTTGATTGGGAGACTTTTGGGTGACTGCTTCTATTTCAGTGGAGGTTATAGTTCTTTTAAATTAATTATCTGATCTTGATTTAACATTGGTAAGTGCTATCTATAGAAACTTACCTATTTCTTTTTAGATTTTCCAACTTAGTGGAGCATAGGTTTTTACAATATGTCCTTATAATTCTCTGGCTTTCCTTGGCGACTGTTGCTGTGTACCTCTTTTCATTCCTGATTTTGTTAATTTGGATATTCTCTCTCTGCATTTAACTTAATTTGGATAAGGGTTTATTGATCTGACTGATTTTTTTTTTCTCAAAGAACACATTCTTTGTTTCATTAATTTTTTTCATATTGTTCTCTTTGTTTCTGTTTATTGATTTCAGCCCTGAGTTCATTTTTTTGCCATCTCCCCCTTTTGGGTATGATTTCTTCTTTTTGTTGTAGCGCTTTCGTATATGCTATTAAGTTGCTAGTATGAAATCTCTCCAGTTTTTTTAATGTAGGCACTTACTGCTATGCTGTTGTCTCTTGGAACCACTTTCATTTTGCCCAATAAGTTTAGGTATGCTGTGGATTCATTTTCATTGAATTCTAGAAAGCTTTTATTTTCTTTATTTCTGTGTTGACTCAGTTTTCACTCAGTAGAGAGTTGTTTAGTTCCCATGACTTTGTAAGCTTCTGTTGTTGAAATCCAATTTCAGTCCATGGTGGTCTATAGGGAGTTATTTCAATTTTCTTTTATCTATTGAGACTTGCTTTGTGTCCCAGTGCCTGGTCATTTTTTAGGAAGTTCCATAAACACAGTGAAGGTATATTTCCTTTGTGTTTGGGTGAAATGTTCTGTAAACTTTGTTGGGTCCATTTGGTGTATGTCACTTCGCTATGGTGTTTCTGTATTTAGTTTTTGTCTAGATGACTTGTCTGTTGGTGAGAGTTGGGTATTGAAGTCTCCCACTATCAGTGTATGAGGGTCAGTATGTGATTTAAGTGGTGGTGTTTCCTTTACAAACTTGTGTGCCCTTGTGTTTGGACGTATACTGTTCCAGATTTCCTGTACTTTGTACTGTTAAATTTAACATTTTCTTTGACAGATGTGTCCATTTTTTCTGTCATGTCTTCAATTCCTGAGATTATTTCTTCCACCTCTTGTATTCTGTTGGTGAAACTTGCCTCTGTAGTTCCTGTATGAATTCCCAAATGTTTCTTTCCAGTATTTTCTCAGTTTATATTTTCTTTATTGAATTTATTTTCATTTTCAGGTCGAACCATGTTATTCATTTTCTTCAACTACTTATTTTTCTGTATTTCTTTAAGGCACTTAATCATTTTCTCTTTAAAAGAAGCCTCTATAATCTTCATACAGGTTGTTTTAAGGTCTGTTTATTGGGCTTCAGCTATGTTGAGATAGTTAGTCCCTGTTATGGTAGAGTTGGTGGGCTCTAGTGGAGACATATTGTCCTGGTTGTTTTTGATTGTAGCTTTGGCTGACATCTAGGCATCTAGAATTGGGACAATTTTAGCTCTGCGTGATGATACCTGGGTTTTTTGTTGTTGTTGTTTTGTTTTGTTTTGTTTGTTTTTCTTTTGTTTTCCTTTCTTGCTGGGATTTAGGAGAGTGTGGTTAGCTGTGTGTTGCCTGGTAGAAGTTTTTCTGTGGATCTAGTCCTCGGTCCTCAGCTGGTGTGTTCCCCAGGAATGCCTGCTGATGTTGAGGCTGGGAAGAAAGGCTGGAGGAGAAGATCTTTGTGATCTTTTGAAGATGGGGCTAAAAGAGGAAAGGGAGACCTCAGCAACTTTTCTGCTACAGTGTAGTGGATGAGACTTGGGGAATTAGATTTGGAGGAATAGAAGGAGAAGTATGGCTCTAGATTCACCTACTTGTTTCCCTGGCTAAAGGGGCCCTTGGGTTAGCAAGGATTTGGGGATGGGACATAGCAGTGGGTGAGGGAGGGAGGTTAGAAGGGGAAGATCTATGGGATCTACAGGAGATGGGGAGTTGGCAGATGTTCTGCAGAGCTGGGGATGACACTGGGGGATTGGATCTGGGTGAACAGGAAGAAAAGATCTGCCATCAGCCTACCTGGTTTTCTGGCATGTGACGCTTGTAAATTTCTTTTTCTTTCATTTTCAAAAGTCATAGTCATTTTCTGACCAAGTTTACATGTATTGTTTAAGCTTTGTTAAAAAGTACTTCTCCTAAATTTCTAGTGTCTGGAATTTAAAATATTCGCTTTACTTAGTAAGCCCGAAATGAGATAACCTGGATTTAAAAAAAAAAAAAAAATCAAGTAAAATTCAAAATGCAAAGTTAAACTTACAAAGGGAATGATTATAAGAAATGAGGTGTGAGTTTTGTTTATGTTGTTATTTTGTTGTTTTTAATAAGTAAATGTTTATACATCTGTCTTGGGAGACTGTATATTATGATCTAATAAGTTCACTGTTGAAAGCAAGTTTAAACTACTTTTTGAAGTTACCTTCATGGCTTATGGCTCACATTCATTTGAATAATCTCAGGGCAGGAAATTCTTGTCTTTGATATAAATTCAATATTTTGGAAGTACTTGACATTTTAAGGTGCCTCTGTAAGTCTATAAAACTGATTGAATTTTGGCTGTAGCATAATGGGATATCATGTGTATTTCTGAAAGGAATATTTAAAGTGTATCTTCAGATATGTGCTTATGAAGTAAGCATATACACTATAACAAGATTATACCAGGATGTGATTTTATGTTCTAAGATGCTAATCTTGCAGAGATTATATACTGTTTATAATTGTCCCAATGAAAGGTCAGCAACTCTAAAGTTACAGTTCTGTATTTCAAAGATTGCATGTTGGGATGTCAGATGAAAGGCACATGATTCACTGTATGGAATAACATGTTCTTAATGCTTTTTGGTTCATTTATTTATAGAACTCTCTCTAAGTAGTCTGTAGACTTGGGCTTAAAAGGCACTTTTTTTGGTTGTTTTGTTTTTTTTAAGTAAGTTATTTACTGCACTAGTATATTTAACTACTTTATCATTGTGCCAAAAATAACGTTCTTTCATTTTTTTTTTGTGCTTTATATAAACCAAATTATATTTTATATTATTAGTTTTTAAGTCATTTTTCTTTTGGGGGTTTGTTTGGGTTTTGTTTTGTTTTTTCAGGACCTGGTTTCTGTGTAGCTCTGACTATCCTGGAACTCACTTTATAGACCAAGATGGCCTTGAAATCTTAAGTGCTGGAATTAAATGATGCAGCACCACACTTGTCTACCAGATAGTGTTCATATCCGTCTATTAGACAAGTACAGCTTTTTGTGCCTTTTGTATTAGACTTTAATCATCAGACTATGCTTCAAATCCATGTTAATCTATGTTTGACATATAAGGTAGGAACTCTTATGGCACTTCCTTGAACGTTTTATAGAATTTCATTTGACAGTTTTTGGTCCTTTCCCAACTATTATACTATAAAATTTATGACTGTGTACTCCCTCCTAAGCCCACATGTCTGAAATAAAAGCATATAATTTACTCTTAATATGCTGTTTAGTATCTCTCCTCCAAATCTCAATTTTGCTTGCAGTGATCATGGGCTCATTGTCTTACTTTTTTTTTTTTTTTTTTAAATATCATTGGTAAAAATACTGCCATTTCTTCTAGAGTCATGATTCAGAAGAGATAATCATGTATTGATGGAACTATTAGGTCCAGGAAGCAGTGAATCGAATTCAGTCTAAAATATATAATTGGAATGCCACTAGATAGATTTTCTTTTCAATGAAAACTTTAAATTCTCAGTAATGTGAAGCATAAGATCCTGCCATTCTCTGAATTCATACACATTTTCTGAGCCATCACATAATTGAAAATATTCCTGTAGTATATGACTTTATTCAGCAAAATAAAACTAAGTGATTTTTTTTTTATGTGGTTCATTCTGTATCTTCACAGAACTTCAAGACTCTTGAAGAATCAGATTTAAAGCTTTCACACAGTCCATCAGCCCCACTCTTCTCAGTATGCATTGTGTTGCTTACAAGCAGCATAGGTACTGGCCAATGCTTGGAAAGCTGATGTCGACATTTCCTTGCGTTACAGTAGTAAATGTTCTCATTCATTTATGTTTTCTGCCTACAGAAGAAAACGAGGCACAACCTTTATATCTTAATAGAGCAGGTAGTCTGCAATCTTCCATTCTCCCCCGCCCCACTTTGCATTTTTTCTTTTCTATTTAGCAAAAAACAATTTATTTTCTTAAGTAACATGATTTTTAGAAGTACTAATTAATAATAAAAATGGCTCATTCATTTTATGTCTGTAGTTAGTCTTTTTTTTTTCCACATGCATGCACTGTGCCCTCATTTTTTACTAATTAAACATAGCGAAATGGTCTTGGAGTGAATCTAGTGAGAAATACAGAAAATAAAGAGGTGCATGTCTTTCTTCTAGGGTATGTTAAATAGGAATAAGATCTGGTGAATTCAGGGTAGGAAGATAAATCATGAAAGGGGAAACATGGATTTGAAGATAAAGTTTAAATTTTAAGTAGAATGAGTTCAGAAAGCAACATTGAGATGGGCTTCTCAGGACTTGTAGGACAGGAGTACATAGAGAAATATCGATTGTTAGTATCATTATTGCTGAGGTTCGTTCCCTAGAGGACAAACAGCCTAATTGCTGGGACTTTGCTTGCTATGAGACCACTAAAGGAAATAAATATTTACATATATTATCAGTTTAATTTATATACAAAAATTAATGTATAATCCATACAGATTATGGATTAATACAATCTTAAGTACCATAAAATTGCAGGTGTGGATAGCTATGATTGAGAGCATGTGCAAGTTGGATTCCTAACACTTTTTGTTTTTTCTTTTTTTTTTTAGAAAAAGATGTTTGTTGTTTTTAACTTTGTCTACCAAAATTAGCTTTATCACATTTTTATTTTTAATTTTTCATTCTCTAATAATACAATGAAGTAATTCTTACTTGAATATTTCCAAGATTAAAAATGTAAAACCACAAATTATCAATGAAAAGATACAGAAATTATTACAATTATTAGTACATGGATGTGTTTATACTTTCTCTTCCTACTTTAAATAATTTCTTCAAGCATAAGATGAAACTTTTACCAGATGTTCAAATTTCTATTATGATAAGGAAGTCCTTACTATTTTGAATAAGTGGCTTAAAATTAATGTTCTTTTATGGCTAGACATCAGAGGGCTAGGATATAAAAGAAAGAATAAAATTATCTTAAAATTATTACTTTTAAAAGCTCGGTCATAAAATTTGAAGAGTAGTAACATTGTGGAGGAAAAGGAACTAGAATAGTTAAACTTTTCTGTATTCATACTCTTGAATTACTTGCATCCCCAAGGTGATGATTTTGCTAACTGCTAAATACATACACATACACACATGGATACATACATATGTACGTACGTACATACCTGAACTATGTGTTCCAGAACTGAGGGGGCAGGAAACTGAAATGGACTCAGGTACTCTCATTTAGCCTAGTGTATGACAGATCTGAGCTAAAATTCCATTGAAAGACTGATCTCTACTAGAATGGTAGCACTTTCCTAAAGTTCCAGCACTTGGGAGGTGGAATCAGTTCAAGGTCATCCTTAGCTACAAACTATTCAGGACTAGTCTGGGCTATATGAAAAAGGTGTCTCAGAAGAAATGGAGGGTGAGGGACTAGCCTCAGGAGAGAGTGTGTGAACAAATGAGTAAACTCAGCCTCCACAGTGTTTACACTGGTAGAGAATTAGAATTGGTGAATGCATCTCAGACTTTCCTCAAGGAGTCCTTGCCTCTGCACTCAAGAAATTGATAGAATCTAGACTCCCCTTGTTGCCTGCCTTTGAACCACTTCCACCTACCTGGGCTGCCTTGCCTAGCCTCAGTAGAAGAGGATGTACCAAGTCCTGATGCGACTTGATGGGCAAGGGTAGGTTGGTAAGGGGATCCTCTACTTTTCTAAGGAGAAGGGGAGGGGAAAAAGGAGGAAGATGGTAGGAGAGTGGGACCTGGAAGAGAGAGGAAGAAGGGGCCTGTGATGGGAATATAAAAATGAATAAATGAGTAAATTTATTTTCAAATTTTTTAAATAAACTTATATAAAAAGTTAAAAAAAATTAACTGAAGACTGTGCTCTTGTTTCAAAGTAAATAAGTATAAGAGCTGTGCTATACATGCTTTTGATTTTACTCAGAACTTCAGAGTCTGTGAAGCAGTATTTAACTTTTAAACATTCTCACAGGATGAGTAGACTTTATAAATAAGACTCAAGAATTGCATGATTAAAAGTCATTTTACTAGTACTTAAATGCTACTGTGCCAGGTGATTCTGCAAGTGCTAGAAACATGCTCTGGTGTAATTCATATCAATACTGTCCAGTCTAAGACTAGACAATATTCTTAAAAGTTATCTTCTGCTACCTTTTAATTTGTTAGTTCTTTGAGAGTATTATACAATGTGTTTTGATCATATTTACCTCCTTCATTTCTCAGACCTCACCCCCACCCCCATGAACATTTGTATCCTTTTTTGTTGTTATTAAATCCATCAAGTCCAATTAGTGTTGCCCATGTACTCCTGAGTGGCCTTCCACTACAGCATGGTTGGTCGCTCAGGAACTTTATCCATAAGAGCAACTGATTCTTCCTTCTCACAACATCTATCAGTTGCTCATGGTTCCATGGCCCCTCTCCTTGCTGGGATTTTATCCTGCTTGAGCAGGCCCTATTCTCACAGACAGGAGCCTAATATAACTGTCTTCGGAGAGACTTCATCTAGCAGCTGATGGAAACCAATGCTGAGACCCACAGCCAAACATTAGGCAGAACTCAGGGAGTCTTGTGGAAGAGTTAGAGGAAGGATTGAAGGAGCTGGGGGGTCAAGGACACCACAAGACCTACAGAGTAAACTAATATGGGCCCACGGGGCCTCATAGAGACTGAACCACCATAGAGCATACATGGACTGTCCTAGACTCTGTACACATGAATCTGATAGCATGTGCACACACACACACATTTATATGTGTTCATTAAAATGATAATATATCCAAGATGTGCATTTATGGACTTTAAATTAAATGAATATGTACTCTTCCCAAACCAGTTTCAATGTTAAGGTTTGGAGTTTTGATTTCATACTTTATTTTTTGTATAAGTGAAGCATGGCATAAAAGATAAACACTTGCAAAGACATAAGGCACTAGGGCTACTACCTGTGACCCCACAGTTTGATGTGGGCTAGGCATAGTTCTGACTCCCCAAAGAGAACCTGTGAGCTAGCTTTCTTCTAGGCAATCCTCTGGGCTATGGAGAGGCTGGTAAATTACATGCTACAGAATTTCATCCCACTTTCAGTGTGTTCCCTTGCTCACCAGTATTACAAAAGATCAACTGACTTCTGTATTCCTCATAAGAGTTGCTTTTTTGCTAATGACTTGGCATATCTGTGTGTTGGGGAAGAAGGATACATGACTTGACACTCTGCTGGGTCGCTGTCATTCTCCAGTTTTGAATTAAACCTTTAGTGTGTAGAAAGAAAATAACTGCTGATGTGAAACCCTCTGCTCTTTAGATAAGGAAAGTGTTTTGCTTTGGTTTTGGGAGGACAGTCTGCAGTCAACAGGAGCACATTAAAATAGCATAACAGGCATTCTGCAGGATGAATTTTTCCTAAAGGAAAAAGTAAGGATAGAAAGACGGGAAAAACTGAAAAACTGGGGGTTTCAGATAGAAAGAATAGACCCCTAGTATGGTTAAGTCACCTTGTAAAAGTCAAGAATTCTACATAACAAAAATTGCTGTGTAGGTTGATTATATAAAGATAATATTCCTTTTCTTTAAGATAGTCAATAGATATTTGAAATAGTAAAATAGCAGTGAGCCATGCTTGAGGCCTGAGTTTATATAACCAAGCATGGCCTTTCTCTTCTCCCCAGCTATAGTTTTATAGGAAACTTCTTGGCGGGACTATAAACTCCACTTATAGTAGAGGACATGCCTTAACCCCATGTGCAGTCTTTGTGACCTTATCAGAGTGTAATCCTTTTGAAGGCACCTTGGGAAAGAGTGGAGTGTCCATTACCTGTGCTACAAGATGTAACTTCTCAAGACACCAGATAATACATATGGCTGTTGTAAGGCACACATGTGTGACTGTTGAATGTATATTACCCTTTCTGGGTGTCTGTTTCTGCTAATACTGTGCTGAAATCTGTTAAAAATATTGTAACATTAAATAAGTTAATAGGGGATAATACTGACTTATCCTAAAATCCATTTAGTGCAACAGTTAAAAAGCCCAGCCTCACTTGAGGAAAGGTCGATAAAAAGTGAGATTGCTGCAGGGGATAGCTTGGGCAGTATTTCCTGCTTCCACTACCCACTGACAGCCTGTGCATAGTTTGAAAATATATACAAGATATGGTTCAGTAGTTAAGAGCACTTACTGCTTTTGCAGAGTATCTCTCTGGCTCACAGCTGCCATAATTTCAGCTCTGGGTAATCTGTTGTCCTCTTCTGAACTCTGCTGGCACTGCACATGTGTGAGCATGTGTGTGTGTACATTTATGCAGACAAAACTCACATAAAGTAATAAAGCATTTGTGGTTGGACAGATGGCTCAGGTTAAGAGCACTTACTGTTCTTGAGGAGGACCCAGTTCTGGTCCCATCACCCACATGGTAGCTCCCAACCACCTGTAACTACAGTTCTGGGGTATCTGATTCTGGCCTTAGGCTCCTCCATACACGTGGCACACATAACATACACTTGAACAGAAACATACATATAATATTATTTTTTGATTAAGTGGGCCTAAAGTGCACAATAACAGTGGAAAAGATAAGTTAAAAGAATGTAACAGTTTTTAAAAGGTGCTGGTATTTTATTTCTTTAAAAACAAATACACATGATAAGATACAAATAAACTATGATAACATGATAGAAGTTTGAAAAATGGAGATGTCCACAATAGCTTCACCATAATCCTATAGCTGAAAGAACATAATAGAGAAAGAACAATCAAAAGAGAGTATACATTTAGGCAATTAAATGTATCCATGCATGGTTCCTTAAATTATACAAATGTACCATCCTTGAAAAGATACTAATAAGGAAAGCTGGGTTCCAGGCACATGTAGTTTTCTACTATTTTTATTTTTTTCTGTATATATAAAAATTCTAAAATAATTTATTTACTATATATGAAGTGCATCTAAAAGTTTATTTGGGTTTTATGTAACAATTAGACTCTAGGAATGTAGGCAGTGCAAGAACAGGGCTATCAGTCAAATTTCTGAGTGACCATAATATTTTTTTCTCAGGATCAAGATAAGGACTACAGAACAATTTAATGTGGTTTGCATGAGACTATATGGATATGATTTAAAGGAGCATTTATTCTGAGATTAGAATTCTAATGTTAAGATGCCCACCCAAGTACAGACTACAGGAACGAACAGCAATACAGATAAGCAGATGGCTAGAGGTCGGTGTAAGAACACATCCAACAAAAACCATCATGACTTCACCAGCAACCCCAAAAATCAATAGATATATTAATTCATCAGAAACACAGGAAAATTATTTTAAAGCTATTTTTATCCAGTTATTACAGGAACATAAAGAGGAAACAAATCTCTCAAAGAAATAGCTACACAAATGGAGGCAAATAAAGAAGAAACAAACAAAGCTCTTAAAGACAAACAGGCAACTACAGCCAAACAGAGGCACGGGTAGAGGCGCAATTAGTGGCATATAGAGAAGAAACGAACAAAAAAATAGTGACCATCATGGAAAGACAGGAATCCACATTCAAACATATGAAAGAAATGGTGCAAGACATGAAAACAGAATTAGAATCAATGGAGAAAACACAGAGAAAACCAAAGAGCTGGAGAACTTAGAGAAAAGATCAGGAACGACAAAGGTAAGCATAACCAATAGAATACAAGAGATGGAAGAGAGAATCTCAGGTGCTTAAGATACACTTGCAGAAATTGATACATCCGTCATAGAAAAAGAAAAATTGGAAAATTTCCAAACACAAAACATCAAGGACACCATGAAGAGATGAAATCTAAAAATAATAGGAATAGAGGGAGAAGAAGATTCCAGGCTCCAGAGTCCAGAAAATATTTTCAAGAAAACCAAAGAAAAAAAAAACACGAAAATAAAGAAGAGTTTCCCAACTTAAAGAGATGTCCATAAACATGCAAGAGACATACAGGACACCAAATAGACTAGACCAAAAAAGAAATTCCTCACATCACATAATAATCAAAACACTAAATGTACAGAACAAACAAAAAAAAAAATACTAAAACTAGCAAGGGGAAAAGGCCAAGTAACATATAAAGGTAGGCCTATCAGAATCACACCAGATTTCTCAACAGAAACTATGAAAGCCAGAAGAGCCTGGGCAGATGTCATGGAGACTCTTAGGATACCACACATGCCAACCAAGACTACTATACCCAGCAAAGCTTTCAATCAAGATAGATGGAGAAAACAAAATATTCACAACAAAACTAAAACAATATCTGCACAGCAACCCAGCCCTACAGAAGATACTAGAAGGAAAACTCCAACAAGAACAACTACATCCAAGAAAACACAAGATATAGATAACTTCACAACAAAAAAAATTAGAAGAAAACAAGCACTGAAACACAGTAACACCACCAATTCCACAATAAAAGGAACTGACTTTCATTGGTCACTATCAACATCAACAGACTCAACTCTCCAATCAAAAGACACAGACTAACAGAATGGTTGTGGAAACAGGAACTAACTTTCTGCTGCACCCAAGAAAATCACCTCTGCAACAAAGATAAACACAGTCTCAGAGTAAATGGCAGGAAAAATGTTTTTCAAGCAAATGGACCCAGATAACGAGCTGGAGTAGCTATCCTAATATCGAATTAAAATTGATCAAAAAAGATGAGGAGGGGCACTTCCTTCTCATCAAAGGAAAAATCCACCAGGAGGACATCACAATCCTGAACATCTATGCCCCAAATACATGAGCACCTGTATTTATAAATGAAACATTATTAAAGCTTAAATCACACATCCAACCCAACACCTTAATAGTGGGAGACTTCAATGCTCCACTCTCACTAAGGGACAGATCATCTAGACAAAAGCTAAATAGGAAAATAATGACACTTACAGAGGTCCTAAATCAAAAGGACCTAATACCTGTCTACAGAACGTTTCACCAAATCTCAAAAAAGTATACCTTCTTTTCAGCACCTCATGGAACCTTCTCAAAAACTGACCATTCACAAAGCAATCCTCAACAGATACAAGAAGACCAAAATAATCCCTTTTATCCTTTCAGACCACCATGGCCTAAAACTAGACCTCAACAACAACAGAAATAACAAAAATCCTACATATACATGGAAACTAAACAATTATCTACTTAATGATAGCTTGGACAGGGAAGAAATGAAAAAAGAAATTAAAGACTTCCTAAAATTCAATGAAAAGGAAGATACAATTTACACAATGAAAGCAGTGATAAGAGGAAGTTCATAGCACTAAGTGCCTCCACAAAGAAGTTGGGAACATCCCCTACAAGCAACTTCATGGCACACCTAAAAGCCCTAGAAAAAAAAGAAGCAGACACATGCAAGAGGAGTAGGTGATTGGAAATAATCAAACTCAGAGCAAAATCAATGAATTAGAAACAAAGAACATTGAAATAACCAATGAGACCAAGAGCTGGTTCTTTGATAAAATCAACAAGATAGACAAATCCTTAGCCAAACTAACTGAAAGGCAGAGAAAAACTATCCAAATCAGCAAAATAAGAAGGGAAAGGGGAACGTAACAACAAACACAGAGGCAATCCAAACAGTTATTAGGTTTTACTTTAAAAGCCTATATGCCACAAAATTTGAAAATCTTAATGAAATGGACCCTTAATAGATTCCATTTACCAAAATTAAATCAAGGTCAGGTAAATAGATTGAATAATTCTATACTATACAAGGAAATAGAAGCAGTGATCAAAAATTCTTCCTTCCAAAAAAGCCCAGGGTTCGGATGCTTTCAGTGTAGAATTCTACCAGAACTTCAAAGAAGAGCTAACTTTAATTATCTTCAAACTATTCCACAAAATAGAAACAAGGAACATTACCAAACTCATTCTATGCAGTCACAGTCACCTTCATACCTAAACCACACAAAGACTCAACAAAAAAGAACTTCAGACCTATCTCTTATGAACATTGATGTAAAAATACTCAATAAAATACATATAAACAGAATCCAAGAACACATAAAAGATATCATCCACCATGACCAAGTAGGCTTCATCCTAGGCATGCAGGGGTGGTTCAATACATGGGAAACCATCAATGTAATCCACCATATAAACAAATTGAAGGAGAAAAACCACATGATCATCTACTTAGATGCCAAAAAAGCATTTGACAAAACCCAACACCCATTCATGTTTAAAGTCTTGGAGTGATCAGGGATGCAAGGCAAATGCCTGAACATAGTAAAGACAATCTACAGAAAGCCTAGAATCAATATTAAACTAAATGGAGAGAAACTTAAATCAATCCCACTGAAATCAGGAACAAGGCCAGGCTGCCCACTCTCTCCTTATCTCTTCACCATAGCACTTGAACTCCTAGCTAGAGCAATAAGACAGCTAAAGGAGAGCAAGGGGACACAAGTCAGAAAGGAAGAAGTCAAAGTGTCACTATTTGCAGATGATATGATAGTATACATGAGCGACCCTAAAAATTCAGCCAGAGAACTCCTTCAGCTGATAAACACTTTCAGCAAAGTGGCTGGATACAAAATTAACCAAAAAAAAATCAGAAGCCCTCCTGTATACCAAAGACAAAAGGGCTGAGAAAATAAATTAGGGAAACAACACCCTTCACAATAGCCAGAAATAACATTAAGTACTTTGGTGTGACTCTAACCAGGCAAGTGTTTGAAAAAAAACTTCAAGTCTCTGAAGAAAGAAATTGAAGAAGGTATCAGAAGATGGAAAGATCTCCCAGGCACATGGATCAGTAGGATTAACAGTGAAAATGGCCATCCTGCCAAAAGTGATCTACATATTCAATGCAATTCCCAACAAAATACCAACACAATTCTTTACAGACCTTGAAGGAAAAATTCCCAATTTCATATGGAAAAACAAAAAACCCAGAATTGCCTAAACAATCATCTGGAGGTATCTCCATCCCTGATCTCAAGCTGTACTACAGAGCAATAGTAATAAAAACTGCATAGTACTGGCATAGAACCAGAATGGTGGATTAGTGGAATCAAAGACCCAGGAATAAAGTCACACACCTACAGATACTTAATTTTTGACAAAGAAGCCAAAACCATACAATGGAAAAAAAAAGACAGGATCTTCAACAAATAGTGCTGGTTTAACTCAATGTCTACATGTAGAAAAATGCAACTAGATCCATATTTATCACCCTGCACAAAACTAAAGTTCAAGTGGATCAAAGACCTCAACACAAAACCAGACACACTAAATTGGTTAAAATAAAAAGTGGAGAAGAGCCTTGTTCTCAGTGGCACAGGAGATAACTTCCAGAACAGAACACCAAAATAGCACAGGCTCTAAGATCAACAATCAATGAATGGGACCTCATGAAACTGAAAAGCTTCTGTAAAGCAAAGGATACTGTCATCAGAATAAAATGACAGCCTACAGACTGGGAAAGGATCTTCACCAACCCTATACCTAACAGAGGGCTAATATCCAGAATATATAAAGAACTAAAGAAGTTAAAAAGCAACAAATCAAGTAATCCAATTAAAAATAAATGAGCTACAGAGCTAAACAGAATTCTCTATAGAGGAATATAGAATGGCAGAGACACACTTAAATGCTCAACATCCTTAGTCATCAGGGAAAAGCAAATCAAAACTATCCTGAGATTTCACCTCACACCCATCAGAATGGCCAAGGTCAAAAATTCAAGTAACAGTACATGCTGGAGAGGATGTTGAAAAAGGAGAACCCTTCTACATTGCTGGTGAGAATGAAAACTTGTACAACAACTTTGGAAATCAATCTGGTGTTTTCTCAGATAATTAGGAATAGTGCTTCCTCAAGATCCAGCTATATCACCCCTGGGCATATATCCATAATATGCTCAAGTATACAACAAGGACATTTGCTCAACCATGTTTGTAGCAGCTTTGCTCATAATAGTCAGAACCTGGAAACAACCCAGATGCCCCTCAACTGAGGAATGGATACAGAAATTGTGGTTCATTTACATAATGGAATATTACTCAACAATTAAAAACAAGGAAATCATGAAATTTGCGGACAAATGGTGGGATTTAGAAAACATCATCCTGAATGAGGTATCCCAGAAGCAGAAAGACACACATGGTATGTACTTACTTATAAGGGAATATTAAACATATAATATAGGATAACCATACTAAAATCTGTACACCTTAATCAGGAATGAGGACTCTGGGTAGGATGATCAACCCTCACTCAGAAAGGCAAACGGGATGGACATCAGAAGAGGGAGAAAACAGGGAACAGGACAGCAGCCTACCACAGAAGGTCTCTGAAAGACTCTACCCAACATTGTATCAAAGCAGATACTGAGGCTCATAGCCAAACTTTGGGCAGAGTGCAGGAAATCTTAGGCAAGAAGGGGGAGATAGAAAGACCTGGAGGGAACAGGAGCTCCACAAGGAGAGCAACAGAACCAAGAAATCTGGGCGCAGGGATCTTTTCTGAGACTAATACTCCAACCAAGGACCATGCATGGAGATAACCTAGAACTCCTGCACAGATGTAGCCCATAGTGTCTCAGTATCCAAATGAGTTTCCTAGTAAGGGGAACATGGACTGTCTCTGACATGAACTCAGTGGCTGGCTCTTTGATCACCTTCCCCTAAAGGGGGAGCAGCCTTACCAGGCCACAGAGGAAGACAATGCAGCCAGTCCTGATGAGACCTGAGAGGCTAGGGTCAGATGGAAGGGGAGGAGGACCTTCCCTATCAGTGGACTTGGAGAGGTGCATGGTAGGAGATGAGGGAGGGTGAAATTATGAGAGAATGAGGGAGGGGGCTACAGATGGGATACAAAGTGAATGAATTATAATTAATATAATTAGAACCAAGTTGCCTGCCCACCCCTGTGTTATGCCTCAAATACACATACTATGTGTCATTCAACAACTGAGGTAACTCTAGTCCCGTAACAATACTTTTACTTTGAAATACTGCTAAGTGTAGCTTTGACCATCCCATAAAAGGTTGACTAGTAGTCCCTGAACACAAGCTGCATGAGGTTCACATTCCTTGGCACCAATTCTCAACAACTTTTGGAAATTAGTACTTATGTCAAGGAGAATAAAAACACAATTGCTTTATGGTGTTTCCTTAAATCTGTGAGTATTGACTCAGAGTTTAAGAGCAGAAGCTGATCTTGCAGAGGACCCAAGTCCAGCACCCATATCAGATGGCTAAAAAATCCTTGTAAATCCAATTCCAGGGAAGCTGATGTCTCCGAGACCTCTGATCTCTAAGGCACAAGGCATACACATAGTGTATGGAAGATATATATACAGGCAAATACTCATGCACCTAAAATAAAACCAATGAATCTTTTTTAAAGGCCCAGGAAATAAGAGAAACAATGATGTACAGATGAAGTAACACTGTATTTACTGAGTACTGTTCTTTTGATGGAGATCAAAGCACTGGACCTCATGCACACAAGGAAAGCACTCTACCGCTAAGCTGCAGCCGTGCTCTCTCAGTTCCCTTATTTTATTGATCTGCTTCTATGGCTATATAGAAAGAAATATTAATTATTTTACTTTCATGCCACAAGTCTATGAATATAATTAATATATATTTAATACAATTAGTTAAAAAAACTTTGGTATGAGAGTTGAAATTGTGTGTGTGTGTGTGTATAGTATATATTTAGTGCATATATGTAAGTATATGTCATTGACTCTGTTTCTCCAAGTATAGAATAGTCATGATAAAACCACTTTTCCTCATTTTCAGTGGGGAGAATTGAATCCAGGACTTTTTGAGTGGTTGATGAGTGCTGTACTGCTGACCTGTGCTGGCTCTGAGCCTCCTTTCAACAGTGATGGCTGAAAATTGTACATTTAAGAGCTGGCAGCAGTGGCACACACCTTTAATCGCAGCACTCAGCAGGCAGATGCAGGTAGATCTCTGAGTTCAGGGCCAGCCTGATTTACAGACCAAGTTCCAGTATATACAGGGCTACACAGAGAAACTGTATCAGAATGAAAAAAACAAAAAAACCCAAAAAAGTCTTTTACTTCAAAATAGTTTAAATTCCTTGGAGTAAAGGGGTTATTTTAAAATCAATAAATTACACATAATTTTACTCTCAGTCATGCTTTTATCAATGTTTTGTTGTTTTTTGACACAGGGTTTCTCTGTGTATCCGTGGCTGCCCTGGACTCGGTTCATAGACCAGGTGGGCTTGAACTTTCAGAGATCCACCTTCCTCTGCCTCCCTGAGTACTGAGATTACAGGTGTGCACTACCATGCCTGGTTTCTCAATTATTTTTAAACTACTTATTGAGAGGTTGGAACTACACTTATTTGCTGAGAAAATTAAATTCGGTATCTACATTTTAGTATCCTTTGGGTTGATGTGAGACATCATACATGGTGTACAGCTTTGTACCTCTACATTGTGGGGTTTATTTTCTTTTTATTGTATAGTGTTTTGACAAGTTCTTTCTGCAGCCAAGACTGGCTTGGGAGTCACTATATCACAGAGGCTCTAAATTTGCAGCAATGCTGTTGTCTCAGCTTCTCCAGTATTGGGTCTTAGAAACACCATGCCTAGTTTGTGTACTAGATTTCCCAGTTACTAACAGTGTTTCTACTGGGTCACACATCCTAGGCCAGTTCTGGGCATCTTTGTATTCTCTATATAAAGATGAGCTTCTCAGGATGGCCTATTTTGAACTTTACCATTTTAGCTTAACAACTACTTCTTTCCTGTTTCCCTGTAGAGTAAAGAACTCAGAAACTGAGTTCTAATGATGCATCCCAAGGATTTAATCAATAGCCTAGTTGATAACAAGACCAAAAAAGTGGTTAGTACTATTACTTACTTTGAAAGTGTCTTAAAACTTCAATCTCAAAAGTCGCAAGCATATTAAAGAAAAATACTTAGTTGGTCTATCTGATATTAAATTGTGATTGTTGACACAGTGGTGTTCTCCATTGTACACTGCAACCACTGAACCTGAGGGTTTGATAGTTGGTTTCCATCTAAGTTTTAAGATGTATCTAATTTTTGCCAATTATCCAAATAATGTCCTTTGTAGATCTGGCATAGAATTTATTTTGTTTCTTATGTTTCTTTTGTCTTGAATTATCTGTTATTGATTTTCATGGCTTTAGCCATTTTTGAAGACTATACACTGGTTGTATGGTAATCTTCTGGTTAGACTTGTTGGATGTTTCCATATGTGTATGTTCAAGTTGCTCACAAGGGAGGGTTTACATGAATGACTCTGCTGCTCTCATTATGTCCTATTAGCTGGTCCACAATTGCTGCCATGATGTTCACTTTAACCTTTTGATTAAGATAGTGTTAACCTCTTCAAAGGCATTCTATTCTTCTGTAATAATTATACTATGGAGAGGTAATTAGAAATAATAGAAATATTTTGGATGTTTTCATCAATACATTGACTTGTTTATATCATGTGCCCTCACTGATTTCATGGGTCATTATCTTTTATTAGCACTTTCATTTTCATGGGTAATAGTACCAGATTTATCCACCTTCTGTAAGCTGACTTTTGTAACCTTTGACATGTACTGCAGCATACCATGAGGTATGTCTTAGTCCTTTTGTGCTGCTACTAAGAAACACTGTAGCTTGGAAAAATGTATGAAGAATATAAATTTATGTACCCGTTGTTGTGGATGCTGGAACTCCAAGGTGGCTGAGTGATCCCTAAGTATCTGTTTCCGAAATGACAGTCTTAAAAAAAAATAATAAAGGAAGAAAAAGAGTCCATTTCATTTAATTAAGACCTCATTTGTTACCTTCTAAAGGCCCGACATCTTAATACTCTAACATTCTCAAGGCTTTTAGGTTCCAACCTATAAATCTAAGTTGATACACTGCTTCAAACCATAACTGAAGATTTTCCCCCCAAGATGGACACTTACTTACCTTGCTTAGACCATCTGATGTCTTTAAGACTATAATTTTAGAAAAGGGAAGGAGCAAAAGACTACTGCTTAAATATCTAAATAAAATTTAAAACAAAATGCTGTTGACTTTGTTCCATGTTCTTTAATCTACAGGTGTGTCTTATCTCTTTTTCCAGAAAAATCTATATTTGTCTGAGTATTTGATGGGAGAGTTTTTCTCTGGGAGAGTAATATAACAAAACATTGGTGCTTTCTTATTTTAGTCGTACATATTTATATTTGTGTTTATGCATCTAATTCTCAGTGAAGCACTTACTTGCCTCAAGTCTTTATGATAGGACTGTGCTAACATTGACAAGTATTTTGTCAATGTTAATGACTGTGCTAACAATGACAGGTATTTGTCAAACCCAAATTCTCTTTCACTGGTGCTACCAAAGAGCTTCCCCCTCTTTATCCTCCTCCCCCTGCATAACCTGGCAGAACAGAGAAACAAAGGCAACCATAAAGTACTCACGTATTTCCAGGAACCTCCTAGTATCCCTTCAACTTGAGAACCCTTGTAACTCTTTACAGTTCATACAATGACTCCTAGTATATTCCTAGATTCTAATTGATTCACAGAGAGACCTACATCGGTTTACTACCAATCTTTACTTCTACATAAGCATTCTAAGTTTAGAGAAATAAGAAATACATTTAAAAAAAGAAAGAAATAGGCATGCATGCAGAAAGGGGAGGGAGAGTGGGATGGGGAGGGGAAGAGGAAGGGGCTTATGGGGGGATACAAAATGAATAAAGTGTAATTAATAAAAGTTAAAAAAGAAAAAAGAAAGAAAGAAAGAAGAAAGAAATATCACACTCTCACTACCCTGGTAAATGTTCCTTATTGATCTTATTTGGGATTCGAGACCACAAATCAGCATCTGGTTTTATTTAATTGTTTTTTAATTTTTTAATAATTACACTTTATTTACTTTGTATCCCACCATAAGCCCCTCACTCCTCCCCTCCCAGTCCCACCCTCCCTCCCCCTTCTTCACGAATTTCCCTCCCCAAGTCCACTGATAAGGGAGGTCCTCCTCTCCTTCCTTCTGATCTTAGTCTATCAGATCTCATCAGGAATGGCTGCATTGTCATCTTCTGTGGCCTGGTAAGGCTGCTCCCCTCTCAGGCGGAGGTGATCAAAGAGCAGGCCAATCAGACTATGTCAGAGGCAGTCCCTCTTCCTATTACTATGTAACCCACTTGGACACTAAACTGCCATGGGCTACATCTGTGCAGGGGTTCTAGGTTATCTCCATGCATGGTACTTGGTTGGAGTATGAGAAGACCCCTGTGCTCAAATTTCTGGTTCTGTTGCTCTCCTTGTGGAGTTCCTGTCCTCTCCAGATCTTACTATTTCCCACTTCTTACATAAGATTCCATGCATTCTGCACAACAGTTAGCCATTAGTCTCAGCATCTGCTTTGATAGTCTGCAGGGCAGAGCCTTTCAGAGTCCCTCCGTGGCGGGTTTCTAGCTTGTTTCCTGTTTTCTTCTACTTCTAATGTCCTTCCTCTTTGCCTTTCTGGATGGGGATTGAGCATTTTAATCAGGGTCCTCTCTCTTGATTAGTTTCTGTAGATGTACAGATTTTAGTAGGTTTATTCTATGTTATATGTCTATATGAGTGAGTATATACCGTGTGTGTCTTTCTGCTTCTGGGACAGCTCACTCAGGATGATCCTTTCCAGGTCCCGCCATTCACCTGCAAATTTCATTATTTCCTTATTTTTCATTGCTGAGTAATATTCCATTGTGTAGATGTACCACAATTTCTACATCCATTCGTCATTAGCCATCAGGGAAATGCAAATCAAAACAACCCTGAGATTTCACCTTACACCCATCAGAATGGCCAAGATCATGCTAGAGAGGTTGTGGAGAAAGGGGAACCCTCCTCCACTGCTGGTGGTAATGTAAACTTATACAACCACTCTGGAAATCAATCTGGTGCTTTCTCAGACAACTAGGAATAATGTTTCCTCAAGATACAGCCATACCACTCCTAGGCATATATCCAAAAGAAGCTCAAGTACACAATAAGGACATTTGCTCAACCATGTTTGAAGCAGCTTTATTTGTAATAGCCAGAAGCTGGAAACAGCCCAGATGCCCCTCAACTGAAGAATGGATGCAGCATCTGTTTTTAAATGGAGCTTCACTGTTACTAAGATGCTCGTTGAATGAATTGAAACATAAAACTTGTAGATACATGATCATCTGTAGCAAGTATAAGGAATATGTTTAAGGGGAGATACTAGTACCATATATGAAATATGAGTTCTATCGACTTCTTAGCTATATATATTTTTCATAGAAATTTAAGACTATCTTTGCTTAAACAAACCAAATTTTTGTCTTAAAAGTGTGGGCTAAAATAATGGGAGAGACAGTGCCCCAGCTAAACTGCCACATGAAACTTCCAGTGCTGGGAATGTGCTATATTCTATTTGAGTTGTTGGCCAGAGGAGACACATGAAAACCCCCAAACCCCCAAAGTTGTTGGCTCTCCAAAAACTGATGGCGAAACCCTGCTGTTGAGGACAACACTTACATATCTCATTGAACATGAAAAGGCCAAGCTGATGCCTAACTAGAGCCTTCAACCGTATTGACTAGTGTTGATAGTATTGGAATGTACTCCATATGCCACCAAAGGAGAAATGTAAACACCAACCCAGCTACAAACACTGAAATCTTCAATGGTGACTTATCTTCTATTTATTTTTGATTTTGAATAAGAGTTGATGTGATGCATTCACCACAAGAATCTAAGTTAACCGGAATCTACTCCATAGCTTAAAGACAAAAGAAAACTAGAGATTGGGGATGGGGGGGGAGGGGCGGCAGCAGTGCTGCTGCTCTGACCATGTGGAAAAGAAACTCCAGCACTCATTTTACTCTTCCTGACAATGTAATACATGTTTCAACAATTTTCTTGAAGACTTACATTACGTCCTTGTTGTGTACTTGAGCATCTCTTGGATATATGCCTAAGAGTGGTATAGCTGGATCTTGAGGAAGCACTATTCCTAATTGTCTGAGAAAGCACCAGACTAATTTCCAAAGTGGTTGTACCAGTTTACATTCTCACCAGCAATGGAGGAGGGTTCCCAGTTCTCCACAACTTCTTCAGCATGTGTTGTCACTTGAGTTTTTAACCTTTGCCATTCTGATGGATGTAAGGTGGAATCTCAGGGTTGTTTTGATTTGCATCTCTCTGATGGCTAAGGACATTGAGCATCTCTTTAGGTGTTTCTCTGCCATTCGATATTCCTCTACAGAGAATTTTCTGTTTAGCTCCTTACCCCATTTTTTAATTGGATAGCTTGATTTATTGCTTTTTAATTTCATTAGTTCTTTATATATTCTGGATATCAGCTCTCTGTCAGATTTAGGGTTGGTGAAGATCTTTTCCCAGTCTGTAGGCTGTTTTGTTCTGACGACAATGTCTTTTGCTTTACAGAAGCTTTTCATACCTCCCCCTGCCCCCAAGGGAGGAACAGCCTTACTAGGCCGCAGAGGAGGATACTGCAGCCAGTACTGAAGATACCTGATAAGCTAGGGTCAGTCAGATGGAAGGGGAGGAGGACCTCCCCTAGCAGTGGACTTGGAAAGGGACAGGGAGGAAATGACAGAAGGAGAGAGGGATTGGGGGGGAATGAGGGAGGGGGCTATGGCTGGGATACAAAGTAAATAACCTGTGATGAATATTTTAAAAAAATAAAAATTAAAAAAAAATAAAATTTGCATTAGTAACTAAAAATAACATAACAAACAAACAAACAAAAAGACTTACATTATTAGTCTTTGTACCTTTGGATGGCTTCTTTCAGATTTTGTAGGATCCTGAACAGATGTGTGCAAGTGTGTGCATGCACAGAGAGAGGGTTAGGTTAGAGAGGCAGAGAGGCCACAAGGAGGCAGAGAGAGATACAACTTACTCTGAGATATCAAGAAGAAATGTTTGATCATCTAAGAACTTTCTGTAATTTGATTACTTAATACTGCTGAAAATGGAGATTTTATGTGTTGCGCCCTTATGACCAGTTGGTTTTTTGTTGTTTTGTTTTTCACTTGATAAGCAACAAAAAATAGGAGAGAGAAAGAGAGAGAGAGAGAGAGAGAGAGAGAGAGAGAGCTAAAAATGTTCATACCTAAAACTGAAGAAGTTAGTTACTTCATTTTGATGATGTACCTTTTGTACATTTCGGTGATTAACGAAGACTAGTTTGAAGCATGCACACTTTAAGTGTTTCAAAGATATCGAAGAGCCACAAATTTTATAAAATGCTTCAATTTGACAGACTGGAACAGCACAGAGAGACTCAGCAGAGCTTTTAGGTCTATGCACAGCCTACAGATGTTCTCATAATCTTCCCAGGCACTTCTTACTTTACACATGGGGACTTAGAATGGACTTGAGCAGAGTCCCATCAGAAGCAACAGCAGAATGCCTGGTCTCCGATCTGGGATACAACAAAAGTTCCTCTCGCCCACAGATGTAGTCTGGGATAATGCTGTAAACTCTATTATTATTTTTCAGAAGAAGAAGTAATTGGTCTAATAAGAACAAAAGAAAGAATGATTCGACTGTTGGTCACTCTGGTGCCTGAATGGGTGTAGACAGGTGAACAGTACATAGAAACGAACATTGCAAAAGTTGATGCTTTTGAGAAGCTTTGTAGAAAGTGGCTTTAACAATTTCTTTCTGCTCTGCCATTAGTCACCATTACTTTGTTGGCCTTTGATTTAAATGTTTAAGCAACAAAAATTTCCATTATTATAAAACTGGAAAAATAAGACACAATCATTGACATTCAAAATGAATGGCTGATTTAAGTATTAACTAGTAATGTAGGGTCCTGACAATTTTGCTTCTTCATATGGTTTTTACGAAGCTGAGACGCATCCTGAGTGGTGTGTGATTGTTGGTGTGATGATTGTGTATAAAGAAGACGTATTACTCTGTAGAGTGGCAGTTCTAGAGCTCAGCTAGTTAAGAAAAAGAGACATCTTTAATCAGAAAAAGGCTGAAGACATGGAAGGTCAAAGGCACTCGTGTCTGACAAGGTCATGAATGTCTGGGAAACTTTGCTGTGTGTGGTTGCTTTATAGCAATGACTCTTTTCTCAGATGGGGCTGGAGTCCACATGTTCCAACACTTACCTGTGTGCTTTTTATGACCGTGACATTGCCCATTTTTACCATTAGTCAGGACACACCACAGTAAAATAAGTCTTATGTTGTAACAGCATTTATAAATGGTTTTAAAAAATCATGTCACTCTAGATTTTACTCATAATAGATTAAGATTGCATTAAGATTGTTAATATAATTCATCCAAGTGCCCACCATCCAAACTTTTAAAGCTTCTAAGCATTTTACCCAGTTAGCTGTCTTGGTTGCATTTGTAATAAGTATCTGTATCCTACACTGTAAAACTGGATACTGCCTCACAAGATCTAAGATTTAAGAGCCATACTAGAGAGGACAGAGAAATCAACTCATCATACTTTCTCAGAGACAACAAAGGGAAGGTCATATGCAATTTTAAGAAAACCTAACACTCTAAGACAATAAATTCACTACCTCCAACCCTGCACATACTATTTCCTTCTGATTTTTCATCTCCTCGGATGAACTAATGTATGTGAAGAACTGGGGGCAATTGAATCTTACGTCCATCACTACTTTCTTTCTTTCTTTGCCTGCTACATTCTTTCTTCAGTCATCAATGACTGTTCCTGGTGAGATGCTGTTTTCCCTTGCCAGAGAAACTGGAGTTGATGGTGAATTCCATTCCTGTTCAGAGGAGGAGACCCCATTGCCAGTATGTGTAGGAGTCTACACCCAGGGCCACAATCTCTATGAGTCAACTCAGTCACTGAATTTCAGCCAGGTCCATTTGCCTCTGCCAAACTCACCTTCTGGTTCATTTGATTAATGTGCAAACACTTGGATGTTTCTAAAATATCTAGGCATTTTGCTTTAAGTAAAGAAAATCTAGAGCTGTGAGCTGAAATTCTGAAAACTGCACAAATTAACCGAGAATTGAAAATTTTCCCTTGCTTTCTGAGTGGAATTTTAATATTGAGCTAGTTGTATATTTTAATCCATGCTCCTAAACCTAGCAGATGTTGGTTTAGGAGCAACATCTGTGCCATAAGATCTTCCACTGTGCCATAAGATCATGGTTTTATATGACAGGATGATCATATCTTCATGTCTATTTAAACTCTTCATTATAATAGATTGGGGGGATAATCAATTGTCATTGATTCGTAAGGGAACTGTTTCTTTAAACTTGTTACTTGGGTTCCTGTTTTTTCTTTGTTTGTTTGTTTTGTTGTTGTTGTTGTTGTTTTGTATTAAATATAATGAATGAGTACAGACATTTCAGAAGCTGGATTTTGTTTAAGTCCTTTAAACAATGTAAATCTCCTTCTTACTCCTTCCTACTTATCCAAATTCTAACCCTTGTTTTTCTACTGGGTATTCAATCATTTTGCTTTAATGCACCCTTTTGGCTTTTGAATGCATATTATTGCACTTTCCTTAGGTGACCAATATGATGCTTGTTTGCTACAAACTCTTATTCTCAGTCCATCTTCATGCATCTCATTTCCAACTCTTATACGTCAGTTTCAGAATTTTGTGAGGATGTGTGTTCATTCAACATTTACTAGGCATGTGTTTCCTATTGACCACAATGTGCAACAGTTTTGTCTGGTACTGGAAGGTAATGCTGAGAAGCAGAGCTGGGGCCTATGAAATTGATCCACAGGTGAATGAATATATGAGTTATTCAAAGAATGTTTGCTATTTGCGATACTATATATGACACTTTGAACATTGTGTGGCACTGATGATACTTTTGAGGAAGAATTAAAAGATCCCATTTTTGTTTTAAGCAAACATACACATTAGATTGTCATTTGTTGGTCTGAATGATTGTGGCACAAGCAGGACTTCCTAGTTTCTTTAAGTTGCTTTTGAAAAGATGCAGGGTATAAATTAAAACAAACTTGAATTTTTTTTCTCTAGGTCTTTACCACTAAATGTAAAGCCCTAGGAAATGAAATGTTTCGTGTTTATTTGATGTTATAAATCATAAATTTGAAAATGCTGTGATATCGCTAAAATAATCAAACAACGTCTTAGAGCAAATGAACATTCTAAATTGCACAGTAAATTAATCTCAGGCTCATGACTGGTTACCATTCTCAGTAGAAATCAATTGAAGTTGCTATATTAAATAAGAGAAAACTATCTTTAATATTTTTAAAACTTTAAACAAATTTCTGCCTCCATATGGTTCAATATGACCTTTCTAAAACATGAATAAATTATCAGAAACCATATCAAATTCATAAAACACCCAATACTGAAAATTATAAAAGCAAAAGAGACACTTTGAAAAGTTCTCAAAGTTAAAAAAAAATGCATGAGGGGATAAACTGTATGAGGGGCTTGAGAAAGAGCTCAACAGTTAAACTCTGTACTTGCAGAGTGCTTGAGCTCAGTTCCCAGCATTCACATCCACAGAAGACCAACTACAAACACCTGGACCATTAGCCCCAGGGCTTCTGACAGCCTTTTCTAGCTTCCAGGGGCATCTTCACTAACAGTACCTCTCCCACATACATAAAACAAAATAAAAAGAAATTTTCCTTAAAAACATGGAAAAGTGGCACCTGATGAACTAGGGCTGACATGACTGCTCTTTAGAACACACCCAGAGATGACTACAGTGGAGGGAACTGCCTGCTCTGTAGAACATTGGAAAGCACACAGCCCAGGGTATAAGAGATGAGGGAGCATTAGAGTGAAAGTTGTGATGAAAACTGATTTTATGTGACATTTCAGTGATCCCTGCAGTATATGATCTGGGCAACTAAACAGATTTCTGGGCAAATTGGACTCACCTGATAGAGTGAGTCGGGTAAATTTGTACAGGTATAGCAACTCCAGAACAAAGACTTCCAGGTTATGGCTTGTATGGGTGTTTCACACAAAGCTGAGTTTTGTTATCTGAACTGCCAGTGAACTTCCGCTCACATCAGGAAACTATTAGTCAGGACTTTCATTTTTTTAAATTATTTATTATTTTTATTTATATTTTTTATGGTTTCACTCTAACAGTGTGTCATTGTATAGTCTGGCTGGCTTCACAGAAATTCACTTGCCTCTGGCCTTGCCGGTGCTGGGATTAAAGGCATGTACACCTAAACCGTTTTCATTATTTCAGAAAGAAGGAAGGAAAGAAGGAAGGAAGGAATAATTTCTAGTCATTTGAGGAAAATCTGTACTGTGAATGAGAAAGGCAAAGAAAAAAATTCATAAGAAAAAGAGAAATAAAGGAGACACAGCAATGCCATGTAGGAAACAGACGACTCAGGAAGTACAACAATCCATGCATTTACATCAAAGAGAGCTTAGAAACATGGCTTTGCATTGTGAGGCAAGCCACCAGAAGAGAATTCATATGTAGCTGATAATTTTTAAATGACTCTTACAAAGGTTTGTAATAGAGGTGAAAATAAATTATGACAAGAGAATGAAATAACAAGCTGGGTGTGGTGGTATGTACCTTTAATCCCAGCACTTGGGAGGCGAGGCAGCCAGGCCAGCCTGAACTACAGAGTTCATTTCAGGACAGTCAAGGCTATACAGAGAAACCTTGTCTTAAAAACAGAGAGGAAGTGGGGGAGGACAGGAGGGAGAGAGGAGGAGACAGAGAGAAAAAGAGGGACAGAGTGAAAGAGAGAGAGGGAGAGATAACGTTTTCATTTGAGTCATTATTCAATATTTTAAAGCTATGTATATGCTTTATCTTAATACAATTAAAATGTTAAACATGTAAAGCATGATGAACAGGGAGATCTCCCACAGGAAAGTAAGTGACTTGGTTAGAAAGTCTGTTAAACCACAGAAAAACCCACAAAATCAACTAAGCTGGGCTCACAGGGGCTCACAGAGACTGAACCCACAACCAGAGAGCCTGCTGGGGTCTGACCCAGGCCCTCTGAATATATGTTACAGTTGTGTAGCTTGGTCTTCTCATGGGACTCCCTCCAGTGGGATCAGGGGCTGTCTCTGACTCTTTTGCTTGTTTCTGGGACCCTTTTCTTATACTGGATTGCATTGTCCAGCCTTAATATGAGGGGAAGTGCCTAGTCTTATTGCAACTTGATATTTGGTTGATATCCATAGGAAGCCTGCCCTTTTCTGAAGGGAAGCAGGAGTGGATTTGAGGGGAGAGAAGAAGTGGGGAAGGAAGGGTTGGGAGGAGAGGAAGTAAGGAAAACTATGGTCAGGATGTAATATTTGAGAGAATAAATTTTAAAAAATATATAATAAAATAAAGAAAGGAAGTCTGTCAAATCTGATCTCAAACTAGTCTTCTCCCACAGGTTTCTTTCAGCTGGGCTAGCATACCTCCAAAGGCAGCTATTTCTGTGGAGCAAAAGAATGCAAGCTTCCCTCTGATATAAAAAAGACTCTAGCTGCTTGGTTCATGTTGAGTGTAGCAGAAAGTTATCTCAAAATAACAGAACCAGGATTCTGTGGAAGCAGAATGGGGAAAGCCAGCCTAACCTTACTAAACTAAACGCTGGCCTTTTAATCTTCAAATTAATCTCAATCCAGATAGCAAGTAGGATACCACTTAATAGTAAAGCGTGTATCCCAAGTACTAACAGCTGATAATGTTTTAAATATATATGTATATATAATAGTTATAAGTCCAAAGAGTTAACATTTACTTGTTTGTTTGTTTGTTTGTTTGTTTATAGGGTGGTGAGGTGACTTTTATTGATGGCATTCATGAGAGTAGGGCTTCTCAAGCCCGTCCTCATATTCTGGGGTCTGGGATGGAAACTGAGGGAGATGCTCAGTGTCAGGGGCTCAGTTGGAACAGGGACTTCTCAGGAGCCAAGGGCCTCTCTTTTGATCTTTGTCCTTGCTGGTGTGGATAATCCAGGGCTTCTTACTCCTTGGAGGTTATATTGACCTTGGAGGTCCACCAGCCTGTTGCTGGAGCCACGTTCGCTGGCATACCAGGAAATGAGCTTCACAAAGTTGTCATTGAGAACAATGCCAGCTCCAACATCAAACGTGGAAGAGTGGTTGTCCTTGTTAAAGTCACGGGAGACAACCTGGTCCTATAGTGTAGCCCAGAATGTCCTTTAGCAGGCCCTTGGATGCCTGCTTCACCACCTTCTTGATGTCATCATTATGGCAGCATTCTCAGAACTATGATGGACACATGGGGGGTAGAAACATGGAGGGTCATGACCTTCTTGTTCATCTCTGGGATGACCTTGCCCATGGCCTTGGCAGCACCAGTGGATACAAGGATGATGTTCTAGGCAGTTCCACTGTGATCATGCCACAGCTTCCCAGAGGAGACATCCACAATGTTCTTGGTGGCAGTAATGGTCATGAATCCTTCTAAGATGTAAAAGTTATCATGGATGACTTTGGTCAGGTGGCTAAGTAGTTGGTGATGTAGAAAGCATTGCTAATGTTCAGGAGTGAGTTGTTATATTTCTCATGGTTCATACCCATCACAAACAAAAGGACAGAGATTATGACATATTTGGTCCCACCCTTTAAGTGGGTCCCAGCCTTTTCCATGATGATGAAAACACTAGTAGACTCCAAACATAGCACCAGCATTTCATGTTGTCAGGATCTCACTCCTGGAAGGTGATAGCCTTCCCATTGATGACAAGCTTCCTGTTTATTCTCAGCCTTGACTGTGCAGTTGAACTTGCCATGAATAGAGTCATGACAGAACATGCAGACCATGTGGTTGAGGTCAATGAAGGGGTCATTGATGGCAACAACATCCACTTTGATAGACATGAAAGAAGCCCTGGTAATGAGGTACCCAATATGGCTGAATCTATTCACTCTGGCCTTCACCATCATGTCTCAGTGACAACGGCTGGCACTGCACAAGAAGATGCATCTGTCCCTGGAACAGGAAGGAGCAGAGCTGAGTTAGTATTTTTATTTCCAGTGCACAGTTGAAGAATTGAGGCTTAGAAAAGCCAGGCTATCTCAAAATCTCATTGTCAACACATGGGGAGTTATGGATATGAACCCATCTCAGTTAACTCTGTGGCCCATCCCTCGTTGTCATGTGATATTGTTTTCTGTCACTTCTCCCTTTCTGCTGAGCTGAAAGAATTATGGTAATTTTATAATAATAAGCTGCTTACCAACCTAAGTTCAGATTTGTATTTAGTGTTTTATTGAATTCAATTTATATTCTCAAACTTAAGAACACTTCTAACACTGAACCATGCTAGTAATTGTGGAAAGGCTGTTGATACCCTCCCCTATCCTCTGTATGAAGAGCCAAACACACAAACTGGTGCCCTGCATATTTTCACTTATTTTTAAATTTACTCCTTTCTTCAGTCATGTGTACAGTGTGTTGGGAGGAGTAAGACATTGCCGAGCCACTGTTCTAACTGTGTCTAACTGTAACAAGGCAGGCAAAGCAAGGTGCCCAAATTGCTGCTAGGGCTTCTGTCTTGTGTGACTGCTAGGTAAGGTTAGACCCACATTGGTGCCTAGAATTCTGTCCATGCAAACTAAGACACTTGTCACATGCTACAATTAAGGTTGTACATTGGTATAGCAGAATAAGCCAAAAAATCCTCAATGAATAGAAGAGAATCTTTAGCAATTTACTGAAGGAAAACAAACGGGGGTGTGGGGGTGTGGGGGTGTGGGGGTGTGGGGGTGTGGGGGTGTGGGGGTGTGGGGAGAGGTAGTTTTAAAACCATCGTTCAGCATTTATTCTGTGATGGGATGGGAAGAGTCAGTATGATAGTTGCAAATGTGATTTTCAGCAGCATTCTCCTTGGAGAGTTTCAGGGCCAGGGATTGACTGTCCTTGAGCCTACTGGAATAAAAAAATAAAAGGCTTGATAAAAGTGCTATGTATGCTGGCACAGTATAATCACTTAATACCTTGATCCTATTCAAACCATAACCCAACCACATTCACTTGATAGAGCACACCTAACTACACTGGATCTCTCTGTGGCTTGTGTAGTCACTATTTCCAAGGGAAGCCTTTTGATTTTCAAAATGGAAATTAATTTCGTAGACCTGGGACTGAAATTGGGGAAAAGTGTTCATTGTAACATGCTGCCGATTCCTGAAAGTGTTACTTAAGGTAAATAAGCTTGGCTTGCAAGCGTGGACCTTGGTGAGGCGTGGGCCTGGGGAACAGAGGTGGCTAGAGACCAAGAAACAGGAAAGATTCTGTTACTTGAGAAAAAGACAACCTCAAGGACATTACCAGAGAGCATATATTCAATAGAATTCTTGATTCTCATAATTGTCGAGGTGAACCAGCTGTCTCCTAAAGAAAGCTATAAAATTACCAAAGGGACTGATTCACCAACTTCAACAGCTGAAGGGAAAAATTCAAGCTCTTTTTAGACACACAGAATTTTTATAGATAACAGCATTCCTGAGAACTTCATTTCCTCTGACTAAAAGTAGCACTACTGGAGAAGTTCACATAGCATTTGGCACTCTTAAATTACATTAGGAGCCAACATTTTTATCTGTTCAAAGGAAAAGCTACAATGAAGAGCCTGCAGCATGGTCTTCCTGCCTACATTTGGGGCTTATGATATTTGCTCTGAAAACAACTAAACAGCTGCAGAACTACTGACTCTTTGCAGATTGCAAAACCTATGGACTGTTTGAACTAGATGGCAAATGGAGCTTGTCTGATTTGGTTTCTAATTTGTTCATAGATGAAATAAGGCTCATGGGAGTAAGGCATCTCTCAGGGTCACAAGATATTTAGAAGAGAACGTGGAATTCTGGATTCAAATTCCCTAATGTTCAATTTAGTGACCTGTGCTTTTCTAAGATGTTTAGAAAAGTGACTACTTTCATCTGAAGAGTGAATTTAAGAGTGCTGTGGCCATTGCTATGTTTCGGGTTAGGAATGTCCATTGAATGGTTCTTAAACATTTCCTTCGTATTCAAGAAGATACACTTAAAGATACTGACATCTTCCTTGTCTATGCTGTATGCTCCTAGACTCAGAGTGATGGGGTGATGGCTGCAGTGAGGACGCCCTCAAGGAGAGCTAACACATAGACAGCTATTGGTGCTAATCACATAAATAATAAGAAAATGTTAAATAATAATAATAATTGTTATTATTATAATAACAATTATTATTATTATTATTATTATTATTATTATTATTATTATTTAATTGTAAAACTTACCGGAAGAAACTTTAAAGTTCAAACTTTCAAAGTGTGGATTTTATTTAGTTCAAGCTCTTAAATTAATAAAACTGGGGTCTCTGGAAGATTAAAGGTTGTGTAACTTATCAGAAATATTCATTCTGATTTGACCACCGACATAGTGGGCATTATGAAGAAGAGGGAAATAAATTATATTTAGAATTGCTTATCTCTATTGAATCTGAACACTTCATTACCATAAATATTATACCTATAGGTACATATATTTAAATATCCCTTACTTCTAATTCAATTTTGTAAAAAAAAAAAAAATGCAATCTATTTACTTTTTAAAAGAATTTCTCAAGAAGAAATTTTATTATTTTCAGAAAAATTATTTGACAATGGAAATATTTTTGAACAGATAAATTTGTTAACAATAAAATGGTTTCGATTCATATGTCAGACATAAACAAGCAGAACAAATGGCTAATAAATTAGCTGATGTTAGGAAGGGTTTTTAAGGTTGCCAGCTGAGACACTTCTGTGAAAAGCCTGGCATGGGGCTGTGACATCGCCTGTGCTTCATCTGTGTGTGACTCACTCTGAGAAGTGAGTCCTCAGCCTGTCCTGTGGAGGCCTGGATACCTCCTCTGGAGACTCTTGTTCTGAAATTGTGGCAAGCAGGAGGTGCTGACAAGAACTGCCCCTCCTTGGGCACCCCACCCCCTCCTCAGAAGGCAGTAGATGCTGATCTCTCTATAAAATCTGTTGTATGGCTTTTGGAAGGGTGTTGCCATAGAATTTCTGTTCAGGAAGGTGTCTGCTCCTCTGGAGAGCTGTGGCTCACTCCCAGAGGCTAGGGAGTTTCTTCCTGGCTTCCTGTGTGTGCTCTAGCTCAGGGCTAGCCTCACATACACTTTCCGTCCTGTCCAAGCCTATCCATGACCCGCAAGTTTCAGCTTTCTGGAGGTTAGCTTTGAGTGCTGCTCATTTCCTGGGAATTCGGATCCTGAGGCCAAAGAGATTAACGTCCTTTGGTTCTTAGCCCCTATACACACCTACACAC